>NC_047086.1:173836102-174139133 GCF_902459505.1 Geotrypetes seraphini | reverse complement strand
TAAACATCTCGCAAGATGATGCTGCTAATTCTGGTTCCGCCAATCCCCTTATGACAGGGACGCGAAAGCCACCCAGGTCCTTCCCAGTGCATGAGGCTATGCAGGAGCTTATCACGGCGCAGTGGGACACGCCGGAGGCAAGTCTGAGGGTAGCAAAGGCCATGCGGCTTTTGTACCCGGTTGCTCAGAATGAACTTGAGAAATTTCAATTACCCAGGGTTGACGCGCTGGTGGCCGCAGTTACCAAAAAGACTACCTTACCGGTTGAAGGGGGAGTTGCTTTAAAGGATACTCAGGACAGGAAGATTGAATCTTCTCTGAAAATGTCCTTCGAGGTAGCTGCAGTCACTCTACAGGCCGCGATTTGTAGTTCATATGCGGCACGAGCGTGTCTGCAGTGGTCTCAGTTAATGACTGATAATTTAATGGAGTCTGGAGGTTCGGTTCCAGTAGAACTGGCTGATTTGGAATCAGGTCTGGCATATTTAGCAGATGCTTTATATGATATTATTCGGGGTTCCTCAAAACAAATGTCTCTTGCGGTGGTTTCTCGTAGGTCTTTATGGCTCCGTAATTGGGCGGCAGATGCAGCGTCTAAACTCCGGTTCATAAAGCTCCCTTTTAAAGGCCGTTTGCTTTTTGGGGAAGATTTAGATAAATTAGTTAAGGAATTTGGGGATACCAAAACCCAACGGTTGCCGGAAGATAGGCCTAGACCCCCGTTGAAATCCGCCACCTCGAGACAGCGTGTCCGATATCGGACAGGTAAACCGGGTTTTAGGTCCACGTATGGTTCCTTCCCTTCTTCAAGGCCTAGGTTTCCGCAGAAAAGTTCCTTTCGTGCAGCAAAACCTCCTTCAGCTCAGTCAGCCCGTGCCCCAGCAAATCGATCTTCACAATGACGGGGTCTTGGCTCCCTCCGCTATTCCCTTAGGGGGAAGACTGTCGGCTTTTGTAGCGGAGTGGGCCAATATCACGTCGGATCAGTGGGTGCTAGAAATTATTCGAGACGGTTACAAGTTAGAGTTCTCCTCTCCCGTCGCCGATTCTTTCTTGGTGTCCCCATGCAATGGGGTAACCAAAAGGGACTCGGTACGAATGACTCTTCAGGTACTTTTGGATCTGGGGGCGGTGGTGCCGGTGCCACAGGAAGAAGTGGGCCTCGGCAGATATTCCATTTACTTCATTGTGCCAAAGAAAGGGGGGTCGTTCAGACCGGTGCTGGATCTCAAACGAGTCAACGAATTTCTCAGTATCCGTCATTTTCGGATGGAGACAGTTCGGTCTGTCATTGCGGCAGTGAGGCCGGGGGAGTTCCTCACTTCCCTCGATCTCAAGGAGGCGTACCTCCACATTCCGATTTGGCCCCCGCATCAGAGGTTTCTGCGGTTTGCGATCCTAGGCCGGCATTATCAATTTCGGGCAATGCCCTTTGGTCTGGCGACAGCTCCTCGCACTTTTTCAAAGGTGATGGTGGTTGTGGCAGCATGTCTCCGCAAGGAGGGGATTCGAGTTCACCCTTACTTAGACGATTGGTTGATCCGCGCCTCTTCAAGGCAGGAAAGTTTGTCGGTGACTCAGAGAGTGATTTCTCTCCTTCAGTCTTTGGGGTGGATCATCAACTTTCCCAAGAGTTCGCTGTCCCCGTCCCAATCCTTAGTGCATTTAGGGGTGATGTTCGATACTTGTCAGGGAAAGGTGTTTCTACCCCGAGAGCGGGGAGAAAAGTTACAGTCTCAGGTTCGTCTACTTCTCGAATCCCCGAGACCTCGGGTTTGGGATTATGTACAGGTTCTAGGCTCGATGGTGGCGGCTCTAGAGGTGGTACCCTGGGCTCGGTTCCACATGAGACCGTTGCAAATGTCTCTTCTTTCACGGTGGTCCCCGGCGTCCCAGGATTACGATCAGTGTCTCCAGTGGACTCCTCGAGCGGCTTCCAGCATGCAGTGGTGGCTCAACGAGTTCAATCTTTTTCGGGGCATGCCATTAGCGACACCGGATTGGGTCGTAATCACGACAGATGCCAGTCTTCGGGGCTGGGGGGCTCAGTGCCTCCGAGCATCGATCCAAGGGGTTTGGTCCTCGGTAGAGGCCCAGTGGTCGATCAATATGCTGGAGTTGAGGGCTATCAGGCTGGCGCTTCTGGCATTTCAGTCCAGGATTCAGGACCGTCCAACCAGGATCTTTTCGGACAGCGTCACAGCGGTGGCGTATATCAATCGGCAGGGGGGTACCCGGAGTCCTCAGTTAGCCAAGGAGGCAATGATGCTGTTTCAATGGGCAGAGACGCATGTTCCTCTCCTCTCGGCGGCATACATTGCGGGTCACGAAAATATTCAGGCAGACTTCCTCAGCAGAAATCGTCTCGATCCAGGGGAGTGGGAGCTGTCCGCTCAGGCGTTCGATATGCTAGTCCTAAAGTGGGGGCTCCCGGAGATAGATCTCATGGCCTCGTCTCGCAATGCAAAGCTGCCTCGGTTCTTCAGCAGACGCAAGGAACCGAACTCGGAGGGGGTAGACGCGTTGACTCTCCCTTGGCCTCCAAATTCCCTCCTATACATATTTCCTCCTTGGCCGATGATAAGTCGAGTATTACAACGCATCGCTCTCTTTCAGGGACAGGTGATCCTGGTAGCTCCAGATTGGCCACGTCGTCCGTGGTACGCGGATCTGATGCAGCTATATGCGGGCGATCGTTTGAAATTTCAGGTGACTCGGGACTTACTAACTCAGGGTCCAATCTCCATAGAAGATCCGTCCCACTTTGGTCTTACGGCCTGGCTATTGAACGGTCGCGGCTGAGGAATAGAGGTTATTCGGAGCAGGTTATTGCCACGCTTCTTCAAGCAAAGAAGATTTCCACGTCGACCTCCTATGCTAGAGTCTGGAAAGTTTTTGACTCGTGGTGTGGGAGGCACGGGATTTCGCCCTTTCGGGCGTCTTTATCGGCTATTCTTTCCTTTCTGCAAGAGGGAGTAGCGAAAGGGTTGGCCTATAATTCTCTGAAGGTTCAGGTAGCGGCCATTGCTTGTTACAGGGGCCGGATTTCTCGTTTGGCGCTGGCATCACAGCCCGACGTAGTCCAATTTTTAAAAGGAGTTCACCATATCAGACCTCCTGTGAAGAGACCGTGTCCCTCATGGAGTCTTAAGCTGGTCCTTGGGAGGTTACGAATGGTGCCTTTTGAGCCTTTATCCATGGCTACGCTAAAAGATGTCACTTTGAAAACAGTGTTTTTGGTGGCTATGGCTTCGGCAAGACGGGTGTCTGAATTGCAGGCGCTATCTTGTAGGGATCCTTTTTTGCGGATTTCGGATGCTGGTGTATCGGTTCGAACGGTACCGTCCTTCTTGCCGAAAGTGGTGTCTTCATTTCATATGAACCAGTGTTTATTCCTCCCGGCCTTTCGGAAGGAAGATTGGGGGAAGCAGTACTCGTTGTTGCGTCTCCTGGATGTGCGTCGGATGATTCTACATTATTTGGGGGTGACTAACGACTTTCGTCGGTCGGATCACCTCTTTGTATTGTTCGCGGGGAAAAACAAAGGAATGGCCGCGTCGAAAGCTTCCATTGCGCGTTGGGTCAAGGAGACGATTGCTTCGGCTTATTTGTTGACAGGGAAGCAAGTGCCAGAGCAACTTCGTGCTCATTCAACTCGGGCTTTAGCTACGTCATGGGCGGAGTCCGGGGGTCTTTCCTTGGAGGAGATTTGCAGGGCGGCTACTTGGTCGTCGGGAAATACCTTTTCAAAGCATTACCGGTTAGATGTGGCAGCCCGTGAGGAGGTTAGTTTTGGCGCTTCAGTGATTGCGGAGGCGGCATTAGCTTCCCACCCGATTTGAGTTTTGCTTTGCTACATCCCACTTGTCTGGATTCATCTGCTGCTTTGCTAAGGAAGGTAAAATTATGTTCTCACCTGTTAATTTTCTTTCCTTTAGAAGCAGCAGATGAATCCAGAGCCCCACCCTTTAACTTCAATATCTATATAGGTGTTCGGGGGCAGTCTTTGTTTCTTTTCCAATTGGGTTATTGTTGGTAGTTGTATTCAATAATGTCTCATTGTTGCATTTGATACTGGAAAGAAGTTTTTTATGATGCTCATTCTCCTATCTCGGGATGCTTGGGCAAGGAGCATAACTGAATGGACAGAGAGAATACCGGGCTATAAGGCCAACGGTTAATCAGTTTCTCTATCTCCACCTGCTGGTCGATGTGAGCTATTCCCACTTGTCTGGATTCATCTGCTGCTTCTAAAGGAAAGAAAATTAACAGGTGAGAACATAATTTTACCTTCCTAATCATTTATTCCTAAAAAGTACAGAAAATGACTTATTTCCATAAAACTTTTTCTGACCAGGATAGTCAAATTTTGCAATTTTTAAAATGTGAAAATGTCTAATTTTCATTCTTACAAAGTTATAAAAAGAAACATATGAATCAAAATTAACATGTATTCTAGTAAGACACACTTTTCCTCACCCTGTGGATAGTCAACTTCTTCTTGTGAGAACTCTTGTAGAGAGTTTAATTTGCATTATTTTTGCTCCTCCTTCCTTACCTCTGGACTGCCCTTCAACTCCTCAGTCTTCCTACAAGTGAGACAGTAGGAGCTTGTCATTTTTTGCTCATGTTTTTAATTTAATTCTTTAATTGGCAGATGGTGAAACCACTATCTTGATGTAGAACAAGAACAACAGTGCCAAGGTAACAGGCATTTGGAGATGCAGATCTCCTATAAGAGCTATAGAAACGCATGTTGCTTCTGAGCAGCAAAGTGAAATAAAGGGTTACATTTGGGTTTTTTTCACTAAAGTTTGTGAGACTTTTGGTGCTGCAGAGGATCCGCTTCGTGTGACAGCTTTGGCTGTGTGAAAGTGCAGGCTGAAGTTGAGGGTCTTCTTCCAAGGGGCAGACTGCTTTGCAGTACATACCCACTTGGACAGCCTGCATTAGCAGTTCAGGGATTCAGGGACCATTCCCTTGGGCGCAAGGATTGCCCCAGGTTCATTCGCAGTGGGTTTGAGCACAGGCTGCGTGGCTCTGTGGCGGCTTTTTCCAGGATCAGGGCTGACTTGCATGCACTTGATTCAGTGGGGGGTTGAGGTTTCCGGACAGTGTGTTGGTCATACTTTGGTAAGGCTGTCATTCAGAGAAAAATTTGTCCCCATGTCATTCTCTACTCTGGAGTTTCCTTTCAATTGAAAGAGACTCACCTAACGTGTATTTATGTCAAATGAGTATTTAAACGTGTCTATCATATCTCCTTTCTCCCGCCTTTCCTCCAAAGTATACATATTGAGATCTTTGAGTCTGATTACGTCATAAGCTTACAGAACCCCGATGACCTCGCCAACCCATCCCCCCATCTTTCCCTCCCATCCCCCATGTGCAGCAGAACCCCGCTGACCCTGCCAACCCATCCCCCTGCGCAGCATCTTTCCATCTCTCCCTCCCATCCTGCACAGCAGAACCCCGCTGACCTTCCCACCGCAAGGCCGACATGCCTCCATTTGATACAGCAACTGAACAGGCTGCTTCGCTGCCTTCCCCGCTGGGGCCTTCCCTCTTCCACATCACTGGTCACTGAACAAGCTGCTTCATTGCCTTCCCTGCCGTGGCCTTCCCTCTACCACCACTTCACTGGTCATCAGTGACGTGGCGGCAGAGGGAAGGTCCCGGCAGGGAAGGCAGGGAAGCAGCTTGTTTAGTGCTGCTGCTGCTGCTATTTCGAATGGGAGGCATGTTGGCCTCGCGGTGGGAGGGTCAGCGGGGTTCTGATGTGCTGGATGGAAAGATGTTACGCAAGGGGATCTAGTGGGCCGCGGACCAGGAGTTGGGGACCCCTTCCCTAAACTCTACTTTCCCTCAGGTTTTTGCAGCCCAAATGAATGACCTTGCATTTCTTAGCATCATATCTTAGCTGCCAAATTTCTGTCCATTCCTCAAGCTTCACTAGATCCTTCCTCATGTTTTCCATACCATCCTGGGTGTCTACTCTATTGCAGATTTTGGTATCATTTGCAAAGAGGCAAATCTTACTAGTCAACCTTTCAACAATATTGCTTATGAAAATGTTAAAAAGATCAGTCCTAAGAACCAAACCTTGAGGCACACCACTGGTAACATCCCTTTCCTCAGAGCGATCCATTGACCACTACCATCTGTCGCTTTCCACTCAATCAGTTTCTGACCCATTCTATCACTTTTGGGGCCCATACCGAGGGCACTTAGTTGATTTATTAGACATCTGTGTGGAACATTGTAAAATCTAAATACACCACTTCTAGTGCTCTCTCTATCCAATTTTCTGATCACTCAGTCAAAGAAATTGATCAGATTTGTCTGCCTCTAGTGAATCCATGTTGCCTCAAATGGAATTATTCGCCAGAAATGGAACTATTCACTGTTTTAAAAGTGTTTCTATTAATTTACTTACCAGTTCTCTACTTCCTTACTTTCATTTTTGAGTAGAGGAACCACATCTGTCCTTCTCCAATCTTCCTTTACCACTCCCGACTCGTTTTAGAAGCATTGAAAAGGTCAGTCAGTGAAGCTGCTAGAACTTAAGTTCCCTCAGTATCCTCAGATGTACACCATCCGGCCCCTTCGCTTTATCTGCCTTTAGTTTAGTGAGCTCCTCACGAACACAATCCTCTGAAAATCGATCACACATCCAGCCCTATTTGCTTTTGTTCTGTGTGTGTGTCGCACTTGGAATTCAGTTGAATTCCTTTATATGGCCAGATAGAACACAGGGCAATTGGACATCTTGTTCTTGTTTAAGAAGGACAGAAGACATATCCTTGAAATAGACATAGGACATCTGTGTACTCTTTCTTTAATAATACTTAAAATCTCTGCTATGAACTGCTGGACTAGTTTACTTGGTCAGTTCCAGTTCTCTGCATGATCACTGGTACTGGGGAAAAACTTTAGCACTGACTATTACACAGAATGCATTTAAAATGGAGGGTCGTGCATCTCTTTCTCCACCAAAAAGGAAGATCACTGTTCTAAAGGTAGTCGGTCCCCACTGTGACAGTAAGGGAACAATCTCTGGCTGGAAGCAGCAGCAGCATCACAATAAATTATAAAGGTAAATATTCCTTACAAACCAGAATTGCAAGAGAAAAAACATCTTGTGTCTGCAATGAAAGTTCACTATAGACTAGCATTATCCCAGGACAAGCAGGCAGCATATTCCCACATATGGGTGACGTCACCGACGGAGCCCCGCAGCGGACAGCCTCGAAAGCAAACTTGCTTGAAGATCTCGAACTTTCGAGTGCTGCACCGCGCCTGCGCGCATGCCTTCCCGCCCGAACTAGGGGGCGCATCTCCTGAGAGGATCCTCAGTTCGTTTATTTCCGCGGAGACAAGAAGACACGTTTTCTTTCTCTGCAGCATTGCCTTCTCATCACCGCGGCTGTTTTCTTTTATTTTAGAGTCGGTCGCTGTGTTCATTTTATCTTTATTCTTTTCTTTTTCGTTTAAAAAAAAATAAAAAAAAAATTATATACTTTTTTCCTTTTCAGTTCGGCCGTCGAGCTTTGGGCCTAGGCCTAGGCTCCTTCGTTCGACACGGACTTTATTTTTTCCATGTCCCGGCCTCTTACCGGGTTTAAACGTTGTCGACAGTGTAATCGCGTGATTTCGGTCACCGATCCCCACTGCCGTTGTTTACAGTGCCTGGGTTCTTCTCATTCCCCAGAAGATTGTCATCGCTGCTTTACCCTCACTCCACGAGCTTTTCGGCGGCGTTGTGCTCAATTTTTTCAACTTTTCGGTATGGAGCAATCTTCGGAGCCGGCCTCGACCGTGGTGGCTGCACCGGTCTCGAAGGCCTCGACTCCGACGACCTCGACACCTGTGGTCTCGAAGGCCTCGACCCAGACTCCGGCTGGAGTTTCGGTCTCGAAGGCCTCGACCTCTTCTACTTTGGTTGCCTCGAAGACGACGTCTTCCACGAAGCCTTCTACGGGGGGTAAGTCTCCGAGTTCCCTTTCAGGTGCCGTATCCAAAAAGCCACCAGAGTCCTCGACGCGCCCACTTTCAAAGCATACCTCCAAGATAAGGGAATACTCACCTTCGAGGTCGCCCTCTTCGGAGCGTACTGCTGCACATACGAGGTCAGAACCTTCTGTCTCGGTGCCGATGCTGGAGAACATGTTAAAATCTATCCTCACCACTCAGATTACTTCTTTAGTGGCTCAACTGGTCCCGTCCTCGACCTTGCCTCGGGCTGACCAGCCTGTTACTCAACCGGAGCTTCCAGTCTCCCGAAGCCGATCCCGAACACCGAAGAACATTTCTTCATCGGAGTCGTCTACGGGCTCACCTCCTCCGAAGCATCGGTCGAAGCATGTTGCCTCCAAGCTTCGGAGGGAGTCTTCGACCTTGGATACCGAGGCTTCTTTGTCTCGTTCTTCGAAGACGAAGCAGGGATCTCGACATCGAGCCTCCACTCGAAGCCCTTCTCGATCCAGAACCTCATCGAAGCCAGTCCGTCGAGACAGTTCTCCACACACCTCGACTCATTCTGTGCCACGTACACCGGGTACTTCTCCATCCAGGAGTCTGAAGAGGAAACATTCTCTTACTCCACTTCACAGTACAGCTTCTTCTGTCACTATGCGTATGGAATCGGACCTTTCCACATACTTTAGAGAAAATTCTCCATCCTACTCAGTTCAACCTAAATCTCGCAGTGGCTCTCCTGAAGAATCATCTGACCCAAAATCAGTTTCTTTTGCCAAATTTATTTTTGATATGGGCCAAGCTCTCAAGCTAGACCTTCATTCAGACTCTAAATATACTCCTGAGTACTTGGCGGATATGGAGCTTCCCCATCCTCCTAAAGAGTCACTCAGATTGCCGATGACTCCTGTTCTCCAGCAGACCTTCACTCGCAATATGGAAACTCCTTATTCGATCACTGCTATCCCATCTAAATTGGAATCTCGTTACAGAACGGTTCCATCTAAAGGATATGAAAAGTCTCAACTTTCTCATCAATCTCTAGTGGTAGAGTCATCATTAAAGAAAGCACATCCCTCCAAAATTTACGCTTCAGTTCCCCCTGGTAGGGAAGGCCGTACCATGGATAAATTTGGTCGACGTTTATACCAGAATTCTATGATGGCAAATAGAGTTCTGAATTATAATTACATTTTTACGTCCTATTTCAATCATTTTTTAAAGATTTTGTCTTCCTTTTACCCGGACATCTCTACCAATCGTCTATCAGAATTTAAAAATATCCTTAAGACTCTTTCCAAGTTGAGACTTTTCATGCTACAAGCTTCCTATGATGCCTTTGAACTCTCTTCTAGAGTCTCGGCATTTGCAGTAGCCATGCGTAGATTAGCATGGTTACGGATAGTGGACATGGATCCTAACCTTCAGGATAGATTGGCTAATCTTCCTTGTCAAGGAAATGAATTATTCGATGACTCAATTGAGGCAGCTACAAAGCGTCTTTCAGAACATGAGCGCTCTTTTGCTTCCCTCATTCGTCCAAAACCTAAATCTGTACCAACTAGAGGTTTCAAACAAACTCCACGTCGCTATCCTCAGAAAACAACTCCTGCTTTTTCTAGACCTCCTGCTCGTCGGCCTCCTCCACAACAACGACAACAAAAGTCACAGACCCCTGCTACCACTAAGCCTGCTCAGTCTTTTTGACAATCTCGACTTGAGCATTCAAATTTCTCTGTTTCCAAATTCTCCCCTCCCCATAGGGGGTCGCCTGTCCAATTTTTATCATCAATGGCAGCTCATAACATCAGATATCTGGGTACTTACCATCATACGAGAGGGATACTCTCTTCGACTCCTTCAGGTGCCTCCAGATCGCCATCCAAGAGAGTGTCTTTCAAATCAGTCGCATCTGCCTCTTCTTCTTCAAGAAGCTCGGGCTCTTCTTCTCCTGCGAGCAGTGGAGGAAGTTCCTCTCTCCCAAAGGAACTCGGGATTTTACTCCCGTTATTTTCTAGTTCCCAAAAAGACGGGGGATTTGCGACCGATTTTGGATCTCAGAGCTCTCAACAAATATCTAGTCAAAGAGAAATTTCGAATGCTCACTCTGCCAACTCTATATTCCTTGATGGATCAAGGGGATTGGATGTGCTCCCTCGATCTCAAAGAGGCCTATACTCATATCCCCATTCATCCAGCATTTCGCAAGTACCTCAGATTCCAAGTTGGAAATCTTCATCTTCAGTACAGAGTTCTCCCCTTCGGACTGGCTTCTTCCCCCAGAGTTTTCACAAAATGCCTTGTGGTTGTGGCTGCAGCTCTTCGCAACCAGGGTCTCCAAGTATTTCCATACCTAGACGACTGGCTCATCAAGGCTCCCTCTCTTTCAAGGGTTATTGTAGCGACCCAACAGACTATTCTTTTTCTTCAAAGTCTGGGATTTCACATCAATTTTCCCAAATCTCAACTGACTCCTTCTCAGTCTCTCCAGTTCATAGGAGCAACTCTGGACACTATCAATTTGAGAGCATACCTTCCACAACCACGTCAGGATGCACTCCTTCAAATTTCTCAACAATTCTTCCAACTTTCCACTGTTCCAGCAAGGAAAATGATGGTTCTGCTCGGTCACATGGCTTCTACAGTTCATGTGGTTCCTTTTGCCAGGCTTCATCTTCGCATTCCTCAATGGACACTGGCATCTCAATGGCAACAATCAGTGGATCCACCAACTCGCCTAATTTCCATCACTCCTTCATTAAAGAAGTCTCTCCGTTGGTGGATGCTCTCTTTGAATCTTTCAAGAGGTTTAATGTTTTACCCTCTTCCTCATCAGAAGGTCCTCACAACCGACTCGTCAATGTATGCATGGGGAGCCCATGTGGACGGTCTTTGCACTCAAGGGCTCTGGACCCAAGCAGACCGGAGGTGTCCTATAAATCTGTTGGAACTCAGAGCGATATTCTATGCTCTCAAAGCTTTTCAGCATCTTCTTCACGACATGGTGATTCTAGTACGTACCGACAACCAAGTAGCCATGTATTATGTAAACAAACAGGGAGGGACGGGATCTCACTCCCTCTGTCAAGAGGCTCTGAAATTGTGGCAGTGGGCGATTCTCCACAACATCTTCCTCAGAGCAGTTTACATTCAGGGTCAACACAACTATTTGGCGGACAAATTGAGTCGTCTTCTACAACCTCACGAATGGACACTCAATTCTCCTACTCTTCGCCAAATTTTTGCTCGTTGGGGGACTCCGCAGATAGATCTGTTTGCGTCACCTCTCAACTTCAAACTGCCTCAATTTTGCTCCCGCATCTATACTCCTCAACGTCTCGAAGCGGATGCGTTTCTACTGGACTGGAGGAATCAGTTCCTTTATGCTTTTCCTCCGTTTCCTCTGATTCTCAAGACTCTGGTCAAGTTGAAATCAGACCATGCCACCATGATTCTGATAGCTCCTCGGTGGCCCAGGCAACCTTGGTTCTCCCTTCTACTTCAACTCAGCACCAGGGAGCCTCTACTTCTACCAATATTTCCTTCTCTACTCACGCAGAATCAAGGATCTTTGCTTCATCCCAATCTACAGTCTCTACATTTGACAGCTTGGTACCTTTCTCTTTAACAGACTTTTCTCAATTCTCTCCGTCTGTACAAGATATTTTACTTGCTTCCAGAAAACCATCCACTAGGCAATGTTATGGTCAAAAGAGGACAAGATTCTCTGCTTGGTGTTCTACACATAATTTACCACCCAGATCTGCTTCATTGACATCAGTTCTGGACTATTTACTTCATTTATCACAATCTGGACTTCAGACTACATCTATCCGAGTCCATCTTAGTGCTATAGCTGCTTTTCATCAGCCTTTGGATGGAAAATCCCTTTCTGCACATCCTATGATTTCTCGTTTTATGAAAGGACTTCTCAATCTTCATCCTCCTCTTAAACCACCTCCTGTGGTTTGGGATCTCAATGTTGTTTTAGCTCAACTTATGAAACCTCCTTTTGAACCACTTGACAAAGCTCATCTCAAGTATCTCACTTGGAAAGCTGTGTTCCTGATCGCCCTCACTTCTGCTCGTCGTGTCAGTGAGTTACAAGCGCTAGTGGCTGATCCACCTTTCACTGTTTTTCACCATGACAAGGTTGTTCTCCGTACTCATCCTAAATTCTTGCCTAAAGTTGTTTCAGAATTTCACATCAATCAGTCTATTGTTCTACCTGTATTTTTTCCAAAGCCTCATTCTCACCCAGGAGAGGCGGCTCTTCATACTTTGGATTGTAAACGTGCTTTGGCTTTCTACCTGCAACGCACTCAGCTTCACAGAACGTCTCCTCAACTTTTCATATCCTTTGATCCAAACAGGTTGGGTCATCCTATATCGAAGCGTACCATCTCCAACTGGATGGCTGCTTGCATTTCTTTTTGCTATGCTCAGGCTGGTCTTCCTCTACAAGGTCGAGTGACGGGCCATAAAGTTAGAGCTATGGCGGCATCTGTAGCTTTCCTCCGTTCAACTCCTATTGAGGAAATCTGCAAGGCTGCCACTTGGTCCTCGGTTCATACTTTCACCTCTCATTATTGTCTGGATACTTTATCCAGGAGGGATGGCCATTTTGGCCAATCTGTTTTGCAAAATCTTTTTTCGTAAATTGCCAACTTCCCTCCATCCCTTTTTACTTAGCTTGGAGGTCACCCATATGTGGGAATATGCTGCCTGCTTGTCCTGGGATAAAGCACAGTTACTTACCGTAACAGTTGTTATCCAGGGACAGCAGGCAGATATTCCCACAACCCTCCCACCTCCCCTGGTTGGCTTCTTGGCTAGGTATCTGAACTGAGGATCCTCTCAGGAGATGCGCCCCCTAGTTCGGGCGGGAAGGCACGCGCGCAGGCGCGGTGCAGCACTCGAAAGTTCGAGATCTTCAAGCAAGTTTGCTTTCGAGGCTGTCCGCTGCGGGGCTCCGTCGGTGACGTCACCCATATGTGGGAATATCTGCCTGCTGTCCCTGGATAACAACTGTTACGGTAAGTAACTGTGCTTTTTTGCAAGGGAGCAAGTGGCCACAGTCTCCAGGTATTTTTCTTACTTTTTATTGAGTTCTTTCTTCTGGATTGTATCTCGAGCATAAAAAAAATTCAGTTCACCTCTCACATAGGTGATTGCGCCGAAACACAGCCTGTGTTGAGTCCAATAATGAAAACGGATTGCCCCATACTTGAAGGCCCTTGGTGCTTTTTCTTGTTCTCTCTCAGACCTGTACTTCCTCTTCTCCCTGACTGGGCTCCTTTTACACCCACGTTTTTATTGATATGGATTTAGCAAGTGTTACATTACTGTTATATTACACTGAGGGAAACTGATTGTATAATTTATTTTCTTATTGCAGTTGTATATTTCCTGAACTACTCTGGAATAAATGTGGAAAGACTAATGTTCCTGGTATTTGAGCACCAGAATGGCAATACGATTATTGCTGGTGTGTGATCTTGTAAAGGAGCTGTTAGAATACTTCGGTATACCAACAGACAGGGTAAGAAATGTCGCTAGCCCATGCTCAGAAGGGACTTTTGCCTATGCTGTGTTTATGGAAACACGATTGGGAAGATGTACTCCATGCATTTCAAATTGTGTTCTTTACCTCCAAGCCCTCTCAGAATGAACCCTAGACATTAAGTATTCTTCCAACGTTTTATTTTAGGGACATCAATAGAAAGCTATGGTTTAGGGACTACCAATAGAAAGCTATGGTTAGCCAAGTAGCATATAGCCCCTTTGCCAGGAGCAACCTCACTGGAGGAGAAAAGCAATGTCCTCTCATCTAACTGGGAGGCGTTGCTGTAGTGTACTACTAAGTCTATTCCCTTCATTATCTTGAAAGTGTCGACCATGTCCCCTCTTAGTCTCCTCTTTTCAAGGGAGAATAGGCCCAGCTTCTCTAATCTCTCACTGTACGGCAACTCCTCCAATCCCTTAACCATTTTATTCACTCTTCTCTAGACCCTTTCGAAGAAGGACATGGTACTACTTGAAATGGTCCAGAGAAGAACAACTAAAATAGTTAAGGGGTTGGAGGAGTTGCCGTACAGTGAGAGATTAGAGAAGCTGGGCCTATTCTCCCTTGAAAAGAGGAGTCTGAGAGGGGACATGATCAAAACATTCAAGATAATGAAGGGAATAGACTTAGTAGATAAAGACAGGTTGTTCACCCTCTCCAAGGTAGAGAGAACGAGAGGGCACTCTCTAAAATTAAAAGAGGATAAATTCCGTACAAACTAAGGAAGTTCTTCTTCACCCAGAGAGTGGTAGAGAACTGGAATGCTCTTCCGGAATCTGTTATAGGGGAAAACACCCTCCAGGGATTCAAGACAGAGTTGGACATGTTTCTGCTGAACCAGAACGAACGCAGGTAGGGCTGGTCTCGGTTAGGACACTGGTCTTTGAACTGAGGGTTGCCGCGTGAGCGGACTGCTGGGCGTGATGGACCACTGGTCTGACCCAGCAGCGCCAAATTCTTATGTTCTAATGTTCTTATGTTCTAATTAAGTCTGGAGTGAATCTTTTACAAGGAAGAGCATCTTGTACAGTTTGTCAAAAATTGCTACCACTCCATAATCCCATCACTTGTGTATTTAGCTCCCTTTCCAGGCCCTTGCAGTCCTAACAACATAGAGAATCAGAAGAGCTAAATTTAAAGAGAGAAAAAAAGGGGGGGAAGCAGTAGGTTCATTGGAACAACGTGCACGTTGGCTCCTTACTTTTATTACATATCAATATAATAGAGAGCTCATTCTGAATTAATTGTCAGTTTATGGAATCAAATCCTGGTTCTACTTGCAAAATCAGGACTTCACTAGTCTTGGGATAACAGTTTTTTAATCCTCAGATAAGAATAAATTTTAATGACATGTGCTGTGAGAATCTCATGCGTGAGCACCTTCTGCATAATGTTCTAAGAAGTAAATTACCCAACTGACCACCATCTCCCCAAACTGCTCTTTTACCGCATATACTCGAATATAAACTGGGATTTTGTGGCCAAAAAGTTGGCCCAAAAATGGGGGGGGGTCCCGGTTTATATTCGGGTCATCCCCCAGTGACCACCCAAAACCCTCCCGGACTTCCTGCAAGCCTGCCTAGGCCGGATCAGGAGGGATCCCTCCCGTCTCCTGCCCCGGCCGACACTAATAATTACCACCCTCCCTCCTTCCCTCCCTCGCGTACCTGTTCCCTGGTGGTCCAGTGTGTATCCCACGCTGAAATCCTCCCGAAGATTGTAAATGTAGTAGCCAGCGGTGCACCCGGGACGGCACACAGGAGTGAGCTTTTCGTGCTGCCGGCCGGCCCTGCACCGCTCCTTGATAGGCTGCCACAAGTTCTCACGGGATTTGCGGTTCTCGCGGCAGCTTATCAAGGAGCGGTGCAGGGCAGGCCGGCAGCACGATAAGCTCGCTCCTGCGTGCCGGCCCGGGTGCGCTGCTGGCTACTACCTTTACAAAGGATTTCAGCGTGGGATACACGCTGGACCATCAGGGTACAGGTGCGTGAGGGAGGGAAGGAGGGAGGGTGGTAATTATTGGTGTCGGCCGGGCCAGGAAATGGGAGGGATCCCTCCTGTCCCGGCCTACCACTAGGTGGTTTAAGTTAAGGGGAAGGGTTAATCTGCTGGCTAGGGCAGAGGGGAGTACGGGACAATCAAGCCATTGTGCATCATTGATGAGGTTATCTCTTTTTAGGGGGAAGAGGGTACAATGTTCAGAGCCTGGCAGGGAGGGGGGCTTGGTTCACAGCCTGGTAGGGAATGGGACTGAGTGGAGGGAAGGGGGCTGGGTGCAGAACTTGGCAGAGCAGGACACCTGAATATTAAGCTGACATATTCGAGTCAACCATTTATTTTTTTCCTCCTTTTTGGGGGGGAAATGGGGGTCTCGACTTGTATTCAGATTGACTTATATTTGAGTATATACGATAATTCTGAAAACGGAAAACAAATGTAGGCAGGTCCTTGAAAGTGATCTGCAACTTCTCCAAAGATTTAAAGGATGACCCCATTCAGATTTGTTTGAGGCATTGCAAACTTACCTAAGCCCAGCCCTTAGCACTTGGTGAGAAAGTCACTGCCACAAGCTGTGTATTCACTGCAATAGCAATATAGGAACGTGAACTTTTTCCACAGCCCCTGAGCACCTTTGCTGCAGTTCTCCATGTCTTGACAGTATATGAGACAATGAGGTGTGAATAGCGGACTCCAGTGACTGGTTGATGTCTATAGATTTTTTTTTAAAAAAAATTACTCTCCAAAAGTCTGTATCGGCCTCCCTCTCTTATGGAGGGGCTAGGAGAGACTTTATATCCATTTTACATAGAATGTTGATCAGAATTTATACATCTCAGTCAGGAGTTGCTTAATTCTGGCAGTATTTTATAAAAGGCTTTACCAAAAGTAGATCCTTTTTGTAAAATTATAAGGAAGTGCAGAAGTACACTTGTATTTGCCTGCAACATCCATTCAACATTTTCTACATGTAAGTGCCACCAGCAATTTTTCAGCTTCCATGTTTTAACTGTTGATACTTCAAATGTAACCAGTTCCATTTTGCAAATCTATGTCTAAATGTGGTCAGTTAAGTAGTGAGGCCACTATTAATCCATTTTCTTTATTTTGAAGCAGAAATAAACAATGGGGGATTAAGGAAAACTAATTTCTTAGGGGCTCTTTTTAATAAAGCTTAGTGTTTTTTCTAATGGAATTAGTGTATGCTAAATGCTGCACATCCTATTTTATACCTATGGGCCACATAGCACTTAACATATACTAATGTCTATTAGCACATGCTTAGCTTTTGAAAAAGGGCCCCTTAATCCCCTGTGTAAAAAATGTGCACCTTAAAAAAAAAATTCAAATCTATGCGTTCATCCACGCTGGTGCAAAACCCATTGGGAAAATATTTTTAACTTAGACATATTCTCTGTGTAAGAAAGAGAGAGGCTTACTCAAGCCAATCATTTTAGAAATTTCTGCATCCCGGCTTTCTGAAATCGTCATTTAAATGTGTGTGTGAACTACATGTAAATTCTACTATTTACACATGGAGGTACTTTTACAATAGAATCCTTTGTGTTTCTACTGGAATCTTCTAGTCCTATTTTAAATAAGTGCACTGTTCTGTTGTGGATACATAGGAGTCTGTACTTGAGGTGTTGATTTCCATGTCCCACGAAACTGAAGAAGGGTATCACTTTAAGAACTTGAAACTCCTCACAGCATCCTTCTCTTTTTTTCCTTCTGCAAGTGAACTCAGAAGGTGTATTTTGCTCTGCTCTGCTTCTCTTTGTTATTTTGGGGTATTTTTCTGTTGGAATTTTTTAATTCTTCATGGCTTCAGTGTTCAGAGATCCCCTGCTCAGGCATACTCCATTGGGGAAAGGACACAGTCCCACGCTGGAGAACTGCTGCTCCTAGGCCAATCTTATAGAGTACCTGGGGAGCCAACTTGCTTTGGGTCCCATCAGGAGCTCGGGGTCAGTCCCCCAGGGAGCGACTTGCCTGCTGATTATATCAGAGGCTTGAGCACAGATTGTGTGGCCCGAGTAAGAATCCTCTGGGTATCAGGGAGCCGGTTGTGTAATTTCTCGCCCTGTCGATGTGTGAGAAATCTCGGGGATGGGAGTCAGTTGTTATCTGTCCAACCAGCAGACAGAAGAATTCCTTCAATGGTTGAGGTCTGTGCAATTTCTGAGGCAGAAATCCTTTCCCTGCAGCCAGGCTGATTCAGACAAACAGACACCTAAAGCAACAGTGAGTACTCCCATTATTCCCTATGGGGACCATGGGGGGGGGGGGGAGGGTCCTGTAATTTTCAGTTTTAGAGATTTCTGGGGTTAGAACTTGCGTTCACCTCCTCAACCCAAAACCCTAAAATCGCTATTTCTTAATTTTTGTTCTGTCTCCAATGGCCCATTTTTGGCATGATTTTTTTTATGGTGGCCATCTTGATTTTTTAGTGATCTAATTTAAAACTCATTTTTTTCTGCCTCAAAACTGCTTGTTTTTGCCAGCGATTTCCTCTTATGAATGCCCCAGGCCTTTCTACTCCTGGATCCTGCGTTGGTTGTACAGAGTTGCCAGTTGAGGAGTGACTGTCTGGTGATCCTGGTGGCTCCATACTGGCCCTAAAGGCCTTGGTAAGCAAATCAGTTGCATCTGCAGAGAGGCAGATCCCTGAAACTGCCTGTTCATCTGGGTCTCCTTGGTCATGGCCCGGTTCTGATAGTGAAGCTGGAACGCTTTCGTCTTATGGCATAGCTGTTGAGTGCACGGCCTTGATTCAGAAGGGCTATTTGGAAGTTGTGGTTACAACTGTCCTTAGGGCTAAGAAGCCTGTAATGATTGTAGCTTATGCTAGGACCTGGAAGACCTTCCAATTATGGTGTGCCAAAGAGCAGGTAGAACCAGAGAAAGCTCCTGTTCCGGTGATCTTGCTTTCCTGCAAGCCGGTCTCAAAATGGGCCATGCAGTTTCATCCCTCAAAATGCAGATTGCTGGAATCTTGTACTTTCGGTTTTGGAGCAGTCTTTGGTCTCTGGCTTCTCACCCAGACATCACTTGGTTTTTGAGGGGGAGGCTCTCAGGCTGAGACCCCCCGTTGCACAGACAGTTCCAGTCTTGGGACTTTAATGTGGTCATGAAGGGCCTGACCTGTGCTCTGTACAAACCTCTTTTGGAGACTTCCCTGCTAGACTTTATGGTCAAGACAGTGTTTTTGGATGCCATAGTCTCTGTGAGAAAGATCTCAGAATTGCAGGCCCTCTCCTGCAGGAACTTGTTTCTCCGTTTCACAGTCAGGTGTTTCCCTGCGCACAGTTCTTCTTTTCTTCCATATCAATCAGGAACTTAATTTGCCTGCTTTTCAGCCTACAGGTTATGCCAAACAGGATAAACCTTTGCTCAAGTTGGATATGCAAAGGGCCCTGCTTATCTACCTGAAGAGGACTAATGACTCCAGGCTTTCTGATCATCTGATAAAAGCTTCCATTGCCATGGCAATTTCATCTTCCTACATTTCCTGCGGGACACAGCTACCTATTAATCTGCAGCACATTCCACAAAAAGTGTGGCGACCTCCTTTGGTAGAGTCTCAGGCTGTTTGCCTGGTGAAATCTGTAGAGCACCTACTTAGGCTACTTTTCACACCTTTATAATGTTCTACAAGCAGGGGTGTCCAATCTTTTGGCTTCCCTGGGCCGCATTTGCCGAAAAAAATTTTTCTGGGGCCACGCAAATGCTGCAGCAAGACAGAGGAGGGAGCCGGCAAGATGGTAAACACCCAGGGGCAGCAGAGGTAAACACTGCATCGCTCTCGACCGGGGCCACACAAAATACTTCACAGGGCCGCATGCAGCCCTTGGACCGCAGGTTGGACACCCCTGTTCTACAGAGTGGATGTGGCGGCCTTTTGGGTCCTCGCCTCTGTGGGCAGGCTCATCTGTCTCCCCCCTCCCCCCCTAGATGTATGGTACTGCTTTGGTATGTCAGCTCAAGTACAGACTCTTGTGTATCCACAGCAGAATGCCGTCAATCCATTCACCTCCATTCTCAGGCATTCCATGGCACTACATTAGAATTATGCTACTCAAACTAATACCTATACAGGACCTCCAGGTTCCTCCTATCTGTTCTGATAATTCAAGGAGTATCAGGTTATTCCAAACAATTAATAGGCGTTTTCAGTGTGCACAGTATCCAAAGTCAAACAGGTTCAGACCAAAGGCTCCTTCGGAAGCTTGTTAAGAAAATCTCTGACAGCCTCAACAGTGTCCAGCAATTTCCATCTGCTTGCAGTAAACACTTTAAATACAGCTGGATAAAGCAGCATAAATCTTTACTTGCGTAAATATAATTCTGAGCAGATGGGAGTGAAGCGACGCCATTTCTCTAACAAGGTTGCCGAGTAATCCTGGAAAATTCTCACTACCTCACCCTCAAAGCAGAAGTCTTTTTTTTCAATTTATAAGCTTTCAGATGCTTTTTTAGGATGACGACACGTGGTCGCAGGTGATCATTGAACCATCTCCCCAAGCAATGTGTGCGTTCCAGGTCCCACACCCTCGGGAGAGGTAGTTCCGCTCACAGACAGGTCTCCAGTTTCGAAAGAAGCTCTACCTCTGTTAAATACTCTGGCAAACCGATGATACACAATTTATCCCTGCGGGAATAGTTCTCTAAGTCTTCAATTTTCTCCGCTTGCAATTTTACTTGATCCCATATGGTAATGATTTCCGATGCCTTTGCTCCTGCTAAATCATCTACTGCCGCAACTCTTGTTTCTAATTCCCCCTTCCTTAGCAACAGCAGCAGATGAATCCAGAGACCAATGGGATAGCACACATCTACCAGCAGGCGGAGATAGAGAAACTGATTAACAGGTGATCCTATTGGCTGGCACTCCTCCTGTATCTGCAGTATGCTCTATCTCCCAGCAGGTGATGGTCGCTATTCAACTAGCTCCTGAATTCTGGCTGTGACTGGAAAATTATTTTCTCCTGTTGAGGTTTCTCTTCAGTGAGACAGGGGTGTCTGGCTGAACGGTGCCGGCTTTAGGAGTTACATCTGGGCCCCCCCAGGTCCCTGCCTCACCCTCCCTCCATTGCTAGAGGGTCTGACTGAGTCTTGATTTTTTTCTTCTTTCCCTTCTCTGTTTAAAAAAAAAAGGGAGACAACAATTGCTACATTCTGCCCTGTTAGTGCTGCACAACCAGCTCTTACTGGCTTCAACTGGCCCTAATAACAAGCTTGTGAGTATGTATGTGTTTTTTTACTGTTCTTTGAACTTCAGGTTTTGTTTGGAAGTCTTAGTACTGTGGGTTCGGTCAATGTACGTTTAAGGAATGGATATTTTATTGAGACTAAGTTTTATGACTAGAAATCCATTGAGGGAGCCGGGACTTTCCCGCCCTTTGCATGCACGCGCTTGGTTTCCTTATTGGTTACAGCGCAGCAGTAGTGGGGCGATTTCATGCTCACACTTGGTCTCCTCATTGGGTTTCAGTGCAGCAGTAGTAGTCCTGTTTATTCCGAGGCTCTCTTTCGTCGGTGTTTGTCGCGGCCATGTGCAGCTGATTGTGCAGGTGCCAGTTTATAGCAGCGCATGAGATGGGACATGTTTTTTCCAGCGCTGTGAGAAGCACCACACTGTTCTTCTAGTTATTCGCCGAGTCTGATTTTCTTTCTATGCAGGCTGCGGCAGGGTAAATTTTGCGGGGCTTGAATACGACTATGTTTCTAGGAGCGTTGATGCAGCAGCCACCTGTTGGCGAGAATCAGGCACGCGCTTGGGTGTCCGGCGATGGCGGGAGAGCTACAGCATTCCAGTAGTTTATTTCCAGCTGACTTTGATCAGGGTATGCTGCGACTTCTCTCCTTTCCGGTTCAGACAAGTTGTACGTGTTTCACCAGCTTTGGGACAAGCTTGGGCAGATTTATATGTTTATGTCTGTGTTCCTGCTTTATTCACTTGAAGGAAGCTGCTAGTTTAATCGGACTCTGGGGTTAGCACTCAAGGGGATTACCAGAGAGACTCTGACCTGTGCTAGGTCACCCAATCTCGGTTTGTCTCCGGACTGGGTCAACATATGGCAAATCACGGCACAGTAAGATAATACCCTGTATTTCACATGGGTATTTCATTGTCTCTCTTGGGGGTCCCTGCAGATTGAGCCTTTGTCTGTTGGTAACTGTCCTTCTTATTTGGGCCTCTGCTGTGCTACATGTGTCTAGTAGTGGCATAGGATATATATGCCTAAAGGTAGTACAAACAGTTTCCAAGTTCGGGCTGTCTCTATGGGCATAATGACACTTTGTATCTTCCTGCGGCCAGGACTTTCTTTCTCTATTTCTGAGGGGGCCTGAACTTCAGATTTCCATGCTTATCACGCTGGTTTTTCCTGTCGCCATTTTCTCAGCACACATGCTAGACGGACCCCCCGACCAGACAGGAAGGGCTGTACAGCTGCTTCTAACCAGGAGCCAGTTACCTATTCTATCAAACCCGTGGAGGAGCACGCGCTATGTGGCTGTTAGCCTCATCCCTGAAGCTCTCATTAGCGATGTGAGCTTTGTCTGATACCTGTTAGGATGCTGTTGTTTTCCACGGGGCGGTAGATGCAGCATCTTGATTGCGTCTAGTACATATTCACTTTAAAGGACATATGTATTTTGCTCATGTTGCATGGAGTTAATACTGTTTTCATGGTTCCAGTATACTCCTCTTTACATTGCGAAACTTGATTTTCCTAGGAGAATTTCTTTCTTCTTACAGATCCTACAGTTCTCATCCTGCCGTTCCCTGACCTTTTGCACTTCATTCTGAGGGGATCTTGACTTCTTCCAATGACTCTTCAGGCTTTCTCATGAGAGGAAAGATGCTATAATGTCAGATAAGGGGGCTGTGAACATTTTTCAAGATGCTTGCAACTTTGCATCCTCCTCAGGTTTCCGGTTCGTTCTCGGAGTCTCTGTTTTGTGTTTCCCTTTTAAGTGTTACTGATCCTCAGGGCAGTTCTTGTAGTTCTTCGGGAACTAAGGGACGTTGTTCCACTTACTGCATGGTGCCCAAGACGGGGGCATTGGGCAGGCTGGATCCCATTCTTCTGAATTAGTTTCTCAGGGTTATACATTTCTGCAGAAAAACTGGGAGAATATTTACATTTTCACTATGGACTCCGAATTGGCACTAGGTTTGCTTGCCTCTCTTGGAGCAGTGCTTTCGGTTTTGGCACATGCCATTTCGCCTGCCCAAGGCTTCACGAACATTTTAGAAAATGTGGGCAGGGGTACCATTTTGGCACTACCAAGCGATTCACCTACTTTCTTCTTGACTGACTGCTTGATTCGGATATCTTCCAGTCGGGCCATTTGATTGACACGAAAAGGGTGGTTTCTTTTCCTCAGTTCTTTGGACGTGAATCTTCAAATTTGCACAGCACTCTTTTCTCCTGTACTATTTATAGGTATATCGGGGAGATGTTTTTAATCATAAAGGAGAGAAATATGTTTCTTCCCAGAGATTAGGGCGATGGGTCAGTCTCAGGTTTGTATTCTTCTTTGGTCACCATGACCAAAAGTATGGGATTCTGTACAGGTTCTAGGATCCATGTTGCTGACTCCACTGGGAACTTTGGCTTGCTTTCCCATTATAACACTACAGCAGTCGCTTTTGTTCCGGTGGTTCCCAGTATCTCAGGGCTAAAATTATTTGGTAGGCTCCTCAAGCATCGCTCTATATGATTTGGTGGCTCAGCAAGATTTCTCTTTTCAAAGGCATGCTTCGGTCTTTGCTGGACTAGCTCATTGTCACCAAACATTCCGGACTGTCGGGTTGGGGGGCTCGGTGCCTTCCATCCCCAGCTCCAGGAGCCTGGTCTTAAGAGGCGACTCAGTACTTGTTCATTCTTCTACTCTGGAGCATGGTTAGGCTACCTTTCTGGAGCTTCAGACCATTCTTCCGGAATGACGCTGAAGGTCTTTTCAGTCAGTGTTATGATGGGGGTATTTCTCTACAGCCTGGGCAGTAGGTGATGTACTCAGTTGGTGGGTAAAGTTGTGATTCTACTTCAATGGTTGGACTCTCATCTTCCTCTTCTGTTGGCAGATCATTTTATGGGTCAGGAAAAGAGTTTGGATAGACTTTCTCTCCACGAAATCTGAGCATGGCCCAATTATTGTATGTTACAGTGTACAGCGCTGTGTACGCTCTAGAAAGTGTAAATGTTGGTAATAGTGAAATCTTCTACATCCTGGATATTGAGAATTTTGGCTCAGGCGTTCCAGCTCTTTATGGAAGTGAAATCTCCTGGAACTAGACCTCATGGCCTCTTCTCGAAATTCTAAGCTTCCTAGTTTCTTCGGCGGGCACAGGGAGTGAGAGTCAGAAGGGGTAGCAGCATGGCTTCTTTCTCGCCTCTGGTTTCTCTTTTTATCCCAGGACAAGCAGGCATGATATTCTCACATTTGGGTGACGTCATCTACGGAGCCCCGATGCGGAAGCGTTTTCAAGCAAACTTGATTGAAGATTTAAGTTTGCTCTGCTGCTCCACGCATGCGTGCCTTCCTGCTCCACTAGGGGGTGCATCCCCTCGTGGTCTCCAGTTCAAAATTTTCCGCGAACCTAGAAGTCGTGTTTTTCAGGCTCTGCCCCAACTGCCTTCTAGCACCGCGATTTTTTCTTGTTTTTTCACGATTAAGTCGCTGTGCGCGAATTCTTTACCTTTTAACTTGATTCCTGCTTCGTTTTTGATGACCCGGAGGCTTCCGGGTCCCCGTGGCCGCGTGGCTAATCGAGCCGCGGCTACTTTCGATTTAATGTCCCGGCCTTTGACCGGCTTTAAAAAGTGCACCCGGTGTGAGCGGCTTCTTTCACTCACAGATCCGCATCGCCGGTGCATCCTCTGCCTGGGGGCGGCTCATCCAACCGACTCCTGCCCCCAGTGCGCTACTTTCCAGAACCGGGCCCTCCGTCGAAGAAAAGCCCGCATGGCGGACCTCTTCACCCCGGACCAACCCTCCACCTCGGCCTCGAGGTCGGCCCCGGCTTCGGCCCCGGCCTTGACCTCGGCCCTGGATACCTCGGCATCGCCTCGAGACTCAACTCCGAAGTCCTCGGGACAACAGAAAGCCTCGGCCCAGGGTAAGTCCCCTCTTCTCTCTTCAGGTTCCGTAACATCGAAGAAGCCAGCCTCGGGGACAACGTCGACGCATGGCGGAAGCCCCATGCTTACAGCCCCGGCTAAGCCCTCCAAGCCTTCGGGCCGTGCCTCCACCACACGGGAATACTCTGATACGAGGTCGCCCCCGGTGGTGTGCACCGAGGCAGTGGACATGCCTTCGATGCTGTCCGTGCCTGTCTTCCAGGACCTACTCCGAGCGATGATCACATCGGAGCTGTCCGCTGCAATGGCCCAGTTTCAATCGGCCTCGACCTCGACCCCGAATGTGCCAGACCGGCCTGAGCCTCGCATCGAACAACCTCGAGGAAAGGCGCGCAATCCTCGCCGCATCCCATCCTCCTCGGACTCCTCACCGAGTCACCCGAGACGTTCTCCCTCCGCAAACCGCCGAGGGGCAAAACATCGGGCTAAAACGATAGAAACCTCGAACCGCCGTACCTCCAAGAAGGCCCGAGGTTCACCGACTCTACGAGGCCGTTCTCCCACACCTCGTACGGGACCACTAAGGGTGGCTGAGTTATCACTCTCCAACCCGCGCATCCTCCGAACCCCCCCTCGGACCGGGACCCCCACCCGAGGTCGTAGGTATTCTTCGAGGGAGTCCGGATCAAGGTCACCGATCCGACATCGATCGGTACCCCGAACCCCGGCATCGTCTCCGAGGGGCTCCTCGAGACGCCGAAGATCGACAACCCCGGAGCACTCTCGCAGCGCTTCCCCGGCCTCGGAGCATGGATCGGAGCAGGAACCTCGATACTCGAGGGAAGCCTCCCCAACCTTCTCCACCCGACGAAGGTCTCGTTCACCGACCCCGCACGGGGCCCCGGGAACATCTCGCCCATCCTTCACTCGCTTTGTCCAGGACATGGGCCACGCCTTGGACTTAGACCTCCAGTCCGACTCCAGATACTCCAAGGAGTACCTGGCGGAGCTGGATATGCCATCACTGCCCAGAGAGTCCCTTCGCTTACCGCCTAACCCGGTACTCCAACAGGCCTTCTTCAGGAACCTGGAGACCCCCTACATGGTCACAGCCGTACCCTCCAAAATGGAGGCCAAGTACCGCACAGTACCCTACCCGGGATTCGAGCAACCACAGCTCTCCCACCAATCGTTGCTGGTAGAATCCTCCTTGAAAAAGGCCCACCCATCCCGGACCTCAGCAGCGGTCCCCCCAGGCCGAGAAGGCCGAACCCTGGACAAGTTCGGCAGGAGACTATATCAAAACGCAATGATGGCCTCTAGGGTGCAAAGTTACACTTTCACCTTCACATCCTACCTCAAACACCTCATTGGACTATTGAGAACTTTTGAGACTGACCTACCGGCCTCCCGGCAAGGAACGTTCGGCCTGCTTTTAGAGTCCCTCTCCAACCTGCGCCTTCATCTATTCCACGCGGCCTATGATGGCTTCGAACTCTCCTTCAGAGAGGCAGCCTTTGCTATCGCCATGCGCCGACTAGCTTGGCTGCGCCTGGTCGACATGGACCCTAACTTACAGGACCGGTTGGCTAATCTCCCCTGCGTGGGAAAAGAACTGTTCGATGACACTATCGAGGCGGCTACAAAACGCCTCTCCGAACACGAATGCTCGTTCGCCTCCCTGGTCCGACAAAAGCCCAAAACGCCCACATCCAGGCCGTATAGGGCCCCCCCCGCGCCGCTATCCACAAAAGTCCACCCCGGTCTTCTCGCGGCCCCCACCTAGGCGCCCGCAAGCCCACCACCGGGCCATGCCCATGTCCCAACCGCCTGCGACTACCAAACCATCCCCGTCCTTTTGACGGGACACGTGGAAGGGGGCAGGCCCCCTCCGCCATAGTCCCAGGCCTCCTCCCCATCGGGGGTCGGCTCAAAGCCTTTTACCCTCGCTGGGAACAAGTCACGTCGGACGCATGGGTCCTTGGCGTGATCTCATCAGGATACTCTCTCAACTTTCGAGCAATTCCTCCGGACAACCCCCCAAGGAATTGCCCTCCCAACCGGACTCAGCTACCCCTACTCCTCTCCGAAGCTCGAGACCTGCTTCGCCTGAGAGCAGTGGAGGAGGTTCCCCTCGACCAACGGGGGAAGGGCTTCTACTCCCGTTACTTCCTGGTACCGAAAAAAACGGGAGACCTACGCCCAATACTAGACTTGAGACGCCTCAACAAAATTTTTGGTACGGGAAAAATTCCGGATGCTCTCCCTACCGGCACTCTACCCCCTGATCGACTAGGGCGACTGGCTCTGCTCCCTCGATCTCAAGGAGGCGTACACACATGTCCCAGTGCACCCTGCCCACCGCAAGTTCTTGCGTTTTCAGGTGGGGGACTGGCACCTACAATACCGAGTCCTCCCCTTCGGCCTTGCATCATCACCTCGGGTCTTCACCAAGTGCCTCGTGGTGGTCGCAGCAACCTTACGCTCCCAACAGTTGGACTGTTGAGTTTCCTGGTATCTATGAATTTGTTCACCTAGGGTCTGATCAACATGGATATTCGTACTACTTTGGTATTACGACCTAGCTTTTGAAAAGTCATGGCTGACGTGTAAGGGTTATGTGAAGCAGGTTGTTTCTTCTCTTATCCAGGCAATACAGATGTCTTCACCTGTGGCTTTTGATTCCTTTTGGAGGTTTTTCCTTTCTTGGGTACTTCTCAACATTTGCACCCTTCCAGAGTTCTTTTTTGGCACAAGTGTATTGCCAAGGGCTTAGCGTTCAATTCCCTTCAGCTTCAAGTGCCATTCTTAGCTTGTTACAAGGGCTAGGTATATTGCTCTTCGCTTACTTCTCAGCTTCATGTAGTTTAGTTCCTAAACGGAGTATGGTATATTCGTACACCTCTTAAAAAGCCCTGTCCAGAGTACAGTCTTAAGGTACTTCTTCGCAGTTTACCGATGGCTTCATTTCATCCTTGTCTTTTGAGACTCTAAAGGACTGTGCCGTTGAACACGGGGTTTCTTGTGGTCATGGTTTCAGCTCAGCGGTTTTCTGGGTTGCAGGCCTTGTTCGGCGGGGATTCCTATTTCTGATTTACAAAATCTGGGGTGTCAGTTCGGATGGAAACATAGAAACATAGAAATAGACGGCAGATAAGGGCCACGGCCCATCAGTCTGCCCACCGCAATGACCCTTCCCCACCTAACTCAGTGAATAGATCCCACGTATCTATCCCATTTGGCCTTAAAATCAGGCACGCTGCTGGCCTCAGTGACCTGAAGTGGAAGATTATTCCAGCGGTCAACCACTCTTTCAGTGAAAAAGAATGTCCTGGTGTCACTGTGCAGTTTCCCTCCCCTGATTTTCCATGGGTGCCCCCTGGTTGCCGTGGGACCCTTGAGAAGGAAGATATCTTCTTCCACCTCGATGGTACCACAATTTCTTTCTAAGGAGGTGTCATCCTTTCTTTTATGACACTCTCACTTTTCCTTCCTTCTTCCTGGGAGGAGACATGGGGAGACGTGCTTTTATTCACTGCATTTTTTGAACGTGCGTAGCGTTCTCCGCGAGCTAGGTTTCTAACGACTTTTAGTTGTTTAGATCAGTGGTTCCCAACCCTGTCCTGGAGGAACACCAGGCCAATTGGGTTTTCAGGCTAGCCCTAATGAATATGCATGAAGCAAATTTGCATGCCTATCACTTCCATCATATGCAAATCTCTCTCATGCATATTCATTAGGGCTAGCCTGAAAACCCAATTGGCCTGGTGTTCCTCCAGGACAGGGTTGGGAATCACTGGTTTAGATCACCTTTTTGTATTCTTCAAGGGACGCTTCAAATGTATGGCGGCATCTAAAGCCTCCATCGCTATATGGATCCAGGAGGACATTATTTACGCTTGCTTGATAGCAGGGAATCGGTTGGCGAAAGAACTTCATGACCATTCCGCCAGAGCGATGGCTACTTCTTGGACTCGGTCTAGAGGTTTTTTCCTTGGAGGAGTTTTGTCTCGCGGCTACTTGGTCTTCCGAGAGTGCTTTATCTCAGCATTACCGGTTGGATGTGGGGGCGCATGCGGTGGATGCGTTTAGTGCTTCGGTTGTTGCGGAGGCGGCGTTTGCTTCCCACCCAGATTGAGGATTGTTTTGCTACATTCCATTGGTCTCTGGATTCATTTGCTGCTGTTGCTAAGG
This sequence comes from Geotrypetes seraphini, assembly GCF_902459505.1. NCBI lineage: Eukaryota > Metazoa > Chordata > Amphibia > Gymnophiona > Dermophiidae > Geotrypetes > Geotrypetes seraphini. The sequence goes on along the minus strand of NC_047086.1, from coordinate 174,110,306 downwards.
AAGGAAAAATTATGTTCTTACCTGTTAATTTTCTTTCCTTTAGACGCAGAAGATGAATCCAGAGCCCCACTCTTTCTGGATATTGTCTGTCATTTTTTTCTTTTGCAACTTTCGAAATTTGTTATTATTGATGGTTGTATTCTGTTTTATTGCTTTTTGAGATTTGTTATGGGAATAAGTTTTTTACATGCTATGCCTATTGATGGTTACGGATGCTTGGGCAAGGAGCTATACTGCAGATACAGGAGGAGTGCCAGCCAATAGTTTCCAAGTTTATTAAGTATTTGATTAATCGCTTATTCAGCATTCTAAGCGATGTACAAAATATTAAATTACAATAATCAAAGGGAAGCAGACAATGTAAATATGACAAACAAAACAAATGATACAAGAGGAAGGGAATAGGAAAAGAAATACAAGTTTAAAAATAGTAAAGAAGACATATAAGGGGAAAAAACAATAGGGAGGGGGAGAATCATAAGCAGCAGAGAATTTATAGACCAGGGCTCAATAGAGACACCTGATCTAATCCTATTTTCAGGATTACAAACCAAATCTAGTTTTATTAGCTGTCAAATGCATCTTTAAATCAGTTTCTCTATCTCCGCCTGCTGGTAGATGTGTGCTATCCCATTGGTCTCTGGATTCATCTGCTGCATCTAAAGGAAAGAAAATTAACAGGTAAGAACATAATTTTTCCGTCCTTCACGTGGTTTCCATGAGTAGAAGCTACAAATTGGATAGTTGCTTGGACAATTGTGTAAATCTAGGATCTAAAGCCTTCACCAACACTAAAGTGAGTGCAGCAATGTGTTCAGGAGCTAGAGGGAGTGCAGGGTCTTCCGAAACCGTCAACTTCTTGGAATCAGGCCGCTGTGATTTTTCTTTATCTTTCTCTTTGCGGACGGCTTTGTTGCTCATTTTCACTTCAGACCGCAATACAAATCTGTCCAAATACCAAAATAAGCGAGAGAAGTCTGAAACCTAGATATTTTGAAGACCGATGGGGACAGATGAGGTGTGGGGCCCAAGAGCTTGACATAAACGTGTCCTGCCTTGCTCAACACATCAAGTGACTCCCCTTGTTAATTGTTTATTAATCTTTGTTCTATTTCCTAAGTTGCAGAGCAGAATATTTGTTGCCGGGAAGTTTCCTGTTCTTCTCCTTTCTTATGTTTCAGTGGAGTTCGATTGCTTTGGTACCAACTGAGGAGGGTGCTGTTCTTCACTACAGAAGGGGAGGAGATCCAAGTTCTTAAAACAACCCTTCTGCAGTTTCACGGGAAGTGGGAATCAACAGCTCAATTACGGACTCCTGTGTATCCTAACGGAACCCAGATTATCAAGGTAAGAAGAGAACCTAATCTGCCGTTCTTCATTTAGTGAAGCCTGGGGAACCCTGCCATTTCCATTATTCCTGCCTCCAATTATTTCTCATATTTGGCACATAGTAGTTAAATTGTCCATATAAATTCTGCTTATGTACCAATGAAAAAAGGATTAAGATATACTGTTAAATGCAAAATGCCTTAAGATCCTTATTGAATAAGGTTCATTGAGTGAGTTCATTTCTGTGAGCACATTACATTACACTCTGTTATGGGGATCTGAGCTAACTTTAGTTTCCTTATACTCAAAATGTAGTGTGTATAGGCAATATTAATCAAGGGACCCAACACGGTCCGTGTTTCGGACAACCTTCATAAGGGGTCCATGGTAGAAAAGGGAAAGAACATATGTTACAAAAAAATGTTGAAAAATACAGTAGAAACAAACGGATGATTTGTCACGCCGAGAGTCACTAAATCTTGTAAGATCTGACTAGTTCTGCTGCTGTTGCTAATACTTTATCTCTTGGCTGACAGCGTCTTTTGGCATGTTTGAATAGGTGGCAGCAGTAGTGTCACTCTCTCCCCCTGGGCCAGATCAGGAGCATTTTCCCTAGATTGGCAGCAGTGGTGCTCTTCTTATCTCGTGTGTTATCTTAAGTTGGGTGTTGAAGTGCAGTAGTAAGGCCAGCAGTGACATCAGTCTCCAAGCCTCAAATTTTAGAATTTTTCCATTCTTTGTAACTGACTAGTTGACAGATAAGATGTCTACCTATGCAATCACATCTGGCTATTAAGATACCTAACTCTCCATTCTTACCACCCTTCTCTGCCTTGCTAGATATTTAAAACTTGTGTGTCTAAATGTTAATCATTTTATTTTTTTGTTAGCTACTGACACAATTGAGGGAAAGGTATACCAGCAGCCGCAGCATTTTCTACGCAATTAGGACCCATCTTCCTTCAATCCTATTCTCATGGACAGCCTTCCAGGTATAATTTTTTGCTTCTGTCTGATGAGAGCAATCATTGCCAAACCAAGGGAAGTGCTAAAATTGAGCAGGGGAGAAAATGCAGCATGAGGGAGAGATCTTTGAGAAGCCAGAGGAGGGATTTTGCAGCAGCAATAAAGGCAGAAACGTCTCTTCCTCCCCTCCCCTTTCCTCTTGCACTGCTGAAAAGATATAAAGATTGCATGTTAGGCTATAAATGGCTGCTTGGATTACTTTCTCTTGCTGCTTAGTGACCTGTATAATTTCTCCATATTGCAATGTTGATACCAAACCTTCCTTCTAGATAGTAAACGCCTAACTTAATTGTATCTCATAAAAAAGTGGGGAAAGTATATAGAGCGTGGCTTATTGTTCATAGCGGAGGTATCAAATCTCGGTCCTCGAGGGCTGCAATCCAGTCGGGTTTTCAGGATTTCCCTAATGAATATGCATGAGATCTATTTGCATGCACTGCTAATAGATCCCATGCATATTCATTGGGGAAATCCTGAAAACCCGACTGGATTGCGGCTTTTCTTATTTTTGCTCATACATTTATTTTAAAAATTTATGAATCGTTTTTAAATCTAAGCGATGTACAAAACATTTACATCCACAATTTCAAGCACAAACATTATAAAATGCAGTAAACAAATGTCAATCTTCCCCATAAAATTTCCTTAATACAGAATTCTTTGAATCTAAACAAATAATAACCACAGAGTTGGAGAAAGACGTCCACAAACAATTGTGTTTTTAACAATTTCTTGAAAGACACTTAAGGGTCCTTTTATCAAGCCGCGTTAGCGGGGTTAGCGCATCAGACATTTTATCACGCGCTAACCCCCGCGGCCAGCTAAAAAACTAACGCCTGCTCAATGCAGGCGTTGGCGGCTAGCGCGGCAGGCGGTTTAACGCGTTGTATTACGCGCGTTAAACTCCTACCGCAGCTTGATAAAAGGACCCCTTAGTTTTGATCTCTTTTAATATCAGTTTTTGTTTTTATAACTCACATGTTTGTGCCTTAGAAGGCTTCCATATTCATTTTTGTATTGTTACCACCAAAATCTGCTTTGAGTATTACTTCCGGGCGAGTTTGGTTTCCCCTTTTTTTCACGCATTATCTATGGTTTTTGTCTTCTGCTTTTTGGATCATCTATAGATGTTCTTATGTTCTTAAGTCTCAGTATCTTTATATTATTTTGGGCAGTCTCCTTTTATAGCCTGTTAGTTGTGCCTCCTTTGGGTGGTGTGTTGCTTCAATGTTTGAAATGAAAATCAAGCACACTCCATAAATAGTACTAGTGCATCAAAACAAAAGTTAACCAGTGAAAGAAAAAGCCTCGGAGCATTAGTTCTCCCTAATCCTGTTCAGGCTCATTTAGAATCAACTATTCTGCTTTTTACTTTCTTGCACCGCACATTTGGAATTCCCTCCTTAATTTCATTAGAATTGAACATTCATTTCCTCACTTCAAGACCCTACTTAAGACTCTTTTTTTATACTCTTCATCATCTGAACCTGGAAATTGATGTAGGCACTTGCGTCTGCTGGGACCGTTCGTTTGGATCTCAGGTTTTATCTTTTTCTTGAATGTGTATAATTGAATGTAGTTAATTTCCTATTAATAATTGGCATTCTTTTCACTCTTTTTAGTTCATTTTGTTTTTATGTACACTGCTTTGATCCTTGGTTGGTAAAAGTGGTGTAACAAATCAATAAAATAATACTTTCAGTACATCTGAAATGGAAATGTAAGGCTTTCCTGAAGTAAATATGAAAGAAAAAGAATAGGAAAACATAATCTTAGGATAATACAGAAAAATAATTTAAACAAACAAAAAAATAGCTGCCACTCTTATTTTTAAGCCTCGTACTGCTGCCACTTGCATAAGTCAGGAAATGTTCAGGTATGACTGGGAATGGTTCAGCATACCTTCTCCATGGTAAGCCCACCACCTGCCAGGCAAAGAAAGAAAATACATCAGTCTCATGCTTTGCAGTGTGGTAATGTTTCCAGACATCCATGCATATATTCTTCAAATTTACCTACAATTCTTTTATTATTCTTCCAATAAAAACAGATTCTGCCATTTTGGGATTGCAAGAAATATGGCTGTACTCGAAGCATAGTTCGTTTAATTGGGACTGTTCTTCCTTAGATCCTTCTCCACGACCCCATTTTCAGGTGAGTTGAATGCTGCTACAAGTATTCATTTCAAAAATGGAGGATGATTTTTCCATGCTGCCCACAGTACAGCAAAATCCACAGGTACCCCCTATTTTTTTTATTTGTATTATTTTTCATGGTAATTATAGTAATATGTGTACTTTCAGTTTGTAACTTGTCTTAAGAAAAAAATACCAACACAGATTAGCACCTGCTTTCCCTGTAGATATTTTTCTCAACTAAAACTGCATCTGGTGGTTTCTTCCCCAGCATAATCCTATCCTTGGAATGCTTCCATTACAATGTGAGTAAAAGTTAACACACTGTGGAATAGCACAATTTACACACAGGGAAGGCAATTTTATGGTGATGGGACTAAAGCACGCCAGACAATCGTGCGCAGACAAAAACGCTAAGACCAATGCGCGCAGGACGTCAACATGCCAGATTAAAAGGTAACTTTAAAGTGCTCCAAGGGGGGTATGGGCGGGAGCCCCCCCCACTTTACTTAGAGCATTGCCGTTGGGGGTGGAGGAGAAACCCCCTCCACTTCCAGAGGAAACTGTAATTTTTCACTAAAGCACTGGGAAAAATTACACTTTCCTCTCTAATGGGGGGGGGTTTCCTCCCCCCCCCAACGGCAGTGCCAACACTTCTAAGTAAAATCTGGGGGTTCCCCCCCATACACCCCCTTGGAGTGCTTTAAAGTTGCCTTTTAATCCGGCGTGCTGACGTCCTTCGCACATTTGTCTTAGCGTTTTTGTCCTCACATGATTGGTTCATAGACAAAAGTGTGCGGGACAATTTTATAACCATGTGTTTAGTTCAGTAGGAACATCAGTCTGAATCCAGTGGGTTTATGCATCTTCATTCTCAGGAGGGGGTGTAGAGAGCCTCATTTGCATTTTTCTGCTCAACCTCCCTTCTCCCTGGGCTGTCCTGTACTCCCCAGTTATTCTCTCTATGTGCGAGGTGGTAGGAGCCAGTCTGTTCTGCTCATGTTTATTTCCTCGTTTTTCGGGTTTATCATCTGGTCAAGAGGCTTTTTTGTCCTGCAGAGGCTCCTGGTCTAGGGATATCTCTGACTGTGGGAGAACACAGACCTTTAGGTCATATGTCTGTAGCCAAGGGGCCATCTGCACTGCAGGGCACTCACTTGGCCAGCCTGCACTGATAGTTTGGGAGCTCAGGGACTGGTCCCTTGGGAGCATGGCTTGCCCCAGGTTCTGTCCACAGTAGGCTGAACAGTTCCATGGCAGTTTTCCAGGATGGGGGTTGATTGTGTTCGCTGAGTTTGAGTCTCTGAGGGAGTCAGAAGAAGAAAGCAGTCTAGTTTTCAGGCTTGCTTGAGGTAGAGGTAGAGAATGACGCAAGGGAAAATTGTTCCCTGCCCCACTAGGTCGGTCCCTGTCCCTGCCACATCCCCGCAAACCATCTAAACAAGCCTCAAAAAGTTATGATTTTATACTGAACTTATTTTATTAAAGTTATATAAAAAGAAACAATATTCTGTACAATTGTCATTTTATAAATCACAAATAATAAAGAGCAAGGATCAACAAAACCCCTGTCTCCCCTCTTGTCCCCCTCACAAATATCCTCTCCACTATTGAGAAAACTGTAAAATCAAGAATCCTTCAGTCACATATGGCAGGAATATTGTTAGGGGAGAGCAACTAGGGCAACTACCCCCTGTTCAGAGAGAGCCCTAAGCCAGCTGGAAGTTAAAGAAGTACAGCCTGGGCTTTGCAGTCCTCAGTTATATCTAACACCAGCTCTAGTAGGATACATATTTCAAATCTGATATATTCTAATCACAAAATAGAAAATAATTTTTCTTCTACCTTTTTGTTGTCTAGTCATTTTTATTTTTCAGATCACATTAGTCTCAGGCTCTGGTTTCTGTTTTCGTCTGTCTACTCTTAACTCGCTTGCCAGGGTCTCCTGACCATTTGACATGTCTTCTTTCTCCATGCTCACCATTCACATTCCATCTTTGTATGTTTTTCCCCATGTTCAGCCAGCATCTCCCTTCTCTGTCTCCTATACTTCTTTTTCTTTTTTTTTAAATTCTTTATTCATTTTCAATAAGTGCAATACAAATTAAATACACTTTATATTTAAGACATCACTTAATACTCTTTCAAGAAACAAATCAATCTATATCCCTCCCCCATCCCAAAACTATTATAAATTTTTAATTTAATAATCAAATTTTCAAAAAGCTCATTATGATATACATTTAATATCCATAAGAGATAGTAAGCACTAATAAAGAAACCCATACATTAATTTTACAAGAATTCAGAGAATCATTTAAAAATAAATCCACCCTCCCTCCCCCTGGATGTGCACATAATATATCAATAAAAATCAAATCTACAATAAATCAACAAAAGACATCAATGTTATACTTCTTTTTCTAATATTTCCCCTGAGCCCATCTCCCTGCCTTCATCATCAACAGTATTCTTTGTCCCTATCCCCTCTGTTCCCTATAAAGCATTCCCCTCTGTGTCCCTGTTCCTGTGCTCCCATCCATGCCCATATCTCCCTATGGACAGCTTCTTCCCACTTAATCCTTTACACCAAAGTGTCTCTCACCCTCACTATCATCTCTCTCTCCACTGTGTTAAATATTTCATTCCCTTCATCCCCTTGGTTTAGCATATCTTTCCCTTCCATCTCCTCTTCTCTGCAGGTCCAGTACCTCTCTACCTTCTCTCAACACTCCCCAAGCATCCGTCACCTCTCTACCTTCCCTCTAGCCCCTCCTCCCATGGGTCCAACATTTCTCTCTCTTTTCTCTAGCTCCAGCTTTGAGTTGTGAAACCAGTACCTCTCTTTCCTCCAACTCCCAGCTTTAGGTCTAGCGCCTTTTTTCCCTTCAGCTCCATTCCCCTTGCACATCAATACCTCTCTCCCCTCCAGCCCCCCCCCCCAATTGGTCCAACACCTCACATTCCCCAGCCCAAATTAAGCAATATACTTCATCTCCAGCTCTGAAGACAGCCAGCACTCCTCCCCCATTGATAGCAGCAGACATCATTCCCCACCACGGGTAAGCATCTCCTCCCCAGCTCCCCTAGTGCCTACTACCCGAACGAGCCAGCCAAGCCACACCAAGAAGCCTGCTCGGAGGCCTTCCTTTAGCCGATAAGCCCCAACTTGATGTAACTTCGGTTTCTTGAAACCGGAAGTTACATCAAGGAGGGGCTCATCGGCTAAAGGAAGGCCTCCGAGCAGGCTTCTCGAGACTTTTCAGCGTGGTGCAGCTGACTCAATTGGGTAAGGTGGGTGCAAGGGGAACTGGGGAGTAGATACTGATCTGAGGGACCATTGCTGCGCTGACCCTGGTGCAATTTTTGCTGTGGGAACAAGGTTATCTGCTGAGGGAACAAGGTCATCTACCGCTCTAGCGGGATGGTGGAAGACCTTGTTCCTGTTTCCCATTTTTACAGGCTAACCACGGGTTGCCACGTGTCATTCTCTAGGTAGATGTTCTCCACTTTGGCTGGCTGCACTGTCAGCCTAGGTACCTCACAGCACAACACAGCATTGCACAGTGAGTACAGGGCTGACAGCCCATAAAACAAAATCAGGGTGTCTCCAGAAGGAGGGGGGTATTGGGTTCAGGGGTAAGAGCCAGGATCTCTTAACCTTAAAATTCTTTAAAAAAAAAAAATTGCTATTTTTTTTTTACCCCCAGTGTAATTCCCACGGGCCATTTTTTTGTACCAAAATCACTGCTATAGTGGCCATCTTTAATTTCTTGATTTTTGAATAAAAGTCTCTATCTGCCTCAAAACACCTCAATTTTGCTCAAAATCAGGTTAGATGGACTGCTCAGGTCAGGATACTCTGGATTCATGCCTGATTTGCAGTGGCTGGCTGGCCAAGGACTGTGTGTTCCATGTGCAGTGCAGCACATGAAAGGGGGGGGGGGGGGGGGGAGCCATGGACTTAGAATCCTAGTTCCTTTAGTGGTTTGGGATCCCAGATAGTCCAAGTCCCAGGTCAGAAATCCTGGTCAGAGCTGGGAAATGGTGATAGTCTGGATGTACGAAGCATACTTTGAATTATAACGGCTGCGATACACCTTGGGGATCTTGACAGCTGTAGTGCCAGGAATTTCTCCTGCTCTGAGCCCTGCATCAAAGGCAAGGTCGAGTAAGGGTGATCCAGTTGGATGAAGATTGGGAGGAGGAGAATTTGGTTTCTATTAGAGAATGGCACGGGGACACATTTTTTCCCGTCCCCATGAGAACTCATTTTCCAGTCCTATCCCGGGGAGTTCTTTTCCTGTCCTTGCCCCATTCCTGCAAGCTCTGCCCTCATCTTCACAAGTCTCAAACATTTTAAAATCATAAGTGTTTAAAGCTTGTGTGATTAAGGCAGAGCTTACAGGAATGGGACAGGGACAGTGACAAAACTTGCGGGGATGGGACGGGGAAAAATTTGTCCCCATGTCATTCTCTAGTTTCTATGCCATTACTCTCCCAATCGGGGTCCTCATTAGCAGGCAATACAGCCTCACGCTTGGAGATGCAGCAGGCTGACCAGGTAGCGGTCCTGGATCTGGGAAAGGAACCAACAATGTACAGGCTATTTAAGCCCTCAGTGCTCTTAGAGGTAATCGCTAAGGCTTTCTTAAAACTGAAGATGGAGCAGCCCCAGTCTTCTAAAGCTCAGTGCTTACTTATGAGTAGCACTAAAGTTCAGACTACATGCTTTCCCTCGCTCATAGACCACTAGGATGCTCCAGAGGGTCTCCTCTGGGTAGCAAAGACAATGACAAAGCTGTATCCCATGGATGCTGAATGTCACAGCTTTTTATATCGCTTTAGGTGGATTCCTTTGTGGTGCAAGTTACCAAGTATACCTTCCTCCCAGTGAAGGGGGAGTCGTATAAAAAATTACGCAGGTTTGCATTGTTGGGATTAAAGGTAGCAGCGGCATCCTACTCGGGAAGTTACAGTGAACCCCAGCAGGGGAAAATAATACAGATGCTCAATTCTTTATGGAGGGAGTGGGTTATGTGGCATATGCACTGTTCAGAGTATTCAGAAAGGTCTCTGCATATGCTATCTCCACCCATAGAAATGATATGGTGGGAGATTCTGCCTCTAAAGTAACTCCGAGCAAATTGCCTTGCAGGGTCAATTGCTCTTTGGTAAGGAGATAGACGATCTGATGGTAGAGAATGGCATGGGAACAAATTTGTCCCTATCTCCCCAGGAACTCGGTTTTCCCCATCCCGTCTCCGCAAGTTTTGTCTCTGTCCCATTCCTGTAAGCTCTACCTTAACCACACAAGCCTTGAACACTTATGATTTTTAAAATGTTTGAGGCTTATGCAGATGAGGATAGAGCTTGCAGGAATGGGGCAGGGACAGGAAAAGAACTCCTGGGATGGGATGGGAAAATGAGTTCCCACGGGGACAGGGAAAGATTTGTCCCCGTGTCATTCTCTATCTGATGGCTAGTGTACAGGATCGTAAGCCTAAATCTACCAGATAGAACAACTAATTTTATCTGCCTTTTAACTTTACATCCCTGAATGCACTTTAGTACTCTCATTAAATAGCTAGATTTTAGCTATGGCAGAAATGAGCTACCTTGAGGTGGAGTTAAGCAGAGAGAGAGAGAACACGAGTTTGTAGAACTGAATTCCAAATGTTCATCTCCTTACATGTACTGCAGGCATGCAGGTTACTCAGAGTGTTAGAGTTTACATAAGAACATCGAGAGTACTTTTGGTACCAGATCTGTATACAGTAGAGTCTCTGTTAACTGAGACTCTCACCCAACTGGTAAAAAAAATCGCTGGTGTGTGTGGGAGGGGGAAGTCCCCCGAAGTGGCAGTGGTCCTGAGCCGCAACACCCCCCTCCCTCCCTCAATCCCTGAAGCAGCTATGAACCCCCCCTCCCTCCCGCTTCGAAGCACCAGCGCAGCAGCAGTCCTGAGCCTCTGACGCGTCACTTCTGACACATCAGAGGAAAGGCCCTGCTAGGGCTGGCCACGAGCAGCCTGTTTTGAGGCTGCTTCCCACTGATCGCTGCACTTCGGGTAAGCAAGAGAGAAAGGGATGGAGTGAGGGGAGTTCTTGGCTCAGGACCGCTACCACCTTCTGCCACTTCAGGGCTTGAGGGAGGAGGGCTTTGCAATTCAGGACTGCTGCCACACTGGTGCTTTGGGGGGGGGAGAGGAATTGAGACTTGAGTTAGAAAACCAGTTATCCAGTATCTACCAATCTCAGTGAGTACCGAATAGCTGAGATTCTACTGTATTTGAAACTGAATTCTTTTCTATTGTTTCTCTTTCAGTGCACCCTGGGCCCCGATGCTGAGGGTTATGATGAACATGGAATTATTAGTAACCCTGTCATTCCTTCTCTTGCTGATATCATGTGGGTGGCAAATTCAAAAGAAGAAACTTATATTAGACTTAGGTAACTAAATACTCTTAAATGCTTTTAACACAGCTAGCATGACAAAAAGTCATTTGGCTTTTTTTTTTTTTTTTTGCTGTTTGCAGCAAGTTCTCCAAATCTGCTCAATATTGAGTGCTAAAAGAGAAAAAAAAAGTCTGAACATATTCAGCATGCTATCTGGATAAGTGGCAGTGGTGTTGAGACAGTGCTCAGTGCTTGTGACTGTACAGATAGCTTTGATATTTAGTCACTATCTATAAGTGGTTTAAGCTAGGAGAACATTTTTTCAGGCCCCTAACATAATTTGCATAGCTATTCCAAGTGGCTGAATATTGCTGCTATCCACATACCTGAGTAAAATGACATCGGTCCACCTATACATATAGGGATAATACTTTAAAGCAGGTGCTTACACCAATTATACATGTAAATGTTTAGATTATTAGCATATATGCATAAGTGCCAAAAATGTGCATGTAAATACTTGCATATCTTACAAAGTGTGCATTTTACATAGTGTATATTTGGCATAGGTGGAGTCTGAACAGGACTTGCACTTACCTGTGTCACTTATAGAATACTATAAGTTACATGCATATCTCTGGCATTTAGCATGAGCATATATTTAGCATATTTAAGCATATATGTACCCAATTACACTAGTATCCTGTAAAGTAGGGCTACTCAAATTTAAACCGAGGTCCAGAAACTTCATATGAAACACTGGGTCCACAAAGTATCGCATGCACAAGGTACCGAAGGAGGGAGGGAAGGATGCACATTTCCCAAAGTTGACATTATTAATAATAGTAAATACTTTTATCCCAGGACAAACAGGCAGCATATTCTCAACCAGGTGGGTGACGTCACCGATGGAGCCCTGCAGCGGACAGCCTTGCAAACAGACTTGCTTGAAGATCTTTGTAAGAGCTTATGAGTGCTGCACTGTGCATGCGTGAGTGCCCTCCCACCCAAGTCAGGGCACGCTTCTCCTGTGAGGTACCTCAGTTCAACGTTTTCCGCGGAGCCGAGAAGTCCTCTTCACTTCAGCTCTGCAGTCCTTCGTTGCCTTTTCAACACCGCGGCTTTGTTATTTTTTTCTAGTCGCTGTGCTTGCGTTCTCATTCTTTTTCTTAAAAAAAAAAAATCTTTTAAATTTTTTCTTTTCCAGCCGGTAGCCATTTGGCCTAGGCCTGGCCGCTGACCCTAGTTCGTTAGTCGGTTTATATTTTTCTATGTCCTGGCCTCTTACTGGGTTCAAAAAGTGTAGCCAGTGCGGCAAGGTAATTTCACTCACCGACCCTCATCGTTGGTGTATCGCTTACCTGGGTCCCGAACATTGCCCCGACTCTTGTTCGCGCTGTGCTACCCTTCAGCCTTGAGCCCTTCATAGACACCATGCTAAGATTCTTCAACTCTTTGGCATGATGGAATAGTCTACTGAACGGGTCTCGACCTCGGCTTCGGGGTCGGCCTCGACTTCCAAAGCCTCGACCCCGATGCCCATGACTGCTTCGACCAAGGCCTCGACCTCGACCCCTTTGGTCTCGAAAGCCTCGCCTACAGTTCCTACGAAGTCTTCTTCTGTGGGTAAGTCTCCTGTTTCTCCTTCAGGTACCCATCCTAAGAAGCCTCCAGAGTCTCAGATATCCCAGGCCGTGCCTACGGTCCTGCCAGCCTCTTTGAGACCTCCAGCTAAGCGTGCCTCCAAACATAGGGAATACTCATCCTCGAGGTCGCCCTCTTTGGAGCGCACTGCTGCACCTTTGAGACCTGATCCCTTCATCTCGGTGCCCATGTTCGAGGACATGTTGAAAGCCATACTGACCACTCAGATTTCTGCGGTCATGGCTCAGCTCCTCCCGGCCTCGACCCTGCTTCCTGTGAGCCAGCCTGAGCATCAGCTGGAACCTCCTCTTAAAGCATCTCGAGGCAAGTCTCGGAAGTCTCGTTGCTTATCATCCAGTGACTCTTCGCCTCCTCCTGGGACACAGTCTCCTCCACCTCGATCGAGGCATCGCTCAAGGCATTCAAAGCATCTTGCCTTCAAGCGCAGTCAGGAGTCTTTTCTTCAGCAGCAGCCCTCTCCTCCTCCGGATACTGAGTCTTCTATGCCTCATTTATCCAAGGCTGTCGAGACTTCTTCAAAATCTAAACATAAGTCTTGCAAAGCTTCTGCACCGGCTGCTTCTCCTCGAAGTCCATCGAGGTTGAAGACTCCTCCATCTAGACCGCCTCCAAGGGAGCCTTCTCCCCCTGTCTCGACCCACTCTGTGCCTCGGACCCCGGGAACTTCACCATCGAGACATCTTAAGCACAAGCACTCTCTGACTCCTCCGGTCACAGGTAGTGGAGCTTCTTCAGTCACTGTACGTCTGGATTCTGAGCCTCCTTCTCAATATTCCAGAGAGGCTTCTCCTTCCTATTCAGTGGCTTCTAAGTCTCGCACTCCTTCTCCTGAAGGTCCTTCTACCTCTTTTGTGAGGTTTATTTTTGACATGGTGAAGGCTCTTCAGCTGGATCTCCATTCTGACTCCAAATACACTCCTGAGTACTTGGCCGACATGGAGTTACCTCATCCACCCAAGGAGACCTTGAGGCTTCCTATGATCCAGTGTTAAAGCAAACTTTCTTCAGGAACATGGAAACTCCTTATTCTAATACAGCCATTCCATCCAAGCTGGAATCCAGGTATCACACAGTACCTTGCAAAGGGTTTGAGAAATCTCAATTGTCTCACCTTGGTTGTGGAATCTTCTTTAAAGAAAGCTCAACCATCTAAGCTCTACGCTGCGGTCCCTCCAGGCAGGGAGGGCCGTACCATTGACAAGTTTGGCCGTAGGCTATATCAGAATTCCATGATGGCTAACAGAATTCTCAATTACAACTACACTTTCACTGCTTATTTTAATCACTTCCTCAAAATCATGCCTAAGTTCTACCCGGCTCTTGAGGAACAGTGTCTGCCAGAATTCAAACAGATTATATGAACTCTGTTTCAACTTCAACTTTTCATGCTGCAAGCCACATACGATGCCTTCAAACTTTCTTCCAGAGTTTCTGCCTTTGCAGTAGCCATGCGTCACCTCGCCTGGCTCCGCATTGTTGATATGGATCCCAATTTGCAGGACCGTCTAGCGAACTTGCCTTGCCAGGGAAATTAACTTTTTGATGATCCCATTGAAGCTGCTACTAAGCGTCTCTCTGAACATGAGTGCTCTTTTGCTTCCTTGATTCGGCCGAAGCCTAAGACTCCTCCTGCTTGGCCATACAAGCAACCACCACGTCGTTATCCTCAAAAAAACGACGCCAGCTTTCTCCAGACCTCTGCCTAGAAGGCCACCACAGCAACAACGATAGCAGAAAGCTCAGACTCCTGCTGCGGCTAAACCAGCTCAGTCTTTTTGACATTTCCAGTCTGAGCATACTAACCTCCCTTCATCAGACTTCTCTTCTGCCCATAGGAGGTTGTCTTCACCATTTTTTTCACCAGTGGGAGATGATCACCTCAGATCTCTGGGTTCTTACCATCCTTCGGGAGGGATGCTCACTTCACTTTCTTCAGGGCCTCCAGATCACCCTCCAAGAGAGTATCCTTCAAATTCGTTGCAACTTCCCCTTCTTCTTCAGGAAGCTCAGGCTCTTCTTTGCCTTCGAGCTGTTGAAGAAGTTCCCTTGAACCAACAGGACATGGTTTTATTCCCGTTATTTTCTAGTCCCAAAGAAGACGGGGGATTTGTGACCCATTCTGGACCTCAGAGCCCTCAACAAATCTCGATTCATCCAGCCTCTTGCAAATATCTACGATTCTGGGTGGGGAATCTTCATCTACAATACAAAGTTCTTCCTTTTGGACTCGCCTTATCCCCCAGAGCCTTCACGAAGTGTCTGGTGGTGGTGGCTACAGCTCTCCGTACCCCTCTCACAAGGGGTTATTACAGCGACCCGACAGAGTATTATGTTCCTCCAATGTCTGGGGTTCAAAATCAGCTTTCCAAAATCCCAGCTGACCCCATCTCAGTCTCTTTAGTTCATCGGGGCCACTCTGGACACTGTCCAGCTCAGAGAGTTCCTGCCTCGACCACGTCAGGATGCCCTCATTCGCCTTTGTCATCAAGTGTCTCATCTCGCATCAATTTCAGCGAGACAAATGATGATTCTACTTGGTCACATGGCTTCTACAGTTCACGTGACTCCTTTTGCCAGACTTCACCTTCGCATACCTCAGTGGACCCTGGCATCTCAGTGGCAACAAGCTACCGACCCACTTTCTCAACAAATTACAGTAACTCCTTTGTTGAGGCAGTCTCTCCACTGGTGGATGCTCTCTTCCAATCTTTCCAGAGGTTTGCTGTTCCATACTCTCCCTCATCAGGTTCTCACAACAGACTCGTCAACCTACGCCTGGGGAGCCCATCTAGGCGGTCTCCGTACCCAAGGCCATTGGTCTCCCGCAGACCATCTTTGTCACATCAATCTGTTGGAACTCGGAGCGATTTTCAATGCTCTCAAAGCTTTTCAACACCTTCATGACCAGGTCATCCTGCTCCGGATGGACAACCAAGTCGCCATGTACTATGTCAACAAACAGGGATGTACGGGATCTCACTCCCTTTGTCAAGAAGCTCTGAGCCTGTGGGATTGGGCGATCCATCAAAACATCTTTTTCAGAGCTGTATACATTCAAGGTCAGCACAACTGTCTGGTGGACAAATTAAGTCGTCTTCTGCAGCCTCACGAATGGACACTCAATTCCTCGCCTCTACGTCAGGTGTTTGCTCAATGGGGGACCCCTCATATAGACTTCTTTGCCTCTCCCCTCAACAACAAGCTGCCTCAGTTCTGCTCCCAGATATATTCTCCCCAGCATCTCGAGGCAGATGCTTTCCTCCTGGACTGGAAGGGTCAGTTTCTCTATGCCTTCCCTCCATTCCCTCTAATTCTCAAGACTCTTGTCAAACTCAATACAGAACATGCCACCATGATTCTGATAGCTCCTCGGTGGCCCAGACAACCGTGGTACTCCCTTCTACTTTAACTCAGCACCAGGGAGCCTCTGCTTCTACCAGTTTTTCCCTCTCTGCTTACTCAAAGTCAAGGATCCTTACTTCATCCTAATCTGCAGTCTCTACACTTAACAGCTTGGTACCTTTCAACTTAACTGACTCTCTACAGTTTTTTCAATCTGTACAGGACATTTTAGTAGCTTCCAGGAAGCCGTCCACTAGGCAGTGTTACAGTCAAAAATGGACTAGATTTTCTGCTTGGTTCTACTCGCCAAATGGAGCCAATGTCTACCTCCTTGTCTTCTGTTTTGGATTATTTACTTCACTTATCACAATCTGGACTCCAATCTACATCTATTCGAGTCCATCTCAGTGCGATTGCTGCTTTCCATCAACCTCTTGATTGGAAACCCCTGTCTGCATATCCTGTGGTTTCCCGCTTCATGAAAGGACTTTATAATGTACATCCACTGCTTAAACCACCTCCAGTCTGGGATCTCAATGTTGTCCTGGCTCACTTGATGAAGCCTCCATTTGAACCAATCGATAAGGCTCATCTCAAGTATTTTACTTGGAATGTGGTTTTTCTGATTGCCCTCACGTCTGCTCAAAGAGTCAGTGAGTTACAAGCCTTGGTTGCGGATCCACCTTTCACAGTTTTCCACCATGACAAAATGGTCCTCCGTACTCATCCAAAATTCTTGCCTAAAGTTGTTTCTGAATTTCACATCAATCAATCTATTGTTCTTCCAGTATTTTTTCCAAAGCCTCATTCTCACCCTGGAGAAGTGACGCTCCATACTTTGGACTGTAAACGTGCCTTGGCTTTCTACTTGCAACGCACTCAACCTCACAGAACAGCCCCACAACTTTTTATCTCCTTTGATCCAAATAAGTTGGACCATCCTGTCTCGAAGCAAACCATATCCAACTGGATGGCTACTTGCATCTCTCTGCTATGCTCAGGCTGGTCTCCCTTTGCAGGGTCAAGTCACGGGCCACAGAGTTAAAGCTATGGCGCGGTGTCTGTAGCTTTTCTCAGATCAATTCCTACTGAGGAAATCTGCAAGGCTGCTACTTGGTCCTTGATTCATACATTCACTTCTCATTACTGTCTGGGTACTTTCGCCATTTTGGCCAGTCTGTTTTACAAAATCTCTTTTCTTAAATTGCCGACTCTCCCTCCATCCCATTATGCTTAGCTTGGAGGTCACCCACCTGTTGAGAATATGCTGCCTGCTTGTCCTGGGATAAAGCACAGGTGCTTACTGTAACAGTTGTTATTCAGGGACAGCAGGCAGATATTCTCACAATCCACCCTCCTCCCCTGGTTGGCTTCTTAGCTAGCTATCTGAACTGAGGTACCTCACAGGAGATGCGCGCCCTGACTCGGGCAGGAAGGCACTCGCGCATGCGCAGTGCAGCACTCAGAAGCTCTTACAAAGATCTTCAAGCAAGTCTGCTTGCGAGACTGTCCGCTGCGGGGCTCCGTCGATGACGTCACCAATCTGTTGAGAATATCTGCCTGCTATCCCTGGATAACAACTGTTACGGTAAGTAACTGTGCTTTTTCTTACCTTTGTTGTCTGATCCTGCTTTGGTCTTGTCTCTTCTGCTTTTCTCTGTCTTTTCCTCTCTTCAGGGCTTCTGCCCTTTTGACATTTCTTCTTTCTCTGTGTCCAGCATTCATCTTTTCTGCGAGTCCCTGTCCAGCATATCCCCTCTGTGGCTCTGCCCTTCCCCACATGTCTACCTTCTTTCCTCTTCCTCATGAACTTTGTTCGCAAATTCACTATTACAGCAAGAAAATAATATTTAAAAAACAGTAATTTTTTCAGTGTTTCCCAGTTAAAATAAGGATGTTCTCCTTCACATTCTCCTTAATATAGAAACATAGAAATAGACGGCAGATAAGGGCCACGGACCATCTAGTCTGCCCACCCCAATGACCCTCCCCTACCTTTCTCTGTGAATAGATCCCACGTGTCTATCCCATTTGGCCTTAAAATCAGGCATGCTGTTGGCCTCAATAACCTGAAGTGGAAGACTATTCCAGCGATCAACCACCCTTTCAGTGAAAAAGAATTTCCTGGTGTCCCCGTGCAGTTTCCCACCCCTGATTTTCCACGGATGCCATGTTGTTGCCGCGGGACCCTTGAAAAAGAAGATATCTTCATCCACCTCGATGCGGCCCGTGAGATACTTGAATGTCTCGATCATGTCACCCCTCTCTCTGCGTTCCTCGAGTGAGTACAGCTGCAACTTATCCAGCCGTTCCTCGTACGGGAGATCCTTGAGTCCCGAGACCATCCGGGTGGCCATTCTCTGGACCGACTCCAGTCTCAACACATCCTTACGGTAATGCGGCCTCCAGAATTGCACACAGTATTCCAGGTGAGGCCTCACCATGGATCTATACAATGGCATAATGACTTCAGGCTTACGGCTGACGAAACCTGCGTATGCAATCTATGATTTGCCTTGCCTTGGACGAAGCTTGCTCCACTTGATTGGCAGTCTTCATGTTCTCACTGACGATCACCCCTAAGTCTCGTTCTGCTTCAGTTCTTGTTAGGATCTCACCATTAAGGGTGTAAGTCTTGCATGGATTATGGCTGCCCAGGTGCATGACTTTGCATTTTTTGGCATTGAAGCTGAGTTGCCAGGACCTAGACCAGCACTCCAGTAGGAGTAGGTCGTGCATCATGTTGTCGGACATTGAATTTATGTCTGTTGTGCTTTTTCCCACTCCATTGCTTAGTTTGGCGTCATCGGCGAATAATGTTATTTTACCTCGCAGCCCTTCTGCCAAGTCTCTTATAAAGATGTTGAATAGGATCGGGCCCAGGACCGAGCCCTGCGGCACTCCACTGATTACCTCCATCATTTCGGAGGGGGTGCCGTTCACCACTACCCTCAAGCCTACCTCCAAGCCAATTCCCAACCCGTTTCGTCAATGTGTCGCCCAATCCTTGGACGAAGCCTGCTCCAATCAAGTGGAGCAGGCTTCGTCCAAGGCAAGACAAATCATGGGCTGCATACGAAGGGGTTTCGTCAGTCGTAAGGTGGAAGTCATTATGCCATTGTATAGATCCATGGTGAGGCCCCACCTGGAGTACTGTGTGCAATTCTGGAGGCCGCATTATCGCAAGGATGTGCTGAGACTGGAGTCGGTGCAAAGAATGGCCACCCGGATGGTCTCGGGACTCAAGGATCTACCATACGAAAAACGGCTTGACAAATTGCAGCTATACTCGCTCGAGGAGCGCAGAGAGAGGGGGGACATGATCGATACGTTCAAGTATCTTACGGGCCGCATCGAGGCGGAGGAAGATATCTTCTTTTTCAAGGGTCCCACGACAACAAGAGGGCATCCGTTGAAAATCAGGGGCGGGAAACTACGAGGTGACACCAGGAAATTCTTTTTCACTGAAAGAGTGGTTGATCGCTGGAATGGTCTTCCACTACAGGTGATTGAGGCCAGCAGCGTGCCTGATTTTAAGGCCAAATGGGATCGGCACATGGGATCTATTCACAGGGCAAAGGTAGGGGAAGGACATTAAGGTGGGCAGACTAGATGGGCCGTGGGCCCTTATCTGCCGTCTATTTCTATGTTTCTATGTAATCCTATAGAACTCATCTTGCTCAACAACCTGCGGTGTGGTACGCTATCGAATGCTTTACTGAAGTCCAGGTATACGATGTCCAGGGACTCCCCAACATCCAGCTTCCTCGTCACCCAGTCAAAGAAGCTGATCAGGTTGGATTGGCAGGATCTCCCCTTAGTAAATCCATGTTGACGGGGATCCCGTAGATTCTCCTCGTTCAGGATCATATCCAATTGGCGTTTGATTAGAGTTTCCATTAGTTTGCACACTATTGATGTGAGACTTACCGGTCTGTAGTTTGCTGTCTCCATCTTGGAGCCTTTCTTGTGGAGTGGAATGACGTTAGCCATCTTCCAGTCCAACGGGACGTTACCCGTACTAAGGGAGAGATTGAAGAGCGCGGATAGCGATTCCGCCAAGACAGGTTGTCAGGCCCCATTGCCTTGTTAACCTTAAGCTTTGACAGCTCGCAATAGACACCGCTGGGTGTAAACTCGAAATTACTAAACGGGTCATCTGCGTCAACCCTTGTCTGTAGCTGAGGGCCGAGTCCTGGTGCCTCGCGGGTGAAGACTGAGCAGAAGTATTCATTTAACTGTTGGGCTTTTTCCGAGTCCACTTCTACATAGTCTCCGTCTGGTTTCCTAAGACGTACTATCCCGCCTGAGTTCTTATTTCTGTCACTGATATACCTGAAGAAGGATTTATCTCCTTTCTGGATGTTCTTCACTAGAGACTCCTCCATGCGGAATTTGGCCTCCCTAACTGCTGTTTTGATGGCTTTTGACTTGGCCAGATAGACTTCCCTAGAGTCCTGTTTCCCTGATTGTTTGTAAGAGATGAATGCTTTTTTCTTCTCCTTGATGAGGTCCAAAATCTCCGCCGAGAACCAATGTGGCTTATTGTTCCTTCGTCGTTTACTTACTGATTTAACATAGCGGTTTGTTGCTTCTTGTATGGTGGCTTTCAAAGTCGACCACATTTCTTCCACATTATCGGTTTCTGCTTGGCTTTGTAGTGCCTGGTGAACGAAATCTCCCATTTCTTTGAAGTTTGTGTCCTTGAATTTGAGGACCTTGGTCAGTGTGGTAGATTTAGTGAAACCTTTCCTGAGATTGAACCATACCATGTTGTGGTCACTGGAGGCCAATGTGTCGCCCACCGAGACCTCTGTGACACTTTCTCCATTGGTAATATATCCAAAGAGAAGGAATTTAAGGTATCACAATGTTGTTCAGGTAGCCATCTCAGTCATAAATCACTCACATGAATAAAACTTAGAAGAAAATAATTTTCCTGAATTGTCTCAGTACTAATCTTCATTCTAGTGCAACAGGTGGGTCAATCTCGATAGTAAGGTATTTTCTCCATGCTTGCATGCTGTGTAAAAGGAATCCCACTCCAGGTTTTTGATGACGACTCGTTACCCAAAGGGCTCTGCTGCACCCTTCAGTTTTTCCTTTTGCACGCGAGCCAGAAGGAGTTTTTCTGATCTGCTCTGTATATTTCTTATCTAGTGCAATATGTCTAGTAGCCCTGAAATGATAGGGTTTTGTATTAGAGAATGACACAGGAAAAAATCTGTCCCCGTCACTACCCCATCACGGGACCACCGTATCCTTCATCGCCCCGTCCCCAAAGCCACCGTCTCCTTCACCGCCCCGCCGTCCCCTTCACTGCCCTGCTGTCCCCTTCACTGCCCCGTCCCCGAAGCATCCACCCTTCCCTCTCGCCGCCTCACCGACCTTCAGCAGCCCGAGAATCTCCCTCCCTCCCCCTTACCTTTGCAGCATAAAGAAACTTAAGGGAGGGAAGGCGCGCATCCCATCCCTCCCTCCCCCTTACCTTTGCGGCACTTTAGAAAAGAAACTAATGCCGGCGAAGCCTGTCTGTGCCGCCCTGCATGTGTGTGGGTAGAAGCTTCTCCTCTGACAATTGTCATTTTATAAACACAAATAAAACAGAGCAAGGTTCAACAAAGCCCATCTCCCCTCCCTTTCACAAATATCCCCTTCACAATTGTGAAAACTGAACAAACCAAATTACTACAGAATGCTACATAGAAAAATCAAGCTAACAGAATACTTTAGTCACACATGGCAAGAATAATGTTAGGGGAGTGCAACTAGGGCAACTGCTCCCTGGTTAGAGAGAGAGCCCTAAGCCAGCTGGAAGCTAAAGAAGCACAGCCTGGACTTTGCGGTCCCCAGTTATATCTAATACCAGCTCTAGCAGGATACATATTTCAAATCTGAAATATTCTAATTACAAAATATAAAATAAATTTTTTTATTTTTGTTGTCTGGTAATTTTATTCTTCAAATCACATTTGTCTCAGGCTTTGGTTTTAGGTTCCTTCTGTCTTCAACATGGCATGACAGGCTCCTGAAGGAGCTGGGGAGAAGATGCCGAGTCTGGCACGGGCGCAATTTTTTTTACCACAGAAATAAGACTTTTCACCGTTCCCACAGGGCAGTAAAAGGTCTTGTCCCCATTCCTGCGGTAAACCAGCAAATGTCTCCATTCCTGCGGATTTACTGCGGTGTCCCGCAGTAAACGGTCCCCGTGTCATTCTCTATTTTGTATCTCAACTTGCAAGTTGCTTGCAGAAAACTGTCAATCATGTTTTCAGCTCTGCTTCCTTCCCAGGGAGCTGCTTCTGCCCCCGCCCTCCAGTTTGGGATTTTTTTCTGCAAACAAGTTGCTCAGAAGTGTTTCTGATCTGCTCTGCGGTTTTATTATTTTCGGGTATTTTTTTCTTAGTGTTTGTTTGGAGGCTCAGACTTAGAGGCTCCCATTTGTTGGTACCTCTGCCTGGGAGAAGACACAAACTCACGTGGTGGAGGTCTGGTGCTGGCAGGATCAGCTCTTGGGGACATCTAGCTAGCCAGCCTGCTATTATATTTTTTGAGCTCAGTGCCTTTCCCTGAGTAGCTGCTCACATCCCTGATTTACTCTGAAGCTTGAGCGCTGGCTATTACTCTTGGCCGTGTCAGTAAAGAGCCAAACTAGGTCAGCTGCATGGATTCCCCCCCCCCCCTTTCACGGCGTGGTCTTTCAGGGGTTGAGGCTCAGTCCAACTTCAGACTTACTGGCAGCCAGAAGACAAAGTTCGTCCAGCAGATCTGTGAGGCAGATTTCTTCTTCATTGATTCCAGCTGAAATCCTATGCTGAAGCAGGCAGGCATGGTGATTAAGGCTATTGTAGCCTATGGGGGAAAATTGGTGGGAGGAGTGTCCTCAACAGTTGAATTTAAAGGTTTATGACATCAGAGCCTGGACCAGGAGGTTCAGTCTGTCATTGTCTGTGAGATGGAAAGTCCAATTCCATGCCACTTTTATCCCAGGATGAAGTTTCTCTGGCAGATTCTGTTTTCTTGCAGGAAGAAGGCGGTCAAGAGGTGGTGGACCCCACAGTGCACCTGCTCTTCAAGACCTCTGCTTTTCAATATTTCCACCTCACTGCAAGAGTTAAAGCTGGAACTTCCTCTTCTCAATACTCAATTATGAGCAGTTCTGTGGCTCCAATGGTGTTTTTTTTCCCCTCAGATCCGGTTGTCATAAGCTGGTCGCTGCCAATGGGAGTCACCAGAGGGATCCCTTCAAGTGGCTAAAACTATGACCAAGCTGTATCGATGGCACCAGATTTCCAGCAGCTGTTTGTTCAGCTGAAAGTGAATTCACTGGTGTCCTCCAGGTCACTAAATGAACCTTCCTGCCTAGTGACAGAGGGATGATGATAAAAGATACTCAGGACTGTAAAGTGACCTTGCTCCTCAAGTGGCAATTCAAGGCTTTGTCCCTAGGGATTAAGCTGCCTCTTCCTTTGTGACATGTGCTTGTCTCGGTCCTCGGACCCAAAGGATAAGGAACATCCCAAAATTCTCCTCTCTGGGGTGAATTATATTGTGGATGCGCAGATGGCCTAACTGGACAGCAGACTTTGAATGTCTTGGAGTTTGGGACAGGGCAATTTTCGAGGCTCCCAAAGATTCCACACATATGTAGGAGGCCAAACGTTTCAGAGACCCTTTCAGGGACCACATCAGAAATTCAGCAGGGGCAGGAGACAGCAAGCCTTGGTCTTTTGCTCCTCACCAGACACTAAGAAATGATGCCAGGACAGGGGCAAAGCTCCCCCAGATAGGGGGCAGACTGTTGGCCTTTTGGTCGGTCTGATCTCAGAATGGCGCAGACCATTGGGCTCTGGATGTTGTCCAGAAGGTATACAAAATTGAGTTCTGTGGCCCCCTACCACTTTGTAGATTCTCCAGCTGTCTGACTGGAGAGAGCCCTCAAAGTTCTGGCTATGGTACAAAGCTATTGGCTCTTCGGACTATGAAGCCAGTTTTGGATGCAGAATCATGCTTGGGCAGATACTCCATATACTTACATCATGCCAAAGAAAGGCTCAGAAGACTGGAGGCTGATTCCGGACCTCAAATCAATCAATGTGATACTGAAGGTACCACACTTCGCATTGGGAGCGTGCGGTCTGTCATAGTGGCAATGGCACCAGGGAAATTTCTCACCTTCCTTGATTTGACGGAGGCCTATCTTCATATTTCCATTTCCCTGGCCTATAGGAGGTACTTGCAATTTCATGTGCTGGAGCAGCATTTTCAGTTCTCCATGCTCCCCTTCGGCCTGACCATGGTACTGCACACCTTTTACCAAGGTGATAATAGGGGTAGCAGCGCATCTCCGCAAAGCTGGGATTCAGGTGCACCCATATTTGGATGATTGGCTTATCAGTGCGCTGTCCAAGGAGGAAGGTGAGTTGGCGGTTTCAAGAGTGTTGCAACCCCTCCAAAACTTGGGCTGGCTAGCCAACTTCAAGAAGAGTCTGCTGGATCCATCTCGGTGCTTGGAGTATCTGGGAGTCTTGTTTGACACGGCCCTGGGCCAAGTGTTTCTTCCAGAGCTGCGCAGACCGATGCTCTAGAAGCAGGTTTTGGAGCTGCTAGAGAGGCCAGCCCCCCACAGTGTGGCATTATCTGCAGTTCCTGGGATCGATGAAAGTGATCACAGAGGTGGTTCCTTAGGCCAGAGCGCACAAGAGACCCCCCCTCCAAGACTCTCTCCTCTCTTGCTGATCCCCTCAGATGGACTTGCTACAACAGATGCTCTCCTGGCTACCTAAAGCAAAGAGCAGCCTGCTCTTTGCATGCCCCTTCACATCTCCTCCAGGGTTATACTAACGACCGATGCCAGCCTTTAAGGTTTCCGGGGGGGGGGGGGAAAGTCATTGCAGCAGACTCCCAGTCCAGGGATATTGGCTCTGGCTCAACAGAAGTGGTCCATAAATCACCTGGAGCTCAGAATCATTCATCTAACGCTTCAGGCACTGGAGAGCTCTCTGGAAGGCAAGGCAGTTGTAGTCTTCTCGGACAATGCGGTAACATATGTCAATAAACAAGGAGGCACTAGAACCGCCCTGTTATGCCTAGAAGCTCAGTTCCTCTTCCGGTGTTGATTACTATACTTGTTATAGAGCAGAACAGAATTGTAGTTTGGGGAATATTTTCCCCATTTCCCTCATTCCAGTTTTGTATTTTATTATAATGCAACTTAATTGATTTTGTACGAACTGAGGGGACAGAAGCAGCTTCCTGGGAAGAAGACAGAGTTGAAAACATGATTGACAGTTTTCTGCAAGCATCTTTTGAGTTGAGATACAGAGCCCTATTGTTTCAGTACCACAAGAAAGATTACCAAGGTAAGAACCTAATCTTTCTTTAGTAAATTTGTCAGCTTCTTGCAGCTTCAGATTCAAAATATTTTCTAATCTAATTCCACGAAGAAGGGAGTACAGTGGTACCTTTGGAATTACGAGCATAATCCGTTCCAGGAGCATGCCCGTAATCCAAAATGCTCATTTATCAAAGCGAGTTTCTCCATAGGAAATAATGGAAACTCGCTTTGATGCGTTCCCACCCCCCGAGGCCAGCGGTGCTGCTCTATCCCCCCCCCACACGAAAACTGCCATTGCTCCCCCCCGAAGGCCCCTCCCCCCGCGATCTGGCACCCTCCCTCCGCCGCTTCTTACTGTCATCTGGGCCTGGGCACCGACATGTCCTGTGCGTTGGTGCCGGTGCCCAAAGATTGGCCTCCTCTTCTTTCTGGGCCTTGAGCATCTGCGCATGCTCAAGGCCTGCGAGTTCTTGTTCTCTCCGAGATCTCGCAAACTGGTGCACTCGTAAACCGAGGTACCACTGTATGTAGTATTCCTAATCTCTTATCCTTCTGTGCAGAAGAAATTCCTGTCTTATTCTCTGTTCAATTTTTTTTCTTCTTACAAATCTTGCTTACAGAAATGAGGACGTAGCAAGTGAAAGTGAGAAAAAGCTTCCAACAGTAATGCTTTCATTCCCTGGAGACAGAGGAGTAACTGGCAGTCATGTTCCCACCAATACAGAAGCACTCCAGAAAATCGCTGCCCTGGAACGTGAACTTATGCAGCTCCATGCCCAGATTGCTACAATCGTTGCCCTACAAGAAACAAAAAGCAATAATGCTTGTAAGTCTGAAATGGTTAAGACTGGAATTGATGTCATTTTGTATACTGTGCTAATCTGTCTTCCTCCTTTTGTGGCAAGAGTATGTGCTTCTTTTTCCTAACCCACATAGCGATTAATTTTTATAGACCTGTTCATGCTGGTGAACACTATAAAACCCGTTTCCTTCGATGCTTTCTTCCTACTATTGCAGTTACTTTTATCTGTGGCATAAAGAGTATGTCTTGGATTAATAGGAAGGAAAATATGTCTAGGGATTATGTTTTCAAGAGACCCATTAACTTGCCAACTTGCATTTTCCTCTTCAGTGGCAGGCCCACAGATGTGAAAAGTGCCCAACAATATGGGAATAAGGTTCTCTTTTTAAAGAAGACTGCTTATGAAACAAAACATAACATTTTATTTTTTATATAACCTGTTCATTTCTCCTTGTTTTACTTGTAAGGGAGAGTGAAGTGAAATTTTGGTTAGATAATGTGGAGGAATTTTATAAGTCTTTTGTGTAATATGCAGGAATAGTTCCTTTATAAATTTCTGAGGTATATGTGAATAATAGTGCCTGCATATATTTTTTACCTGGAGTTAGCTGGAATCATTCTGGAGGTAGAGTTAATTTGCATGCAAATTTTAAAAATAAACATGCATAGATTCTCTTATATATGACAAGGAGATGTCTGAGGTTCAGAGAATCAAGTGTGTAGAAACTTCTTGGGGGATAAAAGGTTGGCTAGGCAGCTAAGTTGCTGTTCTAAATAGGCACAAATAGTGTTTTTCTCACTCCAGGCTGGGTTGCCTTTTTATTTGTTGAGACAGTAATTGTACAACATGTCATTAGATGGAGGGGCCAATTGGACAACTATTTTGTACCTATGTTATAAAGACGTGAAGTAAGGCGATGGCTTCCGCAACCGAGGGCGTTGTTTGGATTTTATAATATAGCCTCGCCCAAACCCAGGGGAATGTCAGCATTTATCTCCAGAGCCCTTTTGATGGGAAAAAAAGCCATCCTCACCAACTGGCTCTCCCGTGATCCCCCGTGATATGCACAATGGAGATCCCTAATGATAGTGCACGCAACACTGGAGAGACGCATGGTGGGAGACTTGACTCTTGGCCCGGGTTGCAAATTTTGTCAGGTGTGGGAGCACTTCTGGCAGGACCTCACATCGCGTGCTCGCAGTAGACTTTTGAATCTTTAAGATTTTATTCCCACTCTCAGCTGTTGGACTGGCCATGGATTCTTGGGGAGGGGAGGGGAGGGGGGGATGGGAGGGGAACTGATTATATTGTTGAAAATGTTATTTCCTGAATGATACTACTGTTTGTATTTGCTTCTTACAGCTGGAATAATAAAAATCATTTAAACATAAAGACGTGAAGTGGGATTTTAGAAAGGGCAACCAATTCAAAATTTAGACATACAAATCAAGATGTCTGAAGTTCTACTAGTAATGTACCTACCAAGTCTGTTCTAAAATACATGGTGAAATTGGCATTCATGTACAGGGCCAACTCAAGGGATTGTGGTACTCTGAGTCACCTTTTGTATTGGCACCACGCCCCCCCCCCCAAAAAAAAAAAATATTGGCATATTTCATCTGCATCATCAATCAAACACCCCTTCCTCCAGGGGCTCCCTTACAGCCAGCCAGCTCACTCCCATCGGCTCCCAGCCAGCCGGTTCTCCTACCTGCCTGCCTACATTAAGTGCCTTTCAGCCACCTTCCCCGCCTCCAAAGTCAGCTGCATAACTTGACTTACCCCAGGGGCAATGAGGACCCACTTACTCCTGCCCCAGCAGCTGCATTCTTCAAGATGGTGCCGCTAACACCTAGCTGTAGTCTCACAGTACTACCGCTAAGATGGTCAAGATGCCATATAAGGCAGCTTATGGAGCAGAAGTACGTGGGGCTCACTTCTGCTCTTATTGCCCCCAGAACTCATCTCTCACCCCCCAGCTCTGCTATTTCTGGTCTTATTCCTTTCCCAGCCTCCTATTCCCTTCCATCTTTCATCTATTTCCCATTACTGCATTTCTGCCATTTACTCGCTATTCTCCTGTCACTCATCTCCTTGATAGCGCCCCCTCCCATGGTCTCTCCCACATAGTCCTACTGTTCCCAGCATTCTCCCTTCTCCCCACTCTTCACCCTTGTAGTCCATCATCTTTTCCCTCCCATCCTTGTAGTATGACATCTCCCTGCCCCCACATCCAGCATCTCTCTCCTCCCCTCTTTGTCCAGCATCTTTTCCTTCCCTCTCTCCCACCTATTGGCTTCCCAAAGTAGTGTTCCTCAAGGTTCACCCCTGTCTCCACTAACCTTTAATATCTTTGAGTGAATTTCTTTACTCATATGCAGATGATATATTCATCCTTGAGGGAGTGGATCCTTCTAAAATTAAAGCTTGTGTTTCCAAGATTCAATTATGGGTTGATAGTCTACTTTTTTTTGTTTGGCACCCAAATTCTGTCTTTTCTAGTTTCTGTGACTCATTAAAGTTGTCTCACTTTCACTTGAATGCATATCAAAACTACTGGAAGTTATTTTAGATTCATTGCTCACTTTCCAACCACAAGTGAATAGTGAAGTACAAAAATGTTTTTTAAAAATTGAAACAAAACTGTACATGCACTTTTTGAACGTCATCATTTTGCGATCTTGACTCAATACATAGTATTGTCATCTTTAGACTATTGTAATTTCACTTTACCCTGGATTTATAGTTGGTTTATTGAACTCATTACAGTTAGATCAGAACACGGCTGCCCACATGACTTTTAAGAAATCTAGATTTGATCATGCTTCACCTTTTTTGACAGAATTGCATTGGCTTCTGGTTGTAAGAGAATAGATTGTAAAAAAATTTGTTTCATTTTTAAAACTTTCTGGGAGGAAATACCGGAAGAGGTTTTGGCACTGGTATGTCCCTGTTGGAAAGTTCTCTTGTAAACAACTAGAAATTTCAAACTTCTAGAATAGTGCAATAGGCACACAACCCACAGGTTCAAGAATGATCTATCTTTGATCGCGAGATCTGGTAGAGGGAGCCTCAGTTACATTTTTTCTGCTCCGCCTCCCTTCACTCTGGGCTGTCCTGTAACTCCTCAGTTTTGCTCTCTACACTTGAGATTGTAGGAGCCTGTCTGTTCTGCTTGTGTTTATTTTTCCTTTACTTTCAGGTCTTTGTTATTTGGTCATAAGGCTTTTCAGTGCTGGCAGAGGCTCCCAGTTTTGGGACATCTCTGGTTGCTAGAGAACACAGACTCTAGCAGAGGTCTGTGGCTAAGAAGCAGCCTTCTTTGCAGGGCAACTGCTTGACTAGCCTGCATTAACAGTCCAGGAGCTCATGGACCATTCCCTTGGGAGCCAGGCTCGCTCCAGGTTTTGTCTGCAGAGAGCTTGAGTGCAGGCTGAGTGGCTCTTCAAAGATCAGGGGCTGACTGCATTTGCTCCTCTCGACATTCCTTGTGGGTTTGAGGTCTCAGTCCAGCTGGTAGGACTGAGGAGCAGACTGATGAAGCAAGCTGTCCGGGTTTCTAGGCATGTGTGCGGCAGAGGTTCTCTGGCTGCAGTTTCAGCCTAAGCAGCTCCCAGCACCTGCATTGCACAGTGAGTACTGGTTGTAATAGCCTATAAGAGAAATAGAGGCGGAGGTCTTTAAGGTAGTTTTTAAAAGCTTCTGGAGCAAGGGCCAGGGTCCTTTACCTCTAAAATCCTATTCTCCAAATTTTTTGATCCATTATATAACTCCCATGGGCTGATTCTGGCGCTAAAATCACTTGAATTTTCCGATTTTGGAATAAAAAGCCTCTGTCTGCCTGAAAACACCTCAGTTTGGCTTACCCAGATGTGTCCAGATTTTTGAAGGGAGCATTCCGTCTGCATCCTCCTATGTCAACCGTTTCCAATGTGGAGTCTTAATCTCATTTTGTGGGCTCTCACAAAAGCTCCGTATGAGCCGTTGGAGACAGCATGATTGATGGACCTGATGGTTAAAACAGCATTTTTAGTGGCGGTCACATCAGCACATTGGGTGTCTGAACTATAGACATTATCCTGCAGGGAACTGCATACAGTCCCCTCTTTCTTGCTGAAAGTAGTCTCCAGTTTTCATGTTGGATAAAGGTCAAATGGCAGCATCCACTACCTCCTCTTCTCCCTAACAGATCTCATTTGCCTTTCCCCACGCTTTCTTGAATTCAGACACAGTTTTTGTGTCTACCTCTACTGGGAGCCCATTCCACGCATCGATCACCCTTTCTGTAAAAAAGTATTTTCTTAGATTACTCCTGAGACTATCACCTTTTTATCCCAGGACAAGCAGGCAGCATATTCTTAACAGATGGGTGATGGCACCAACGGAGCCCTGGTACGGACAATTTTAGAGTGATTGCACTCTAAGAACTTAGAAAGTTCTAGCTAGGCCGCATCGCACATGCGCGAGTGCCTTCCCGCCCGACGGAGGCACATGGTCTCCAGTTTCTTAGTTTCCGCGTAGCTAAGAAGTCGTGTCTTTTTCAACGGCTGTTGAATCTTTTTCCTTACCTTCCCACTCACGTGTTTTTTTGAAGTTTTTACTTCTTTTTTTCTTCATTTATTTTCATTTAAAGTAAAAAAAAAAAACTTTCTTTTTGCTTGTTTTTTCGGCTGGCCCCCGGCGGGGCCTGTTGGCAAAATCAAAGCCTCGACTTTCGATTTTGCAGCGGCCGTCTTTCCCTTCATGTCCCCTCAATCGGGTTTTAAGAAGTGTCAGCAGTGTGCTCACCCTGTTTCTTTGACCGACCCCCACAATTGGTGTCTTCAGTGCTTGGGTCCAGATCATAGGGCATCGGCTTGCACCCGTTGTGCTTCGCTCCGAAAGCGTACTTTGAAGAATCGTCAGCTTCAACAAAAACTACTCTTCGGTGCCGGGATGGAGGGTCCCTCGACATCCACGCCGATGTCGGTGGCCTCCTCAAAATCGGTGCCTCCGGCACCGCTAGACCCTTCTTCAGTGCCACATCCTCCAGGTAAGCCGGCTAAGAAGCCTTCCCCTAACCTGGCGGGCCCTCAGGTCGATTTAGCAGTGAGCCAAATCCTGCAGACCTCGAGGCGCTCTAGGAAACGCTCCGCTCCTATCGAGGTGAGTGCCTCTTCATCGGCCTCCTCCTTGCCGGAGCGTAGAGCGGCACCTAAGTTACCGCAGAAGAAAAAAGCGGTAACGGTGCCATCCTTAGACGATCGTAATGCAGCCATATTGCAAGTCCAATTGAAGGACTAGTTATAGCAGCTTCTTCCTGCTCTCTTGACACCGAACCATCCAGTGCCTGTTCGGTCTGAGCCTTTGATACCGATTCCTATTGAACCTGTATTGTCGGCTACAGCGCTCTCGGTACTGCTTCATGCTGCTTCTTTGGTATCCATGCCAGTGTTATCGGCGGAACTGAGACCATCGCACCATTGAGTTGCTTCGGTCTCCACAGCTCCTGTACCGCTGTTGGAGTCTACTCAACATCTTCCGTCCCACACTTCCCCTGGTACCAGTTCGGTACGCTCAGGTAAGTCAGTGAGGAAGACCACCCGTGTTGACCCCTCGACACCAGACTCTGGAGGTCGCTTACCAATGGTGCGGGATCCTGACCTCTGGGATGATTCTGAGGAACCTTTGGTTTCAGGTGATGATGGTTCTTCTGATGAGGAACCTTCTTTGCAAGAGCCTCTCAGTTAACCTGAACAGACTTCCTTTTCCAAATTCCTCAGAGAAATGTCAGAGATGCTTTCTATTCCTTGGAATCTGACTCTAAAAAGTCCAAGGCGTTTCTTGAGGCCTTAGACTTCGTCCAACCTCCTAAAGAGTTTCTCAAATTACCCCTTCACGACATTCTCAGGGAAACTATTTACAAAAATCTTGAGACTCCTTTGACTATTCCTGGAGCCCCACGTAAGCTTAACACCCTTTATAAGGTTATTCCTATCCCAGGGTTTGACAAGCCTCAACTGCCTCACGAATCTCTCCTTGTCGAGTCTACACTAAAAAAGTCTGCAGGGGCTAGTGTGTATGCGTCTGTCCCTCCTGGCAGAGAGGGTAAGGCCATGGATCGCTTTGGCAAGCGTTTATACCAAAATGCTATGCTTGCCAATCAGTCTAGTAACTATGCCTTTCATTTTTCCTTCTACATGAAACATCTCATTCAGCAGGTTTCTACGTTTCAGGCTTATCTTCCTGAGCGTAAGCGCCCTCTTTTCCAGCAACACGTTTCCAGTTTATTCCAAGTTCGGAAGTTTCTGGTCCGCTTCATCTGCGAAACCTTTGAGCTGACTTCCAGGGCTACTGCTATGCCTGTTGTCATGAGGCGTTTGGCTTGGCTTCAGGTTTCTGAATTAGATGTGAATCACCAGGACCATTTAGCCAATGCCCCTTGCCTGGGTGATGAGCTGTTTGACGAATCTCTCGATTCTACTACACAGAAACTATCTGCTCATGAGACTCGGTGGGACACTTTACTTAAGAACAAGAAGAAACCCTCGCCTACCCGTCCTTTTAGACAGCAGTCTTCTTATCAACGCCGTTATACTGCTCGTCCTCTTCAGCCTTCTCGTCCCCAGCCTCGCAAGCAACGTCAACATTAGCAGCAGCCAGTTCGTCCACAGCAGCAGCAACCCATAAAGCCAGCTGTTAGCCTAAAACTGCTCAGACTTTTTGACATGCTTCTTTGGGACATAGCCAGTCTTCCCCCTTCTTCTCCTCTTCCTCAGCCCATAGGGGGATGTCTTCAATTTTTTCTCAACCGTTGGCAACTCATCACCTCAGACAATTGGGTTCTCACCATCATTCGTCACGGTTACTCTCTACATTTTCAGACTCTTCCTCCAGACAGTCCCCCAAAAGAGTCTGCTTTGCACCCTTCTCAGTCCTCCCTACTGTTACGGGAAATACAATCTCTTCTACTGAACACTATCGAGGAGGTTCCTCTAGATCAGAGAGGACAGGGATTTTACTCCCGCTATTTTCTTGTCCCCCAAAAAACCGGAGATCTCAGACCCATCTTGGATCTCAGGGATCTCAACAAATGTTTGGTCAAGCAGAAGTTCAAAATGCTTTCCCTGGCCACCCTTTATCCTCTTCTCACTCAGGGCGACTGGCTATGTTCCCTAGATCTCAAGGAGGCATACACGCATATCCCTGTTCATCTGACTTCCAGACGGTACCTCAGATTCTTGATCAACCGCCGTCATTACCAATACAAGGTACTTCCTTTGGACTAGCATCCTCACCCAGGGTATTCACCAAGTGTCTCATCGTGGTGGCCGCTTGTCTACGGTCTCCAGGTTTTTCCATATCTGGACGACTGGTTGATCACAGCTCAGTCATCTCAGCAAGTGGTACATGCAACGAACCAGACAATCTCTTTCCTTCAACTCCTGGGATTCGAGATCAATTATCCAAAGTCGCATCTCATCCCCACTCAACGACTTCAGTTCATTGGAGCCCTTCTGGACACCATTCTCATGAGAGCGTTCCTTCCATCCGATCGTCTCCAGACCCTCCGTCATCTCTGTCAACAGGTGCTCCCATTCCATACCATCTCTGCCAAACACATGATGGTTCTCTTAGGTTACATGGCTTCCACTGTTCATGTTACCCCCCTGGCACGTTTTCACCTGCATACTCCACAGTGGACCTTAGCCACTCAGTGGTCCCAGGCGACAGATCCATGTTCACAACACAAATCTGTAACATCGTCTCTTCGACAATCTCTACATTGGTGGCTCAACTCCTCCAATCTTTCCAGAGGCCTTCTATTTCACCTGCCTCCTCATCACATGGTGATTACCACAGATGCTTCCCCGTAGGCCTGGGGAGCACACATGGATCATCTCCAAACTCAGGGTCTTTGGACTGCCCACGAACAGAAACATCACATCAATTTCCTAGAACTCAAAGCGATGTTTTATGCCCTCAAAGCGTTTCAGCATCTTCTCTGCCCACAAGTACTCCTTCTTTGCACAGACAATTAAGTAGCAATGTACTACATCAACAAACAGGGAGGGACAGGCTCTCTCCTGTTGTGTCAGGAGGCCCAGAGGATTTGGCCTTGGGGCAACAGCTCGCAATTTGTTCCTGAAAGCTGTCTATATTCAGGGAGAATAGAATTCTTTAGCGGACAACCTCAGCAGAATCCTTCAACCTCACGAATGGTCGCTCGATCCTGCCACTCTCCAGTCCGTCTTTCTCAGTGGGGCACTCCTCAAGTGGACCTGTTTGCAACCCCTCACAATCATCAACTGCCCCAGTTTTGCTCCAGGCTTTACTCCCCTCACCGTCTGGCGGCAGATGCATTTTTCCTCAATTGGACAGATCGATTCCTCTATGCCAGGGGTGTCCAATGTCGGTCCTTGAGGGCCGCAATCCAGTCGGGTTTTCAGGATTTCCCCAATGAATATGCATTGAAAGCAGTGCATGCACATAGATCTCATGCATATTTATTAGGGAAATCCTGAAAACCCGACTGGATTGCAGCCCTCGAGGACCGACATTGGACACCCCTGCTCTATGCCTTTCCTCCTCTGCCTCTCCTCTTGAGAACCCTGTTCAAACTCAAGAGGGACTCAGCCACCATGATTCTCATAGCCCCACGGTAGCCCAGGCAACATTGGTTCTCCCTTCTTCTTCGACTCAGTTCCAGGGAGCCCATTCGTCTTCCAGCATTTCCTACTCTGCTTTCTCAGCATCAGTAATCCCAACCTCCAATCTCTACACCTGACAGCTTGGTTTCTCTCGGGCTGAGCTCAGCTCAAACACTTCTTTCTCAGCCTGTTCATAATATTCTTTATGCTTCCAGGAAGCCAGCCACTCTCCAGTGTTATCAACAGAAGTGGACTCGGTTTTCTTCCTGGTGCTCACTGCATCATCATTATCCATCTTCCTTAGCAGTGGAGCTGGTGTTGGATTATCTACTCTCTTTATCTGACTCTGGTCTCAAATCTACATCCATCAGGGTCCACCTTAGTGCCATTACAGCTTTTCACGAGCCAGTTCAAGGAAAAGCTCTCATGGCTCATCCTTTGGTTTCTAGGTTCATACAGTGGCTCTTTAATGTGAAACCACCTCTTAAACCTCCTCCTGTTGTTTGGGACCTCAATGTGGTCCTTTCTTCTTTGATGAAGCCTCCGTTTGAACCTATGGCTACAGCTCATCTCAAATTTCTCACTTGGAAAGTGTTCTTCCTTATTGCTCTCACCTCTGCCAGGAGGGTCAGTGAGTTGCATGCACTAGTGGCAGACCCCCCTTTCACTGTTTTTCATCATGACAAGGTAGTTCTTCGTACTCATCCAAAGTTTCTCCCTAAAGTAGTCTCTGACTTTCATCTTAATCAGTCCATTATCTTACCTGTATTTTTTCCTAAACCTCATTCTCATCACGGAGAACAGGCTCTGCATACTTTGGACTGTAAGCGTGCTTTGGCTTACTATTTAGACCGCACCAGGCCTCACCGCTCTTCCCAACTTTTTCTCTCTTTTGATCCCAATAAGTTGGGTCATCCTGTTTCTAAACGAACGATTTCCAACTGGCTTGCCGACTGCATCTCGTTTTGTTATGCTCAGACCAGACTGTCACTGGAAGGTTCGCGCTATGGCAGCCTCTGTGGCTTTCCTCAGATCTACATCTATTGAGGAAATATGCAAAGCTGCTACTTGGTCTTCAGTTCATACTTTTACTTCACATTATTGTCTGGATGCATTCTCCAGACAGGATGGACACTTCGGCCAATCTGTTTTGCAAAATTTATTTTCATAATGGCCAACCTTCCCTCCGTCCCACTTTGTTAGCTTGGAGGTCACCCATCTGTTAAGAATATGCTGCCTGCTTGTCCTGGGATAAAGCACAGTTACTTACCGTAACAGGTGTTATCCAGGGACAGTAGCAGATATTCTTACAACCCTCCCTCGTCCCTGGGTTGGCTTCTTAGCTGGCTTATCTTAACTGGGGATCGCACGCCTCCGTCAGGAGAGAATGCAATCGTGCATGCACGGTGCGGCCTAGCTAGAACTTTCTAAATTCTTAGAGTGCAATCACTCTAAAATTGTCCGTCGGTGCCGTCACCCATCTGTTAAGAATGTCTGCCTGCTGTCCCTGGATAACACCTGTTACGGTAAGTAACTGTGCTTAACTTCATCCTATGCCCTCTCATTCTGGAGCTTCCTTTCAAATCAAAGAGACTTGCCTCATGCACATTTGTCATTAAGGTATTTAAACATCTCTATCGTATCTCCCTTCTCTCGCCTTTCCTCCAAAGTATACATATTGAGATATTTAAGTCTGTCCCCATATGTCTTATGACAAAGACCACTGACCATTTTAGTAGCCTTCCTCTGAACCAACTCCATCCTGTTTATATCTTTTTTTTTTAAAGTTCAGTCTCCAGAATTTTATTTATTTATTCAGTTTTCTATACTGTTCTCCCAGGGAGCTCAAAATGGTTTACATGAATTTATTCAGGTACTTGAAGCATTTTTCCTTGTCTGTCCCAGTGGGCTCAGAATCTATCTAATGTACCTGGGGCAATGGGGGTATTGAGTGACTTGCCCAGGGTGACAAGCAGCAGCATGGATTTGAACCCTCAACCTCAAGGTGCTGGGGCTGTAGCCACACTTCAACCTCACAATATTCTAAATGAGGTCTCGCCATGTTTTATACTGGGACATCAATGCCTTTTGCCTACTGGCCATACCTCTTCCTATGCACCCTAGCATCCTTCTAGCTTTCGCCGTCACCTTTTTGACCTGTTTGGCCACCTTAAAATCATTACATACTATCACTCCCAAGTCCTGCTCCTCTTTCGTGCACAAATTATCTTTACCCCCCGCCCCCCAAACTGTACCATTCCTTCTGAAATTGCTGGATGTCCACCGAATATTGCTTCATTATCTGGATATGACAAATGAGTTTTGACTGTCTGATCATCTCTTTGTGCTGGTGGGTACTGGCCACTGGGGCCAGCCAGCTTCAGAAGACCATTTCTAAATGGATTTGTATGACCATTTCTTCAGCTCATATTGGCAGTGGAAAACCAACATCCAGTACCTTTTAAAGGTACATTCTTTAGCACTCTCCAGACCAGTAGAGGCTAATCTTTACGAATGGGTATATATCCAATCATGACCAGCAGGTGGAGACTGAAAACAAAACTGTGGGACAGTATATAATATACAGTGGTACCTTGGATTACGAGCATAATCCGTTCCAGGAGCATGCTCGTAATCCAAAATGCTCGTATATCAAAGCAAGTTTCCCCATAGGAAGTAAGGGAAACTTGCTTTGATATGTTCCCCCCCCCCCGAGGCCAGCAGCGCTGTTCCCCCCCCCCCCCACGAGAACCGGCATTGCTCCCCCCGAAGGCCCCCCCGCGATCCGGCACCCCCCCACCGCCATCGGGCACCCCCCCCAGCCGCGACCTGAGGTCCCCCCAACCCACCCGAACCCTCTTCTTACTTTTCTGTAGCCTCCGCAGCGGTACCGGCATCAGCATGTCCTGTGTATGCCGGTGCCTGAAGATCTGCTTCCTGTGCTGGGCCTGAGAGTTCACGTTCGACGTGAACTCTCAGGCCCAGCACAGGAAGTAGATCTTCAGGCACCGGCACCACGCACAGGACATGCTAGTGCTAGTGCCGCTGCGGAGGCTACAGGAAAGTAAGAAGAGGGTTCGGGTGGGTTGGGAGGACCTCAGGTCGCGGCGGGGGGATGCCCGATGGTGGCAGGGGGGGTGCCGGTTCTCAGGGGGGGCGCTCGCAAATTGAAGCGCGCTCGGTTTCTGAGGCGCCGATTTTACGAATGTTTTGCTCGTCTTGCAAAACACTCGCAAACCGGTGCACTCGTAAACCGAGGTACCACTGTACTCCCTTCTCTATTTACATCAGTCTTTTTTCAGTCTCTAGCAGGTGTTGAGTGATCTGTACCCATTTCCCTTGGTAGGGCTGTTGGAATTTGTTTAGGGGGTTTCTAGTTCCTGTTTTTGGCCGGACAGAGCTTGGGCGGGCCCTGTTTGGGGGTCTGTCCGACCTCGGGGGTGTCAAACCCGGCGGGTCTCAAGCGGAGTCCCTCCCCCCACTTCCTCCACCCCCCCACATTTTTTTAGAGAAGCCTCAGCAATAAGCCTTGCCCCCTAAATCAAGCAAGGCATATTGCTTTGAGAGCCTGTGGAGTCTGTTCTTTAAAAAAAAAAATCCTGAGGTAGTGCTGGTCTGCAGGGTTGCTTCCCTGTCAGTTTACTGTATTTTACTGTATTTTTGCACTTTTTCTCCTAGCTAGGTCGTGTATGGAGCAATTGTGCCCTTCTCCTGGGGAGTGTGACACACTGTATAGAAGCAGCATTAGGCATCCTAACTTTAGGCACCCTTTATGTTGGGGTTTTCTTTGCCTAAATACCTGTGCCTAAGTGAGGCACCTAACTCAAAAAACACCTACGATCACCTCAAACCATACCCATTTTTAGATGGGCGCTTTGGACTAGGCACCTTCTTTTTATAGAATCATGTTTTTTTCAAGTTAGGAACCTAACTTTCAATTAAGTCCAATTAATGTCATTTATGAGATGTTAAGTGCCAATTATTGGCACCAATTAAGCCTATTAACCAATTAAGTTAGGCACCTACATCAGCTTGGCACTCTGATGTTGGCGCCTAACTTTAGGCAGACTATATAGAATTTGCCAGTTACTGCCTATATTTTGAATTGTTTTATGATCGGGATATCAAAAATCAATAAACTTGAAACTTGAAACTTGAATTGTATGCTGTTTCCCTATGAAAACAGTTAAAAAAATATTAGCCAGGTAGCTTGGAGTAACCATCATATATGAGAAATTTGATCTACTTTTCTGGGCTCTACTGACTTAGACTGGCCACTCAGTGACAGGATGCTGAACTTGTTAGACCTTGGTCTGATTTTTAACCAAGTTATCTTAGGCTATTATAAAATACTAGTGTTATAGCCCGTTACATTAACGAGTGCTAGGTGCCCTTTCCTATGTCCTTAGTGCCCCCTCCTATGTCCTTAATGCCCCCAGTGCCTCCTTCCCATGTCCTTAGTACCCCTTCCTATGTCATTAGTGCCCCCAGTGTCTCTTTCGCATGTCCTTAGTGCCCCCATTGCCTCGGTCCTGTGTACTTAGTGCCCCCAGCGCCTCCTTCCCGTGTCCTTAGTGCTCTCAGTGCCTCCTATGTCCTTAGTGCCCTCAGTTCCCCTTCCTATATCCTTAGTGCCCCCAGTGCCTCCTTCCTATGTCCCCCTCACTACCTTCCAGAATATGTCCTACCCCCACCTCCCGAAGCCAGCCTTCCTGCCTCCCTCCCTCCCATCCCCCTGTTCAGAATCAGTAGAACCCTTGAGCAGCATCTTTCCATTTCTATTCCCCATCCCCCTGTACAGTAGAACCCGGCATTTTTTTTATCCCTCCCTCCCATCCCCCTGTGCAGTAGAACCATTGTTTTCCCACCCCCGCACTACCGCCTCCGTGCAGCCGACCCCACTGGCCCTCCCATCGGACCCTCCCACCGCGAGATGACATACAAACCTCCCGACTCCAGCAGCGTCCGCAGCACTGTAAACACACTGCTTCACAGCCTTCTACTACCCATGATTTCCTCTGCCGCATCTCAGGGACGCCACAGAGGAAATCACGGGCAATAGAAGGCCGCAAAGCAGCGTGTTTACAGTGCTGCGGACACTGCTGGAGTCGGGAGGTTTTTGGTCGTCTCGCGGTGGGAGGCTCGGATGGGAGGGTCAACGGGGGTTTGGGTGCGCCGAAGAGGGGGGGTACACCGATGAAGAACTTCCTTACAGTGATTGAGGGGGGAGCCATGCCAGGCATGATCTGTAAGGGAGACGGCAAGACCGCAGGGACCGTTGTATGCGTGCATGCGCACTCCTGCGGGCCACGGACCTACTGATCACGGATCAGGAATCACGCAGGTAAGAATGCACATGCACGCTTAGCGTTTTATTATAGTAGATTGAATGTAAGTTCTCTTTTCATTCCTATACCTTTTGGGTGCTGAATTCTTTTCTTATAAACATATTTCGTTTTAGGTATTGATTCTCTGAATCCTTTTGATAGCCCCAAGTGTAGTTTTCCACGTCCCTCATCAGCTTCAACACCGATTCAACACTGTGCAACCCCACCTCCTCCACCACCACCTCCACCACCTCCTCAGCTATTGACAAGTTTTGACTCCAACTCTTCTTCCATTAACCTTCTAAAACAACGCTGTGCTGCTAATAAGACTAGCCTCAAAAGTGAAGTGCCTGCTGGCAAAGAGAGAGCAGGGTGCATTCCCAATATGATGGATGTGCTGAAAGATCTAAATAAGATCCATCTGCGTGCTGTGGAAAGGTAAGCTGCTCTGGTAAATTATTTGTTACTTACAAACATAGATCTATAAAATCTACTGTATGCTGTTTTCAGAAATAAGTGAAATACTTTTCTATTACAATAAAACAAGAACCAGAACAGTAAGCAGAAACTTCAAAAGCTTCTAATTATATAGGAATAAAACTAAGTTTATATGGCTGAGATCTGAGAAATATCATGAAAGTTAATGTAGGACAGGAAATATTTGATTGTAAGTCATTAATGAAAATTTTTAGGAATCATTGATCACTCTAGACCAGGGGTGTCAAAGTCCCTCCTCAAGGGCCGCAATCCAGTCGGGGTTTCAGGATTTCCCCAATGAATATGCATGAGATCTATTTGCATGCACTGCTTTCATGGTATGCTAATAGGTCTCATGCATATTCATTGGAGAAATCCTGAAAACCCGACTGGATTGCAGCCCTCGAGGAGGGACTTTGACACCCCTGCTTTAGACCCATAATTAATAATGAATACTCAGATTAACCTTTTGAATAAGAAAGTCTTAAGGCTTCTTCTCAAGGCAAGGCAAATGTTGGGATGTATCAATAGAGGCTTCATCAGCCGCATACCTGAAGTCATAATGCTGCTTTACAGAACCATGGTGAGACCTCACCTGGAATACTGTGTGCAATTTTGGAGACCACACTACCAAAAAGATGTGCTTCGAGCTGAATCGGTCCAGCGAATGGCCACTAGAATGGTCTCCGGACTCAAGAGTCTCTCATACGAAGAAAGACTGGGCAAACTACAGCTCTACACTCTTGAGGAGCGTAGAGAAAGGGGAGACATGATTGAGACATTTAAGTACATCACAGGTCGTGTCGAGGCGGAAAGCGATATATTCTTCCCCAGGGGACCCTCGGTCACAAGGGGGCACCCGATCAAACTCAGAGGAGGGAAATTTAATGGTGACACCAGGAAGTATTTCTTCACAGAAAGGGTTGTAGATCACTGGAACAAACTTCCGGTACAGGTGGTCAAGGCCACCAGCGTGCTCGACTTTAAGAATAAATGGGACATCCACGTGGGATCCCTACGGGGGTCGAGCTAAGGATCTGGGTCATTAGCACGCAGACTTGATGGGCTGTAGCCCTTTTCTGCTATCATCTATGTTTCTATATTCATTGAGGAAATCCAACAGGGTTGCTGCACTTCAGAACTGAGGTTACCTACTCCTGATTTAGTAGAATAGACCATTAAAAAAAAGAAAACAGAATATTGTCAGTGATTGAATCCTTTTTTTTCTTTTAACTTTTATATAATTGTAGAAAATGTACTGTCGGGGACCATCTAACTCTTTTTCACTTTTGTAGGTCACCGGGAGGCACACCCGTTACTACAAAGCAGAAGCGGAATTCAATGTCTGATCCAGCAGCGTTCATTGCACATGCTCTGAAGCAAAAATTTGCACACCGAGGCAATGACGACAGCTCATTTGACAAAGAAAATAAATCCTATGAAGAATCTTCATTCTCTAGTCCAGAAACACCAAGGGTATGTCATTTATTAGTTCAATTTGTTTATTGTGTAATAAGAACAGAAATAATGAACATCATGCAACATCATGCAGTACCTGAAAGTTTGGCACTATAAGCATAATGTTAAAAGGTCACCAAAATGCAATTGGTACAAAAACAGTAGATGTCTAAATAGATTGTAGATAAATGTCAATGGGTGTCCATATATTTCGGGTTGAATTTGTCGAATGAGAATGTAATTTGTCCATAGCATGTTGTTCGTATCGTTTGTATAAGCAGATTGAGTTCCACCAGAAAGTAAAATAGGGAAGCTGATTTCCAATTTTGTAGAACTTGTCGTATACCAACTGACAACAAGATATCTATCAACTGTGGCTCACATGAGCAGTTAGTAAAGCAGGGGTGAAGAGAACGCATTACAATTATATCAAAAGATAAATCTGCATTACAATTTGAAATGGTACTTATTAGGGCCCATATCTGTGACCAAAAGGGTCGAATTTGAGGGCATTCGTAAATCATATGAGATAAAGTGCCTTGAGAATTTAAACAGTGCCAACAAAGATCATCTGTTATCAAATTTGCTTGTTTCATTCGATGTGGGGTCCACACTGCTCTCCACATAAGAAATAAGAGTGATTGTGACATGCTAGCAGAAAGTAGGGGCCTATTTACCTTTGACCATAATCTGGACCATAATCTGTGAGCTCTATGTTAAGCACTTATGGTTAATTTCTGTATTTAACGTAGATTATTTATCAATAAGTAGGTTATAGAAATAAGACATCGCTTTCCCTTTGGCTTATTTATCAGTATTAAAAATTTGATAGGCCTTGTGCTTTAGCTTGGAAACAGGCACTACAAAGCAGGAAACAGATGTCATTATAGAATTGGTACCCAGCGCTTAGCATTGCCACACTTAAATAAAGGTGCCAGTTTATAGGTCTGTTGATGCAATGGAGTGTAACAGAAATGATTTAGCCTGTCCTGATAAAGTAGACCAGCTGATAAATCTATGCTTCAGCCTTGATTTAAAAAAAAAAAAATTCAAACATAACATTGGATTTCTAGACTGCATAACCTTCAAGTTCAATGCGGTTTACAAAAGTTAAATAATAACAAAGGGAGAAAACAATGAAGATCAACCAAATATTTTGAAAAAAGGTAAGTCTTCAATTGTTTTCTAAAATGTACATAGGAGTGAGATGTGAGTGACAGCTGTCAGAAATCTTTATCATAGAAAGCTGCCTGAAATGAAAATATGATCATATTTTTTGCCTTTACAACCCTTAATGGCGGGAAATACAAAAAGGGCTTGAGATCTTCTACTGTTCCTTTGAGAAGCTACTAAAAATCTGTCAACCAAGTAAAGTGGGGCCAAGCCAAAAGCGACCTTATCCCAGGACAAACAGGCAGCATATTCTCTACATGTGGGTGACGTCATCCACGGAGCCCCGTCGTGGATAGCTTTTCAAGCAAACTTGATTGAAGATCTTAAAGTTTGCTCGTGCTGCACCGTGCATGCGCATGTGCCTTCCCACTTAGCTAAGGGGTGCGTCTCCTCAACGTGGTCCTCAGTTCTTAGTTTTCCGCAGAGCCAGAAAGCCCTGTCTCTCTTCTCTGCGACTCTAAGTGCCTTTCTTGCATCGCGGCTTCTTTTATTGTTTTTCTTCGGAAGTCGCTATGCCCTGCGTCTTTTTTATTATTTTCCTAAACGAAAAAAAAATAATAAAAATAAAACATTTGGGCTCTTCAACATATTCGGAGTTACATCCAAGGAGAAAAGCTCATTGTAGAGACTTGTCATCAACCCATTAGTTTCTTGGGTAGTGACAGGATCAAGACTGGTCGTGTCTCTAATAGCCGAATAGTCTCATGGACTTTGGCTCTCCAAGGATGGCCGTTACAGGTAAAGTATGCTCTGAAACATTGTAACACAGTAGTCCAAGGGATAACAGAATTGCATGATTGTACAGAACAAGATTCTTTTACAGGTATACCGGAACCTGATGTTCCACCAGAAGAGGAGGAACCCCATCGTCATCATCTTTATGATGAACAGCTCTGTGCCAATATAACTCAAGTTTACGTGGACGGCTGTGCCTTCCACCAGGCCTCGGACCATGATTTGGTCGCAGGAGTAGGTGTAGTATGGAATGCAGATACACCTATTGAAACCTTGAAGTATAGATTGGGTGCCAAAACCAACCAATATGCGGAGATTGTAACAGCCTTGGTCGCTGTAAAGTCTGCGGTACAGAAGGGGATCCCAAAACTGATTATCTGTACCAAAAGAATTCTTATCTTCAGTGCTGAGTAGAGGACGTCTTCCCTTTCACCTGATTTTGTGCTACAGCCTAATCGGATGGTGAGAATACAGAATTCTATTATCTTATCAGCTGGGGTTAGATAAATGAATCCTATTGTGGTTCAGGATAAGGAGAAGTGAAGCACCTGCGGTGATAAGCTATATTTTAGTTGCTGCTCCTGCTAATCAGGAATTATTATTATAAGGAATTATTTAGAGTGTAAGAATTAGTTTTACTCATTTATCTAGTAAGTGTGGTGTGATAATTATGTACTGAG
The DNA here is from genome assembly GCF_902459505.1 of Geotrypetes seraphini. NCBI lineage: Eukaryota > Metazoa > Chordata > Amphibia > Gymnophiona > Dermophiidae > Geotrypetes > Geotrypetes seraphini. The sequence continues at coordinate 174,065,791 of NC_047086.1, read as the reverse complement.
TTTCATATATGTATTCAGATATTTTGTGAACAATAATTAGTTATTGCTGCTGGCTTATGAACTATATTTTTCTATTTTCATAATAAAAGTATTTCTCATTAGTCTTGGTCTCTATTCTTAGTATAAACTGGCAAAATAACAAACCTTGGGTAAGGAGATTATGGTTTTCCCTAGCATCTGACTAAAACGGGCATGTATTTGTTTATGTAACTGATTAGTCATCCATAAATCTTTCTATAGGCCTTAGTTCTTAGTTTTCCGCGGAGCCAGTAAGCCCTGTCTTTCTTCTCTGCGTTCGTTTTCTAAGTGCCTTCCTGCACCTTGGCTTCTTTTGTTGTTTTTACTTAGATCGGAGTCGCTGTGCTACGCGTCTACAGTCTTTGTTAATAATTTACTATCAGTTTCTTTTCGGCCGGGGGAACCCGGTTTTCGTCTGGCTGCCTGGTCTCGTGCGGCCACGGCCACTTTTTCTCCCTATGTCCCGGCCTGTTACCGGGTTTAAAAAGTGCACGCAGTGCGGTTGGGTGATTTCACTTACTGACCCGCACCGTTGGTGCATCCTCTGCTTGGATTTTGACCACCCTACCGACTCCTGCCCGTGGTGTGCCACTCTCCAGCCTCGGGCTCTTTGATGTCGGCAGGCCAATATTGCTGAACTTTTCGGTGCCATTGATCAGCAGGCTGCCAAGGCCTTGACCCCGGTCTTGCCCTCAGTCTCTACCTCGGTCTCGACCTCGAAGACCTCGACTCTCAGCAAGTCCCCCTCGGCCTCGAAGACCTTGGCTGCTCTGGCTGCTAAGGCTTCGGTCTCAGGTAAGTTTCCTCTTCCTCCATCAGGTTCAGCTACGCTACCTAAGAAGCCTTCCACGGATACTCTGGCATCCCAGGCAGTGAGTGCAGTTCTGCCAGCCTCTTCGAGACCTCCTCCAAAGCGTGCCTCCAAATTACGGGAATACTCTACCTCGAGGTCGCCCTCTTTGGAGTGCACTGCTGCACCAGTCATTGGTCTCAGTGCCAATGTTTGAGGATATGCTTAAGGCAATCTTGACCACGCAGCTCTCCTTAGTTCTGACCCAACTTGCTCCGGCCTCGACCCTGCTCCCTGCACACCAGCTTGAACGTCGCAGCGAGGTTCCCCGAGGCAAGCACCGACAGTCCTGCCGGTTGTCCTCGAGTGATTCTTCACCTCTCCGCTCGAGACAGGCATCCCCAGCCACCCGACCTCACTCGAGGCACCGCTGTAAGCATGCCTCGCCCTCGAGGCGCCGGTCTGCTAAACGTCCTCATGCCTCTCCTAAGCGGGTAGGTCTCCGGGCCCTCGAGGACAATCGAGGCATCAGCTCTTGCCGTGCCTGAGTCTCGGCCCAGCTGTCTTCCGTGCCTCCTCGGTCTCCGCGTCGAGGCGGATCGGGCTCGTGGACTCCCTCCTCGCAGCCGCGTCGGAAAGTATCTTCCTTCCTGGGCTCTCCAGGCCTTGTCCCCCGGTCTTCTGTCCCTCAGACCCCGGGGTCATCACACTCCGGGCGGATAGCCCGCAAGCATTCGTCGACGCCTCCCCGGTCTCTTAGCAGAGCTTCTTCGGCGTCCATGCTTATTGACACTAATGTGCCTGCGCAGTATTCGAGGGAGGCCTCTCCCTCTTTTTCAGCTGCCCCGAAGTTGAGATCCTCTTCTCCTCTGGAAGGGCACTCCTCAGCCAAGACTTCCTCCTTCATCAGGTTTGTGGTGGACATGGGAAAGGCCCTTCAGCTGGACCTCCAGTCTGAGTCCAGGTATACGCGGGAGTATTTGGAGGAGACGGAACTTCCTCATCCGCCGAGGGAGTCCCTGTGTCTCCCCTTGAATCCCGTCTTGAAGCAGACTTTCTTCCGCAATTTGGAGACACCTTACGCCATTCCAGCCATACCATCCAAGATGGAATCCCGCTATTGGATGGTCCCGTGCAAGGGATTTGAAAGGGCCCAGCTCTCCCACCAGTCCTTGGTGGTGGAGTCTTCCTTGAAGAAATCTAATCCCTCCAGGATCTATGCCGTTGTCCCGCCGGGCAGGGAGGGGCGTACTATGGATAAGTTCGGCTGGCGCCTATACCAGAATTCTATGATGGCGAAATGGGTCCTGATGGCATACCGGATCCTGCAAGGCACTCAAGCTCATTGGACGGCTCCTCAACTCTTCATATCATTTGATCCAAATCAGTTGGGGCGTCCTGTCTCCAAGCGCACCTTGTCCAACTGGTTAGCTGCTTATATTTCCTTCTGCTACGCTCAAGTGGTCTCCCGCTGCAGGGTCGGGTCACGGGGCATAAAGTCAGAGCGATGGCGGCGTCTGTCGCTTTCCTCAGGTCCACGCCTATTGAGGAGATCTTCAAGGCCGCCACTTGATCCTCGGTTCATAGCTTCACTTTGCACTACTGTCAGTTTTGCTTAATCTGTTCTCCTAAATTGCCAACTCTCCTGCTGTCCCTTTATGGTTAGCTTGGAGGTCACCTACATGTAGAGAATATGCTGCCTGCTTGTCCTGGGATAAAGCACAGTTACTTACCGTAACAGGTGTTATCCAGGGACAGCAGGCAGATAGTCTCGCAACCCACCTACCTCCCCTGGTTGGCTTCTTTGCTAGCTATCTGAACTGAGGACACGCTGAGGAGACGCGCCCCCTAGCTGAGCGGGAAGGCGCATGTGCACTGCAGCACGAGCAAACTTTAAGATCTTCAATCAAGTTTGCTTGAAAAGCTGTCCTCGACGGGGCTCCGTGGATGATGTCACCCACGTATAGAGAATATCTGCCTGCTGTCCCTGGATAACAACTGTTACGGTAAGTAACTGTGCTTTATAGCACAAAGAACCCAAAGTTAAGTTACCCAGTCCAACAAGAGATTGTTTTGGTTCTGGACTCGTATTACAGAGTAGTGGGGTGGGGTATTTGTAGACCCAGGTTCCATCCATTGACATTAGTACTGCAGGTACCGAAATGTATCAAGATGTAATTGTCACAAAACTAGGACTGCTAAAATCTCCCCCAGGACCTGGGTAACTTGACAGCTCTGTTAAGACAAACTTTTTTCCATTTTGCTTATTGCCCAGCAGATTTCTGTTACTCTTGAAGTCTCAAAACCTTCTTTTGCAGGTCTCCATTCATTTTCCCCTAATGTAATCCTATCCTCAGCATTGCACTGATGATCCTTGGCTGGGGCCTCGTGGCCTTCTGACATGGCATCGGCATTCCGTGGGCAGTGATACAAGGGGCATTCAATAATTTAGGAGGAATAGGTTGGGAATTACAGGCTGATTAGTCTGACCTCGGTAGTGAGTAAACTAATAGAAATGCTTCTTAAGTGACACGGTGCTGAATAGGCGACTGATAAATACACTGAATGTATGTGGTATGGGCCCCAAACTGGATTAAAAGCTAGTTAAGTGGATCTGAATCTCCTTTAGTGCCATTTAGATTTTTCTATATAAATGTAAATTCTATAGGAGAGGGGTTTAAACATATTCCAGAGTGACATACTTTGCTTTTTAGTGAATACCGTATTTTTCGATCCATAAGACACACTTTTTTCCCAAAAAAAGTGGGTGGAAATAAGGGTCATCTTATGTAGCAAATACCACAGCCCCCCCCCCCCTCCCCGTACCTGTTTTTAATCTCAGCGCCGTTTCTTCTTCAGCATCGGCTCAGCTAGCATTAGTGATCTTACCAGTATATATTTTTTTACGGAACACAGCGATCTTTAGGACCACGAAGAATCCTACTGTCTCAAAAGGAGACTGACAATGCTTCATGCTGGAACATGTTTGCCTGCAGCTCCCTCCCCTCAGGGTCCTGCCTCGATACTGGCAGGGGAGTGAAGCGCCAGCCGCCACAGCTGCATAATAATAATAATAATAATTTTAAAAAAAGGTCCCTGCTCCGGTGGCGGCTCAGCAACAGGAAGTTTAAAAAAAAACCCTGGCGGAACAGAGGGCTGATGCTCCCTCTCCACCGCTACCAGCTGTTGTTCTATGGTGGGGAAGCAAAGCGCCATACTACTACAACTGTTAAAAAAATATCCAAAACAACAAACTGCTAGCACCAAAAATATTGGGCCTTATCTTTGGCTCCCTCCCCTCAAGGCTCTGATTTGGTCCGGCGGGAGAGGGATGCACCTTACCGCCACAGCTGTTGAATAAAAACAGGTACGGGGGGGGGGGGGGGGGGGGAGAAGCCCTGCCTGCCTGCCAGTCACTAGGCCTGCCTGCTTTGTCCCGGCCTACCTCTAGACCACCAGAGGAGGGACAGGGTACAGAGCCTGGCAGAAAGGGGGGGGACTGGGTGCCGAGCTTGGTAAGGAGTGTGGGGTTGGGTGCAGAACCTGGCAGGGAGAATTTGGTTCAGAATGTTGTTTTTCTTGTTTTTCTCCTCTAAATCTAGGGTGTGTCTTATGGTCAGAAACGTCTTATGGAGCGAAAAATACAATATTTTTATTTTAAAAAGGCTAACTGGTGGCAATTCTGTATAAAGTGGTGCCTAAATTAAGGAGCCACAAAGGGATGCGCTTTGCAACATGTGGCTTAAACAATACTACAATACTAGCGCAAATCCAATTCGGTGCGCTGAAAGCTAGGTGTAACCACTTAATACCAGTTCAATGGCTGGCGTAAGTCAGTTGCATGCGCCTTGCAATGTGTACAGCTGATAGTATTTTCAAGTTGTACACCTTGCTAGTTGGAACACCTATGGCATGCCCATTCTCCGCCTGCAGGTTCAGCTTACTTGTGATTATCCACTAAGCAACATAGGCACCAAGTTTATAAATGGCGTCTCGCATTTGTGTGTACACATAGGTGTAGCTATTCTATAAACAGCATGCAAATTGGTACCTAATGTTAAGCCAGTGTTCTTCAAGTTTTATTAAAAATGTGATACAATCGCTTATCAGGATTTCTAAGCGAATTACAATAAAAATAATTTGGGGACTAAAATTAATATAAACTTTAAAATAAGGACAACAAAACTAAACAGAGACATTTGACTAACGGGAAACGGATGGTATGATGGAATGAAATACAATTGTAAAAGTAAAAAGAGGACATTTAGGGTGAGAACAAGAGGCTCAGGGTTAAAAAGATGCTTTCTTAAGAGATTTTGGGCAAAGTCTAGTCTTGAATGTGGTCACAATGTGAAAGCTTCTTTAAACAAAGGAGCGACAACATAGAATATGTCCTGGAGTTTGGTGTTAATTATTCTTAAAGATGGAATAATTCATAGTCCGAGATCCTTTGATTTAAGTGTATGGGAGGGCTCATCGGGAATGAGAAGTTTATCAATTCACTTTTCCATCATGGGGGTTTTCTGTTGCTATTTACCTTTCTAGCCAATCAAGGACAGAAAGGGGGAAGTGGATGGCAGAAGAGCCTTGCCTCCTTGAGAATACCCCAATGAAAAGGTGGGCTGGTGGGAATGGATATCATTCACTCATGCTAATTAGCAGTGTGTTAGATTTGCATGGAAAGATGTATGGAGACTCTCCTTCAGCTCATTTGAATCCAAAGTAGTCCCAACTTAAAAATTAATGAAGACTACTGCATTAGGTGCACCTTATAGAATTGCATTTTAAGTGCCTTACAAAAAAATAAAGTGACGGAAGATTATTTTTCCTGAACCCAGATAAGCTAGTATGTTAAGGAAGGAAGGACAAGTTTCTAATAGAAATTTATTTGTGATTTCTCTCTCTCTGCATGTATGTGTGTGTGTGCTATCTGAAATTTGAATTTTCCATCGTATAACAAGTAGCTTTAATTTAAGTAATGCTGTTTGTGAGAAGGGCAAGCTTCCAGCTAAGCTGGTTTTTTAAAAAACCTTTATATATAAAAGAGCAGGAAGAAAATTCTATATTCATTTTTGTTTGGACATGTGAACCATGATTCACATCTAGGTCTGTATAAAGATTAAACTTTTATTTAGAATAATAAACTTACAAACTTTTCTTTTTTGCTTAGTTCAAATGTCATTTGAAGCCAATTGTAAAGCACACCGGAGCCACTGGAGCTTTGAAAATAACACAGCCATCCACAGTTCCATTTGGTGCACAAGCTTGAAGAAAACCGGCAGAGATGCATTGGTGTTCAAAGCATCATAGATAAATCCTTAAGCAGCTCAAAGCATAGTTCTTCAAAACTCCTGAACGTGCTGTCTGATAAATTACCTCTTCTGGATATGAGTTTCACAGCACAGGGTGCCTTTTTTTTTTTTTTTTTTTTGTTTAACATTAACTTTCCATGAAGGCCAGTAAGCCTGCAGTCTGAATATGACCAGGTCTGGGCATTGGATTTTAATTATGTTCTTAACCTGAAGAGAGTCTAGCCGGGTGAAAGGAAAATTGTTTTATCACTGGATAAATGAGACAAAAATGATGTTGAAAGCACTGAACTATTTGTGTTTGTGTGTGTTCCACAAAGCGGATTACCTGAGCATCATTTGTAACTAAGGATGAATAATTAAATTTATCTGCCCATTTAAGAATACAAATATGTATATACACCTAACCAAAATAATAATAATAAAAAAAAAATACCATCATGGGAGATATCATAAATGGTGATCTAGTTAAATTTTACCTTGCGATAGAAGGCTTTTCAGTACACATCTCCCTCGTTATTCACGGGGGATAGGGGCAGAGCCGGACTGCGAATAGGGAAATACCGCAAATATCTGGCTCTGACCCCCCCCCCCGCCTCCCCCCCCGCCTTCCTCCAGCATCCTGGTTTTACCTGGTGGTTTCAAGACTATGGCAGGAACTCACGGCAGCCATTTCCTATTGGCGATCTACACGGGGCAGGAGCGTAGGAAGATCGTTCCTGCCCCGAAAGCCTGCTAGACCACCAGGTAAGGCCGGGATGCCGGGGGGAAGGCAAAAATATGGGGTTTTTTTTTCTCCTTCCCCACAAAAAAATCACGATTATGTGAAATCACGAGTGCGGAAACCGCAAATGGGGAGGGGGAAGTGTAGTGGACTAGTTTTAACCCAATACACATGACACTGACTGACTTCCTGCTTTTCATCTGTTAAGCTTTAGTGCCTACAGGATGTGCCTCTCAAGGTGAGAGGTACATACTGTAGATAATCAGCCATCTCCTCTCCATGCATCTTCCCTGCTGGCACCACTCACTGGTGGCTCAGAGCCTGATTGGAGGGCCTTTGTGCATGCATGACTTTGACGTGATGACGTTGCGCATGCACGTGACATCACATTGACGTTTGTGCACTTCCGGGTGCCTCGAGCAGTAGCCACTACGTTTAGTGTGCCACTGCTCGACAGTTTGCAGGACTCTGCTCTAAGGTCTTTTACAGAAATGACAGGAATTCTAAAATTCCTCCAGGACTTACTCAGCAATGACAAGGCATTTGCCATATGTTCTCCAACATGCTTAATTTGTTCCATTTAGATATTATCGAGGTCTGCTATTTTTGGTTTCATGCCAGTCTGGAGAATAGCCATTGTGAATGTTTTTAGGATTTATTAATATAGGTATTGCTGTCGACTGAGATGAGCTTTTAGTCATCTTCAAAATCAACTGGGAGGCTACTAGGGGTTTGATGTAATATAAGGGGTTTAGATTTTAGGGTTTAACTGATAAACACTGATAAAATATCTCTAATGCAAATTTTTTTAAAAATGGGTGCTACTTGGATAAGCACTAGAAAAATACCACTTCTCATAGTACTCTCTCCTTGACTCATTAGTTTCATAAATATAAGTATTTGGTTCAACCACAGTACCCAGCAATAGTATCTAATACAAGAAGAAGCTGAAACACAGATTTGTGTGTATTCACAAAGAACCCCTAATTATCTGAGAAGACAAGCGCCAAAATTCACAGTTTGGAATCATCTAAAAATAGAAAATCTGAAATGTAGTATTTTGCTTTTTATAGCTTGGTGCTTTCCAGGTTGCTTTGAGCATCATATTGGTATTTTCCAGGATTTTTTTTTTTTTAACTGACAGGAATCTAGGTTTTTTTTTTTTTTAACTGACAGGAATCTAGGTTTTTGGTTTTTATGTTTGTTTGTTTTTTTACTGACAAAGGAATGTAGTTCATACTTCTGTTTTACAACTTATACAGATGTGTAGTTTCTGATATCAGGATATACAGTATAGTTGGTTTTACAATCTCAGAGAATTCTCTCTCACAGGTATTCATGAACTGGCCATAGTCCTTAGTTAATGACTTAATCTGTTACAACTTTGCCAGACTACCTTTTTAAAATAAAATTGGCAGAAAAGTATGGTTGGGCTTATGGCTGCATTTAGCCAAATACTGATGGGTCAGTTTTGAAAGTGTAGGATCGGATCTGGGATGGTTTTGTTATGGGTACTGACCAGCTTATTGCTGGTAAGAGTTAAGGTCAAAATTTTATTCCCTCACACAGGTGGTAATTAAAAGATCTGGGTTGATTGTAGTTGTGCATTAGGCTGAGGTATACCTATCCAGGTTTCCACTAGCTCACGTTTGATGGTGATATCATCCTATATCAAAAACACACAGTGGCAGCTGAAGTTGCTGAGGATAAATCTTGATCATTGTTGGTGAGGCGATTGCTAAAAAGCAATACATTCTTTTCGTAAGTTGAAAAAAAAAAAAAAGCAAATGTAATTCTACCTAAATTGATTATATCAATGTTCTTGTTTTCAAGAGAGTGATATGTTCATCCTGGTACCAGATTTGATAAATAGGGCATATCCATATTGTTTTGAGGCCTTTCAATGACCAGTAAAAGGGGACAATTACTGTTATGTTATCTGTGTTTTCTGTAGACATAGAACTTGACAGGCTTATCAATGTGCAGAGTGGCAGTTATGTCTTGTCTTTGAAAGTCCTGTGATAATGATGAATAGAATTGTGAGTTCTAGCACGAACACTGCAAATATTAATGACATTATGACCATTTTGCTCACCAGTCATTTTTAATAGATGATGACATTTACATTTATATTCTAGTGCAATAGGGAACATCGGTCTTGACCAATGGATTTTAGCCCTCCTTGACTGTGAAGTATGTAGAGAACCTTATTTTTTATATTCTTCTGCTCCACCTCTCCTCACTCTAGGCTGTGCTGGATCTCCTCAGTCTTTCTCTCTACACACAAAGTTGTAGGAGCTTGTCTCTTCTGTTCAAGTTTAGTATCTAATTATTTGGGTTTTTAATCTAATCACAAGGCTTTTTGTGCTGCAGAGGCTCTTGGTTCCCTGAGATATATTTGGCTACGAGAAGACAGACTCAGGTTAGAGATCTATATCCCACAGACACTTGCTTTGCTGGATTTCTATGTGACCAGCCTACTTCAGCAGTTTGGAGGCTCGGGGACTGTTCCCTTGGGATCAGGCTTGCTCCACATCTTGTCCACAGTAGGTATGAGCACAGGCTGTTTCGCTCCCATGGCAGTTTTGATCCTGGATCAAGGCCAGTTGAATTCCTCCTCCCACAATGTCGTGCAGGCTTCGATGGGGGTCTGAGGGTCCCCTTTCACAAGGGGTCTAGACGGTAGTCCGAAGAAACAAGCCATTTGCATGTTTTATGAGCAGTACTAAGGTGCATGTGACATGCTTCCCTTTGCATTCAGATATTACCAAGATGCTCACAAATAATTGGGAGGTCTCTGTGTGACCCATACGGTAGCCAGAGCTATGGCAAAGCTCTATCCATAGACAACTAATTCCAGCAGCTATTTAATAGGCCGAAGGTAGATTCCTTGGTGGCGCAAGTTACAAAATGTACTTCCCTTTCTTTTGAAGGTGGAGTGATACTGAAGGATGCTCAGGACTGCAGACTGCATTTTGTCATTAAATGGCAGTTTGAGGCCATGGTGCTCAATTTGAAAACTGCAGCAGCAGCCTCATATGTCGTCCAGGTATGCCACGATAAACTTAGCTGGGTTACAGAATCGGACCTCAGTGCAAACCCCCAATTTCTACTAGCAGGGGAATATGTAGTGGATGCTCTTTATGTCCTCTTTTATGGTCTTGAGCAAGGTCTTATCTGCATATTCCCATCTTCCCGACTCACAGGAAGTTCTTGAGATTCCATATTCTGGAGCAGCATTTCCAGTTCTCTGCTCTCCCGTTTGGTCTGGCGACAGCAACACACACCTTTACCAAAGTAATGGTCATTGTGGAAGCGCACCTCAAAGCAGGGGTACAGGTGCATCCTTACTTAGATGATTGGCTGATAAAGAGCACCGTCCCTTGCCAAGGGGCTCACAGTGGTGGTCCTACAAGATCTGGGCTGGGTGATAAACTTCAGGAAGAGTCACTTGGACCCAGCACAGTCCCTGGAATACTTGGGGGTCCTGTTTGACACAGAGCAAAACCGAGTGTTCCTGCCGGAAGTGTGCAGAGTGAAACTCGTGGCAGATCATGGAGATGTGTCATGGTGTCTCTGACGGCATGGCATTATCTTCAGCAACTGGGGTCTATTGTGGTGATGATAAAGATGGTGCCCTAGGTGAAAGCATATTTGCATCCTCTCTGGGAGGCATTGCTGTCTGGGTGGTCCTCTCAGTCAGATGCTTTGGATCTCCCTCTGCCTTGGACATGTGCAGCCTTGAACAGCTTGAGCTGGTGATTGAAGCCACAGTCCCTGTCCCGAGGTGTACCTCTGCATATCCCCTCATGTGTGATCTTGACAACAGAAGCCAGCTTGGGGAGCCCACTGCAATGGGCACGCACTGTAGGGCCGATGGTTGCCTTCACAGTGGAGTTGCTCCATAAATCACTTAGAATTGAAAGCAATACGCTTAGCCCTTCGACATGGAGGCATCAGGAGCGCATCATTGAGATTGGAAGCCCTACTTATTGGCTCTCCCAGCAGCCCATGTAGCAGGTGTGGACAATTGTACAGGTAGACTTTCTAAGTCAGCAGATACTGAATCCTGGCAAGTTGTCTCTATTTCAGGAGGCCTTCGACAACATAAAGCATTGGGGGCACCCTATGTTTGATCTTAAGACATTAGCCAGCAAGGTACAAGCCCAGAAACGAAGGCCTGGATGCTCTGGGTCAGCCTTGGCCTCAGTTAGAACTCCTGTGTGTTCCCTCTTTGGCCAATGAAACCAAGAGTCCTATGAAGAATAAGTTCCCACCCGCCGTGGTCTTATGGCTTTGCTCTTGAGCACATGGAGTCAGTGTGCAAAGGCTATCCCAACATGGTCATAGCCACACTGCTGAGAGCAAAGAAGCAGTCTACAGTAGCAGCCTATGCAAAGGCCTGGGAGTGTTTCCAGATCTGGTGCAGTTGGAGGTACCAAGACTCCAATTCCATTTGTGTTAACTTCAAGATGGTCTCGAAGAAGGTCTTGAAAGGGGCTCTTTCAAAATGCAGATTGTGGGTCTCTCCTGCTTCAGGGGGCATTCAAGTAATCAAATGCTGGCTTCATATCCAGATATGGCCAGATTTTTTAAAGGAGCCTTATGCCTTCGCCCCCCCCCCCCCCCCGTTACGCCAGCCTTTTCTGATATGGAGCCTTAACTTGGTCCTACGAGTACTTGCTAGAGCTTAGTACAAACTTCTGGAAGAGGTCTCTCTGATGGGCCAGAGGTCAAAACCATGTTTTTAGTAGCAGTGGCTTCAGCCAGAAGGGTGTTGGAATTACAAGCTATGTCCTGCAGAGAGCTTTTTATCAGAATCTTGGACACTGAAGGTAGTTTTGAGTTTACACATAACCAGGAAGTGTGTCTCCCGGCCTTTTCGCCCACTGGATCAAGGAAGGAAGATAAGATTCTGAAATCCCTGGATGTTCAGAAAGTTCTCCTTCAGTACGTGGAAGTAACAAATAAGTTTTGACTTTCCAATCATCTCTTCATGCTCCTGGGGGCTGCACAAAATGGCAGGCCGGCATCTAAGGCAACCAGTTCCAGATGGATTCAGGTGGCCGATTTCTTCAACTTATATTGTGAGCGGAAAGCAGTCTCCCATGGTATTGAAAGCATACTCCACAAAGGGTGTTGTATCATCCTGGGTGGAGGTGAGATCAATCTTGCCTAAAGAAATTTGTAGGGCAGCCTTGTGGTCTACCCTTCATACTTTAACAAAATTTTATAGGGTGGGTGTCGCAGCCAGAAGAGATTCTGGGTTTGGCTCTGCTGTACTGCCAGCAGGCTTACCTGTCCTGCCTTAAGATCCAGGGACTTGTCTGGTACATTCTGTTGGTCAAGACTGATGTTCCTATTGCACTAGAAGGGAAGATTAGGTACTTACCTTGGCAAGCTTCTTTCTAGTAGATAGGAACATTAGTCTTGATGCCCACCCTGTTAGTTGGTTAGCCTTGTTTCCATCTGACATGCCTATATGGTCAGGTGTCTCGTTTACCTCCACTGTCTAGCACATTTGGGGAGGAGAAGAGATTTAATTCCTATAGAATAACAATTAGAAGTGTTAAATTGTAGAACAGTTGATATAGGTTGCACATAGGTAGGTAGCATGCTGGGATCCACCTTGTTATGCGTTACAATGAGTTACATGTGTTTATACTGTATTTCATAATATATTTTTGAGCAGAACAGACTTGTTTTGTTAGGCAGAATCCAGTAGCAATGATATAAAAAAAAAAGAAACCCAGTATGCGTGGATAACAACTCATTGCTACTGTGTTTTCTGCTGGTGATGATAATTGTATTGTTTTGTACTGTTCATAGCCGCTTTTGTTTGCCTTTGTATGCCCGGTGTTACTCTGTTTGACCTCAATAAATATGATTTTTTAAAAAGGGAGAATCCCTGTGTCCCTTTTCTCTTTTGTATACACACTAGGGCTGACTAGTGGCTTTGATACAGACTGAGGAGGTCCAGCAGCCCAGAGTGAGGGGAGGCGGAGCAAAAGAATATGTAAATGAGGCTCTCTACACATTTTGCAGTCAAGGAGGGCTAAAACCCATTGGTCAAGACTAATGTTGCTATCTACTGGAAAGAAGATTATCAAGGTACAGAAAGTACCTAGTCTTCCCTTATTCACTATGCTCAAATAATGGGAGCTTGGCAAGTAATAAAAATATTAAAAATTCAAATACAATATGTTATGTTTTAATGAGTAACCCAGCAATACCCTGAATCAGCATATTTTCTCTATGGACTTCAATTGCGGAAAGAAATAGTTTAAACATGACAGATTTTTAGTACAGGTATATAAATTTTTCATTTGAGCATTGCTGGATAACTAAAGCCATATTTTAATATTTAGGGACAGTGTAAACTTAAATACCAGGGACAATTGTGTATCTCAGGGAAAAAATGTGAAACAACAAAGGAAATATTATTTTTCCATTTATCCATAAGAACTCTTTTATTATCATGATAGTAGAGAAGAAATACATATTAATTTTGTTTTTAGTTTTGTTTGGTTTTTTTCTCAGGAACAAATTATGATAATATTTCTTTCAACTGAAGATTCTCTGCTCATGTTCTGAGATGTGGGAAAACCCTTCAGTGAAATCTACTCTTAATGGAGGACTTTGTGGACTTGGACTCATTGTCTTTTCAGGCTTCTGCAAGGGGATTTAAAAATCTGTACAGTATTCTGATTGTAAGAGAGGCCAAGTCCATGGCCTAATCTGTGGGAAAAGAATAGCTCCCCTTTGGTGCTGTAATAGATAATTAGATCTTTTTACCTGATAGCATTTGAGACCTAGTAACAAATGAGACCTTTGATGGTTATTGTATAAAAAATATAATGTATTTCTAGCTTGTGTAACTCATCATTTTTCCAATTACAGTTAAAGTTTCTGTAGTTTTGTAAATACTTTTGAAATAAAGCCATCATTTTAATTCTTTGTGGCTTCCATTTTCTAGTCTTTATTAATATCCTTAAGAGTAGATATATGTTTAGAGAAAGAATGGCTTTGAAATTCAGTATATTAAATCCAAATAACCATAAACATTCCTCACTGCAATGCAGAACCTGGTGTCCACTTATTAATGATATCTACTTCCCTTGCATTTTAACTTGGGGGACTATGATAAAATGAAGAAACTAAAAGGAGGTAACACTCCCCCCTCAATATTTGTGGGGATTAGGGGCAGATCCAGCCTGCAAATATTTAAAGCTTTTAGGGCTGACTCTGGCCCACCCCCGCCTCCCAGACTTCTATACAGCTTGCCTGGTGGTCTAGCGGTGAAGCGGAGCAGCAGCACTCTTCCTACGCTGCTGCCCTGCTTCACTGCTAGACCGCCAAGTTGTATAGAGCAGGAGGGAGGCAGGGGTGGTTCCGGGTTTAAAAAAACTCACGAATAACCAGGGAGATTTTTCTGGTTATTTACACATGTAAATAATGTGTGGTTAACCACACACAGTCTATTGCATACTTGGCGTTAGCTTTCAATAGAGCTTCAGCATGTCCCAAGCACACTCCGGGGATACTTTATCTCTATTTACAAAAGAGTGCTGCATTTAGGATAAGGAGTTTATCATTTTTATTGGCATCACCGCTCATTAAACAGAAGGGATTTTGTTATGAGTCACATGTGAAAGGTGCCGTAGAAAACATCAAAGAACAGCCATTCTAAATAAAATGAACTATTCCACAGAGCAGGCAGGGTCAGGACTGGCTGTGATTAGAAGAGCTGTTAAAAGGGAAAAAACTAAGCCTCAGGAGTTACTACAAGTTCCTCCCAAGCCTTTTAAAAGAAAGAAACTCGAAGGTGACAAATCGCAGAAGCTATCCAACAAGTCTAAAAAGAGAAGCACCCATTTTAGGAAGCATAATATGTTCTGAAAAATACCGTGGCTTTTGTACACTATGGCTCTGATGAATGATAGAGATGTTTAAATACCTGTGTGACATAAATGCAAATGAATCATTTCATTTGAAAGGAAGCTCCGAAATGAGAGAGCATAGGATGAAGTTAAAAGGTGATAGGCTTAAGAGTAAGCTAAGGAAATACTTTTTTTACAGAAAGGGTAGTAGATTTTATGGAACAGTCTCCCAGAAGAAGTGGAGACAGAAACTGTGTCTGAATTCAAGAAGGCATGGGATAGGTACATGGGATCTCTTAGAGATAAGAAGAGATGATTACCACAGATGGGCAGACGTGATAGACCATTTGGCCTTTATCTGCCCTCGTGTTTCTATGGATAAGAAGGCCCTGGAAGCAGAGTTAAGAGCACAGACAAAAGGAAGTGCAACTAGCGACTGGGAAAAGATGTTTAGAAAAGTAAAATCACCAGACAACAAAGGAAGGGAAAATTAATTTTATTTTCAATTTGATTGAAATGTGTCACTTTTGAGAATTTATATCTGCTGTGTATATTGTATGTACATGAAAAATGAATGGAAGAAATTGCATTACAATTAGTAATGGGGAAGGGTCTGGGGCGGAGCTTGGGTGGTCGGTTGTTGGGGGTACTCAGTTGATATTTGTTAGACTTAGGGGGTACTTGTCTTG
Source organism: Geotrypetes seraphini (assembly GCF_902459505.1). NCBI lineage: Eukaryota > Metazoa > Chordata > Amphibia > Gymnophiona > Dermophiidae > Geotrypetes > Geotrypetes seraphini. Next base: position 174,050,381 of record NC_047086.1, on the reverse strand, counting down.
AAGAAGTTGAGAAACACTGCTCTAGAGCTCATGACTGCCATTTTGAAATCCACAGCGCAACCAGGATGGGAATTGTTTCAGGCACTGCCTCAGCCCCTGTTTTGACCAGCTAAATTTATGTGTCAGCAGGTTTAAAAACAAGGATAATAAGGGTTCAAATCCTACTGCTGCTGCTCATAATGAACATAAGAGTTGCCATACTGGAAGAGACCGACGATACTGTTTCCACTGTGGCCAACCCAGGTCACAAGTACTTGGCAAGATCCCAAGGAGAAAAACGGATTTTATGCTTTTTATCCTAGAAATAAGCAGTGGATTTCTCCCCAACCATTGTAATAATGGCTTATGGATTTCTTTTAGGAAATTGGATAATCTTTTAAAAAATCCTGCTAAGCTAACTGCTTTCACTACATTCTCTGGCAATGAATTCCAGAGTTTAATTACCCATTGAATGAATAAATATTTTTTCCAATTTGTTATAGTAGTTTCATTGCATGCCCCCTGGGCCTAGTATTTTTGGAAAGAGTAAACCAGCGATTCACATTACCCTTTCCACTCCACTCGGTATTTTACAAACCTCTAGCATATCACCTCTGAGCCATCTCTTCTCCAAGCTGAAGAGCCCTAGCCGCTTTAGCCTTTTCTGTACCTTTTCCAATTCCATTATATTTTTTTTGAAATGCATATAATATTTGAGGTGCAGTCACACCATAGAGCGATACAAAGGCATGATAACATTTTCATCTTTGTTTTCCATTCTTTTCCTGAGGTAATGGCTTCAAGATACCCTCAACGCTGACACCTAGATCCTGTTCCTGGGCATTGACTCCTAACGTAGAACCTTGCATAACAATTTGTAGTTCGAATCCCTTTCTCCCTTTTATCTTGTTTGTGAAGTTTGTATATAGTCTGGTTTATTATTATGTTTATGTTAAATATTGTATAACTTTTTAATATTGTAATTTTTAATGTTTTTTATTTATGTTCATCGGTTTGAAGTATGATTAAGCGATTAATCAAAAACACTAATAAACTTGAAACTTGATAGTTCGGGTTCCTCTTTCCCACATGCATCACTTTGTACTTGTTCACATTAAATATCATCTGCCATTTTGACACCCAGTCTCACAAGGTCCTCTTGCAATTTTTCACAATACTCTTGTGATTTAACAACTTTAAGCATATTTGTGTTATGAGCAAATTTAATTCTCACTAGTTATACCCATCTATAGATCATTGATAAATATGTTAAAATAATGTTCTTCAACCACTGGTCTGCAGACTGGTGTCAGTCCATAGAAAATTCCTGCCGGTCCATGCAGGGCCGGTGAGATCAATGCGCAAAATTCCTGCTGGTCTATGCAGGGCCGGCGAGAGCCTCTGACAGTAGCTTCCTCCCCTCCCAATAGCTCTCAGTACTTGCCTGCAGCAGCCATTCACTTTGGCAGCCTTGGGGCTTTTGCTGAGTCGTGGCCCACCTCTGATTCAACGTCCTCTTTCCTCAGAGGTGGCATGACCCATCAAAGGACCCAAGGCTGCATAAGTGACTCGCTGCTGCAGGCAAGTACTGAGAGCTGTAGGGAGGGGAGCAAAGGGAGGGAATGGGAGGAAGCCACTGTTGGAGGCTGGGAAGCTGCTGGATAAAGGGCGAGATGCTACTAGACCTGGAGGGAGGTAGAAGGAGAGATGCTGCTGGGAGGGGAGGAGGGGAAGGGAAGAGAGTTACTGTTGGATAGGGGGAGGAGGGAAGGGAGAAGGAAACAGCTGGCAGGGAGATTAGAAGAGGGGAAGGAGTCAGGGTGGAATGAAGAAATCAGATGAGGGAAAGGGGAGAGACAGGAGTGAGAAAGTAGAGACATGCTGGGAAGGGGGTCAGCAGAGAAATAAGGAGAGAGGGACAAATATGCTAGATCTGGTGTAGGAAAAATAAAAATGAGAGCAGTGTAGCTGGAATGAATCAAGTAAAAAGGAGAGAGGGGCGCAGGCTGGATGGAAAGGGGAGAGGGGCATAGAAAGAAGGCCATGCGAGCGGACCTCTGGTCTGACCCAGCAGAGGCACTTCTTATGTTCTTAGTAGAGGGATATATGTGAAGGGGAAGGGAGACAGGGGTTTTGTTGATCCTTGCTCTGTATTATTTGCATTTCTAAAATGACAATTGTACAAAATATTGTTTCTTTTTATACTTTAATAAAATACATTCAATATAAAATCATAACAGGCTTGTCGGATGGGATCAGATGGTTTGCGGGGACCGAGCTCACGGGGACAGGTTTTTTTTTTATTTTAGTCTTTGTAGTTTGCTGGTCCATAAAATAATTATTTTATTTCCGCCAGTCCATAGGTGTAAAAAGGTTGAAGAACACTGTGTTAAAACACAGACCCTTGGGGAATCCTACTATTCATCCTTCTTCACTAAGAATATTGGCAATTTAACCCTACTGTCTGTTTTCTATCTTTCAACCAGTTCTTAATCCATAATAGGACATTACCTCCTATCCCATGACTCTAATTTCTTCAGAAGTTTTTCATGAGGTACTTTGTCAAATGCATGGCATCTCACCCTCTACTGCATCAGGTGCCTATTTAGGGCTACATTTGCTAACTTACATTAATTGCATTGCTGCTGCTATGTTATTAATGAATCAGTACCATCAATAATAATAATAATGCCTCCTGCATTAACTAATATGTCCTTGTGAAGGAGTCTATAGGACACTATCATCCCTTTTTCTGGATACTCCTTTTCATTGTCAGAACTACCCTAACATAGGGAGATAGAGCATACTGAAGATACAGAAGGAGTGCCAGCCAATAGGACCACCTGTTAATCAGTTTCTCTATCTCTGCCTGCTGGTAGATGTGTGCTATCCCATTGGTCTCTGGATTCATCTGCTGCTGTTGCTAAGGAAAGGTAGTTCCTCCTTAAAAGGAAATGACACGGGCAGGTGGAGTCAGGGATGCTGCTGCCAGGAAGTAATAAGGCAGGGCCAGAACTAGGTTAGGAGAGGCCAAGGGGAATAGTAGGAAGATGTGGCCCCAGTATACTACTTGATTTTAGCACCGACACCATGCTTGGCTGTGGTAAGCCAGTTCTTTAACTATATGTGAGCCTTGTTCTGAGGTCTGGCTAGGGCCAGACCTTACTAGCTACCTGTTTGGAAGAAGACCTTTTGCAATCTGTTTGGGGTGTGGCCATACCAGCTCCTGGCTCAGTTCAGAACTTTTGTTTGTCAAATCAAGAATAACCTGAATCACAGTTACCGGATGCTAGGGTCCACCTTGGGGGTTAGTGCCCAAAAAAAGGATCTGGGTGTCATCATAGACCAGACATGTCAAACTCCAGCCCGCGGGCCAAATTTGGCCCACCAAACAATTCCTGCCATCACCAAGATTTGGCCCGCCGTTCCTTCCCTCCATCAGGTGCAGCGCAGCTTTGCCAGTGTTAAAAGGAGCCGGGTCAAAATCGGACCCTGCTGCCACCGCCTCAGCATGTTCCCTCTGCTGCGGTCCCGTATGTCAGAGGAGGGGCGGGACTGCAGCAGAGGGAACGTGCTACGGCAGCGGCATGGCTCCAATTTTGACATGGCTCCTTTTAACATTGGTGTACCTGATGGCTGTGCCTGGAGATGGTTGTGTGCTGTTGGGCCCCTTTTATACCATCCCATCTAGCTTCTTTATCGCTATCTAAAGTGTTTCCAGAATCACTACTGATTCCAAAGCTGCATTCCCAGCTTCTTTAATGTTTCCAATTTGACCAGCTCCTTCAAGGGTAAGGATTCACCAATTCCTTGTCCTGGCCCAACTTCTTTGAGTTTCCCAGGGCTTGGCGCCAATCCCCTCGATTCTGCTAGACACAGTGGGATGTTAGCAATCAAGTGGGGGGAGATAAGGAGACATCATGGCCCAGGGAGTCAAAACGCTCCTCCCTTGACGGCGATGTGATCCAGCACCTGAACAATTGTAGGCTGTAATGGAGGTGACAATGCAGCCAGCTGTGGAACAGGCTTGATCATTCCCTTCCGTTTGGTATGAGGCACCAAAGAAGAAGAAAACTTATTCCAAAGACGTCCCAAACAGCAATTTCTGAGGTAAAACTCAAGCTAGAATGGTAGAACACTGTCAAGAATTAGCCACCATTTTGGCTCCTTCTCCCCCCAATGTTAGATTTTTAAATTTTACCCTGTATTCAATCAGGAACCAAAGAAGGTATTTAAGAAGAGTAGTTATATGATCATTATGTTTTACATTGCAGAGAATCCTAGCCACTGGGTTCTTTAGGGTTTACAAGCAAATTGAACTTGATGATACTTTTATATACTGTACTAAGTTACAATAGTAATACCTGGCATAGAATAATACAAAGTGAGAGGAAAAGTCTTTTTTATTTGTTTTGTTTACATCACAGAGCTGGCGTGGAGAGGTTGTAACCCTACACTTCTACTGAGATTAAGGTGTCCTTTTATTAAGGTGCAGATTTAGCGCACGCTAAATCGATTAGTGTACCTTAATAAAAGGACCCCTAAGTATCTTAATAAAAAATTCAGCCCGTGACTTAGCCTATGTTATAGATTCCGGCGCCTTATGTGATTGAGTTTGACACCCTTGTCATAGACAATACAATGAAACCCGCCCAATGTGCGGCAGCGGCCAAAAAAGCAAACAGGATGCTAGGAATTATTTTAAAAGGGTTCGGTTCTGGTCTCCTTTTCTCAAGAAGGATATAGTGGTGCTAGAAAAGGTTCAAAGAAGAGCGGCCAAGATGATACATGGGGATGAAACTCCTCTCGTATGAGGAAAGACTAAAATGGTTAGAGCTCTTCAGCTTGGAAAAGAGACAGCTGAGGGGAGATATGATTGAAGTCTATAAAATCCTGAGTGGAGTAGAATGGGTACAAGTGGATCGATTTTTCACTGTCAAAAATTACAAAGACTAGGGGACACTCGATGAAGTAACAGAGAAATACTTTTAAAAGCAATAGGAGGAAATTTTTTTTCACTCGGAATAGTTAAGCTCTGGAATGCATTGCCAGAGGTTGTGGTAAGAGCGGATAGCATAGCTGGTTTTAAGAAAGGTTTGGACAAGTTGGAGGAAAAGTCCAGAGTCTGTTATTGAGAAAGACACGGGGGAAGCCACTGCTTGCCCTGGAGCGGTAGCATGGAATATTGCTACTCCTTGGGTTTTTGGCCAGGTACTAGTGACCTGGATTGGCCACCGTGAGAACTACTGGGCTTGATAGACCATTGGTCTGACCCAGTAAGGCTATTCTTATGTTCTGTTTTCTGTGTGCTCAATCCTGTGAAGTAACAGGATTCAGGAAGTGTTTTGTTTAAAGCTAATAAAGAACTTTCTGCGCTTATTGCTGGTCATGTCTGGCAGTGTGTTTCCAGGCCCCAAAACCCAACAGTCCTAAATAACAATAACCATTTTAATGCATTAAAGACAGCTCAGTAATCTAGTCCAGACTGAAAGCCTCTAGAAACAGGGAGATGCATTCATATACAAGAGGTAATTTACGCAAAGATAAATTTAAATGAAAATCAATCATTTAGGGTGTCTATATTTAAGTGATAGGATTATTTTTTTTCTTGTTTAGATTTATACAATTCTGACATTACCTGGGCTACTCTAGAAAACTTGATCCACAATACATGATAGCAGAAGAATTCTAATTGGCCACTGACAGTCCCATCTGACACTATAATTATTTTCACTATAAAATATGGCAGGGGTAGCAACCTCGGTCCTAGAGGTCTATAACCAGTTAGGTTTTCAAGATTTCCCCAATGAATATGCACGAGAGCTATTTGTTGTTTGAGGAATTTCTATTCTACCCATACTAAAATGACAGGATTGAGCAGTATACAATTTAAATATATAAGAAAAAGAAGAAAGAACTACAATTTAAATACAATAGCATACATACATACAAAGGAGAGAGCAGTCAGGCATCAGAGTCAGGGTTTCCATATGGCTCCAGAGAAAGGAGGATGGATTGAGACATCCTGGTTTTACTTCCATTGAAAGCAATGGTAGTAAGGAGGACAGATTGAGACATCTGGGGTTTATTTCCATTGCTTTCAACCCGGATGTCTCAATTAGTCCTCTTTCTGGAGCCATATTGTCATACTAATCAGAGTAGTCAAACAACCTAATATACATCTTTCAACCAACACAATGCTGGAGAGAGATCAGTCTGTTATATATGAGAATGGGTATCAAATACTTGAAGAGCCAGGTCTTGATGGTTATCTTAAACGCCTTCAAAGAAGAAATACTATGAATGTGTAATGGTAAATTATTCCATGTAAAAGGAGCTGAAAATAAAAACCCCTGATGAAATAACTGAAATTAATCAAAAACTCAATAAAATCAGCCTCTGGCTTCAGCATAATAAACTTTCACTGAACGTTCTTAAAACTACTAGTGTCCTTTTCTCGCCCTCTCCAGATGAACATTTATGTCTACTCATCTGTATCGACTCCTCTCCAATTCAAACAGATAGTAAACTTCTCGGAGTCATTCTAGACAAGGACCTCACCTTTCATCAAGAAGTTAGTGCAGTTATGCAGAAATGTTTTCATAAGCTTAAGTTCATCCATTCTATTTCTTCTTTTCTTGATCCCTCAATTAATATCCTGATTCACTCCCTAGTAATTTCAACTATAGATTACTGTAATGCCCTTTATCAAGGTATAACCCAGAAAGAAGTCAGTCTACAACTATTGCAAAACACTGCTGTTAAATTAATCTATCATGCAAAAAATTTTGACCATATCACCCCTCTCCTCCGCAAAGCACATTGGCTACCTATTACTCATCATCTCTCCTATAAAATACTCCTCCTCACTCTTAAAACAAAAAACTCTAACCAACCGACGTTTATAGATAAACTTTTGATCCCTTATTCATCATCCAGGACCCTCCGATCAAATAATCAAAATTTACTCTCCATACCATCAATACAGAAACTATTTTATGATACTACTCGCAAATCCATCTTTTCAGTTACTGCCCCCTCTCTGTGGAATGTGCTCCCATTAGACATTCGATGAGAGAACTCGCTTGAAAAATTTAAAGCCAAACTTCCTCTTGATGCCTTTATCACCTACCTTCAGATAACCTTCCCCCAAATTACCCACCTTAACACCTTCCAATTAAACAAATACCATAAATAGATTGTAACCTACCCTCTCTAACTGCATTCCATATGTATTTTTCATACAGTTCTTCACTGTCAGTTTAATTTCCATCCTATAAATTCACATAGAATTTTTCTTTTTTCAACCATCTTTATTTTCTCTTCTTTATTAATTTCCAGGTACTTTAGTTAGATTGTGAGCCTTCGGGACAGTAAGGGAATTTTTTAAGTACCTTCTTACTTCTCATTTATAATCTTAATGTATATTTTCTTCAAACCGCTTAGAACCTAACGGATGTAGCGGTATATAAGAAATAAATTACATTACATTACATTTATTATTTAGTATTAGCTTCAGCCTCTTAATTCCTTGATTCACGTGAAGCTTTGAAACATCTAATACTTCTTTTGAAATGATTCCCCTCCTAATGTTTTTGCCACTCCCCATTTACCGTCCTTTTTTATTAATTTTACTTCGATGTATTTTAAACAACCTTTCCCTCCCCTACTTTCCTTCAGTCTCGTGTACTTTAATCCGAATTTGTCTAGTATTTTTAATATTTGATAAAATATTGCTTCTATTTACCTATTTTAATTGTCCCTTACAATCTTTTTATATTGTGCACCATTTGTTTGATACACAGTATATAAAAAATAAAGAAACTTGAAACTAGTAGACTCTAAACATGCTAGTTTGAGACTAGGCAGGGTTAACCAATGATTGTTAATGAAGTGGAGAATGTGTGCAAGAGTACGGAGGTTTGTCAAGGCAGTTAGGTAATCTGGTGACCCTATTTTATAGGCCTCAAAAGGAAATGAGCGTGATCTATTTGCATACAATATAGGCTGTGCATGCAAATAGATTGAATGCATATTAATTGGGAAAATCCTGAAAACCCGACTGGGTTGAGGCCCTCGAGGATTGACATTGTCCGTCCATGAAATAGGGTGACCTTTTGAAAGGAAATGTTGGAACACTACAGCTAAGGCCATAATACGAACAGATATAACAATATAAAATTAGAACAGGAACAAATGAAAAGAGTACTATAACCTGACCTATGAGAAAAGGGCATGTTAAATTATTTTTGGAACTCCGATACTAGCTATTTACTAGTATTTAGCTGCAATAATAAACCTAGTATTACATGTGTATATACATAGGACAACTGATTTGGTATAAACATGTGCATATAAACAGGATGATAGATTATGGCATAACCATGCCGGTATTAATAACTCTGTAACACCATCACAGAGCTCTGTATATTTCAGAATAGAGCCCATGCATTATAACACAACTCCTTATGGTAACACCTCTACAGAAGCTAATGTATCATAACACCTTTACAGAAACTCATGTAGTGTAGTGCCTTTGCAGAGGCTCATGCAGACTGCTCTGAATTGACTCCCCAGTCATTAGCGGTATAGAAGCTCTCAATAATCATAATTATTGTTCTGCATTAGTGTTGCCTGATTCACGGTTCAAATCGATTCACTTTGGGTGAATCAATTCGAATCGATTAAAAAACAAAAAATCGGCCTCCCGATTCGGTGACTGACCCTCCCCCCCCTAAAGCAGGTGCAGCAGCGCTGCCTCTTGCTGACCGTCCACTGCTGCTCCTACATTAGAGGGCAAGGGGGGGGGGCAGACGGGAAGTGCTGATGTCCGGCTTCCCCCCTGGCCTCCTGCTGGTGTCCATTTACCTAATTCTGGCAGTAGAGAAGCCTGCAGAGAGGATCGCCGGTTCTTGCAGGTTGCCATCGGCCTCCGGAGCTGTTTCCTCTGCTGCAATCCTGCCTCTGATGTCAGAGGAGGGGCGGGACCGCGGCAGAGGAAAAACAACTCCGAAGGCCTATGGCAACCTGCAAGAATCACTAAAGTACCGGCGTTCCTCTGTGCAGACTGTTCCACTGCTGGAATTAGGTTAAATGGATGGGGGGACAGTCCTTCAGGGGTGGTGGGACAGGCCTTCAGGGGGGACAGGCAGGCCTTCAGGGGTGGGGTGCAAGCCTTCAGGGGGGACAGGCCTTCAAGGGGGGGAACAGGCCTTCGGGGGGGACAGGCCTTCAGAGGAGGGGGGTCCTGGTGTAGAAGTACACAGAGGGAGGGAGGGAAGGGGAGGTTCAAAGAGACATGCATATGCCGAACTTTGGGGGAAGAAATAATGGGTCTAAAAACAGAGGAGAGGGAGAGAAATGGTAGACAATGGGATTTAGAGCGGGAAGGAACAGAAAGGGAGCGAAGTTGGACACAAGGGATGGTGTGGAGGGGGGATAGAGATACTGGATAGGAGGGGAGTTGGGAAGAGAAAGGGAGAGATAGTGGACCCTGGTGTGGTGGGGAAGGAGGGAGAGATGCTAGATGAAAGGGTAGTTAAGAAAAGGTGGATCTGGGAATGGAGACGAAAAAAAGGAAAGATGCCAGACCTCCGGGGAAGGGAAGGGAAACGAAGAAAGAAGGAGACCCTGGCAAACAAGTTATCAGAAGACAACCAGAGTCTGGGACCAACAAGATCTGAATAATGACCAGACCAACAAAAGGTAGAAAAAATAATTTTATTTTCTATTTTGTGATTACAATATGTCAGATTTGAAATGTGTATCCTGCCAGAGGTAGTGTTAGACCGCGAACATGAGCTAGGATTTAACAGAGAGAGGAAAAGTCTTTTTTGTTTATTTTGTTTACACCACAGCGCCAGTGTGGGTAGGAGAGGCCAAAGGGGGTGAAGAGGCTATAAAATAAACCCACCAGGATGTTTGAAAAAAAACCCCAATTGGGTAGGAAAATCGAATCAAAAAATCAATTCAGTAGGCTGGATCGAATCAAAATTTTTTTTCCTGAATCAGGCAGCACTATTCTGCATTAATTAATACTTTTATTTGGTAGTTTTATAGGTGTCATAAACCATGTTGACCACTAGAGAGCACTGTAATACCAGGTCAAGGAGTTCAGTATTCCCAAAATCTCTTAGAAAGCATATTTCAAGTTTATTAGGTTTTAATATACTGCCTATCAAGTTTATCGAAGCGGTTTTAAAATCAGGTACTCAAGCATTTTCTCTATTTGTCCCGGTGGTATACAGCCATCCTCTTGCAAAAGAGGAAATATATTCCTCTGTATAGTTATTTCCCAGACAGTATTCCATGTTTGAAAATTTTCTTGCAGGTTTGTTATCCTTGCCTCACATCAGTGCACAATCTTATATTGCTGCAGCATGGCAAATTCAAGAAATTCATGCTGACTATTGCCGGGCAGAATCCTGTGTTTGTATTTGCATAGGTCACACAAAGGACTTCCAAGCAGTTAATAAAGGATTCCACAGAGGAAAGTTTATTGGTAAAGTTGAACACACCCAACACAGCACCGCATTTTGGTGCTGAAAAGTGCCTGCATATAGGGTCAATACACTACAATAAATATTCATTTTAAAAAACCTGATATAAATAATCCAAGTAAAACATGAAGATAAAACACATGTATAAGAAAATGAATATTTGAAAGTAAAAGACTGTTGTGGGTGTAAAAAGGTGCTCTCCAGGTTGCAGTGAAATACTCAGATCTTCTTCATTACGTCTCAGGAACTGGGTCACAACCTCCACACTGTTGCTTGTGCAGATCAGTAAGTTGTTTGCTCTCTTATAGTTTTAAAATTTGACAATCTAATCTTCCAGCATTTCTGGATAAATTACTAATCCTACATAAGAACATAAGAGCTTAAGAATTGACACTGCTGGGTCAGACCAGTGGTCCATCGTGCCCAGCAGTCCGCTCACGCGGCGGCCCCCCGGTCAAAGACCAGTGCTCTAAAATGAGTCCAGCCTCACCTGTGTACGTCCCAGTTTAGCAGGAACTTGTCCAGCTTTTTCTTGAAACCCTGGAGGGTGTTTTCCCCTACAACAGACTCTGGAAGAGCGTTCCAGCTCTCCACCACTCTGGGTGAAAAAGAACTTCCTTACATTTGTACGGAATCTATCCCCTTTCAACTTTAGAGAGTGCCCTCTTGTTCTCCCTACCTTGGAGAGTGTGAACAGTCTGTCTCTATCTACTAAGTCTATTCCCTTCAGTATTTTGAATGTTTCGATCATGTCTCCTCTCTGACTCCTCTTTTCAAGGGAGAAAAGGCCCAGTTTCTCTAATCTCTCACTGCACGACAACTCCTCCAGACCCTTAACCATTTTAGTCACTCTTCTCTGGACCCTTTCAAGTAGTACCGTGTCTTTCTTCATGTACGGCGACCAGTGCTGGACGCAGTACTCCAGGTGAGGATGCACCATGGCCTGGTACAACGGCATGATAACCTTCTCCAATCTGTTTGTGATCCCCTTCTTTATCATTCCTAGCATTCTGTTTGCCCTTTTTGCTGCCACAGCGCATTATGCAGACGGCTTCATCGACTTGTCGATCAGAACTCCCAAGTCTCTTTCCTTGGGGGGTCTGTCCAAGTACCGCTCCGGACATCCTGTATTCGTGCATGAGATTTTTGTTACCGACATGAATCACTTTGCACTTATCCACGTTGAACCTCATTTGCCATGTCGCTGCCCATTTCTCGAGCTTGATTATGTCACTTTGTAGATCTTCAGAATCCCCCTGTGTCTTCACTACTCTGAATAACTTTGTATTGTCTGCAAACTTAATCACCTCACTCATCGTACCAATGTCCAGATCGTTTATAAAGATGTTGAAGAGCACGTGTCCAAGCATCGAGCCCTGCGGCACCCCGCTGGTGACATTCTTCAAGTCCGAGTATGGTCCATTTACCCCCCCCACTCTCTGTTTCCTATGCTCCAGCCAGTTTTTAATCCACGTGAGTATTTCACCCTTGATTCCATGGCTCGCAATTTTCTGAAGTAGTCATTCATGCGGAATCTTATCGAACGCCTTCTGAAAATCCAGATATACAATGTCAACCGGGCCGCCCTTGTCTATCAGCCTGTTTACTCCCTTGAAGAAGTGCAGCAAGTTCGTTAGGCAAGATCTGCCTTTGTTGAAACTGTGCTGGCTGGTCCTCATTAAACCATGTTTGTCAAGGTGATCAATGATGCGGTCCTTTATCAGTGCCTCTACCATCTTTCCCGGTACCGAGGTCAGACTCACCGGTCTGTAGTTTCCCGGATCTCCCCTCGAACCTTTTTTGAAGATCAGCGTAACATTCGCCACCTTCCAGTCTTCTGGAATCTTTCACGATTTGATCGACAGATTGGCTATTAGTTGAAGCAGTTTAGCTATAGTCCCTTTCAGTTCCTTGATGACCCTCGGATGGATGCCATCCAATCCCGGAGATTTATCGCTCTTAAGCCTATCAATCTGCCTGCATACCTCTTCTAGACTGACCGTCAACCCTGTCAATTTTCCGTCTTCATTTCCTCCATATAGCCTGATGGGTTTCGGTATGCTGCGTAGATCCTCTTCGGTAAATACAGATGCAAAAAATGTGTTCAGTTTGTCTGCGATTTCTTTGTCCTCCTTTAGCACTCCCTTTATGCCATTGTCATCCAACGGTCCCACCGCTTCCTTCGCAGGTTGTTTCCCCTTAATATATCGAAAGAACAGCTTGAAGTTTTTTGCCTCCTTGGCTATTTTTTCCTCATAGTCTCTTTTAGCCCCTTTTTACCACCTTATGGCACCAGCGTTGATGCTGTTTGTGCTTATTCCAGTTTTCGTCCGTTTTTTACCTTTTCCATTCCTTAAATTAAGTTTTCTTGTCTCTGATTGCTTCCTTCACCTCTACAGTGAGCCACGACGGTTCTTTGTTCTTTTTCCTCTTGGATCCTTTGTTGATATGCGGTATATAAAGATTTTGCGCCTCGGTGACTGTGTCCTTAAAAAGGGACCAAGCTTGCTCTAGCGTTTTTACAGTGCTTATCCTCTTCTCAATCTTCTTTCTTACCATGAGTCTCATCCCTTCGTAATCCCCTTTTCGGAAGTTCCCCTTAGGACCCTGCATTCGGCAGATCATAACCTATTTTCAATCCCTTCTGAGCAGCCAGGTTTGCTCATGGGTGGGTAAAATGAATATGACGAATGGTGCATGACGTAAAAGGTTCCAAAATATTATTTTTTATTAATTATTCATATTAATTCTCAAAAGGTTATTACGTCACTGGGAGATCTTTACAGATGCCAAACACTGGCTTTCTGACAAAGATCTCAACCCGATAATTCGTTGCTCCTCAATATGTACCTTTTGTCCTCACTCTGGAGTTTCCTTTCAATTGAGACTCAACTTGTGTATTTATGCCATATAGGTAAATGTCATCATATCTCCCCTCCCACCTTTCCTCCAAAGTATACATATTGAGTCTGTCCCCCATACGCCGTTTGATGTACTTTGCTTTATTTAGGGCTGCGCAGTTTAGAGTCATTGCCTTTCTGGCCAGTTTGCAGAAAGTGATTGCAATGCTTGATATTGATTTCTTGGTGTGTAAAGCCAGGCTGAGTAACTTCCATCACATATTGGGCTGAGAAACAGGTGACTGGATGCGCAAAATGTATGGCCCTGCAATCTAGAGCTTGTTTATGATTAGCAAGCAACCTTCCCAAACTGTTTTCCTTTTGAAACTAAGAATGAATGTTAATAAATTAAGTGCTGGTAAGCTTTTACATAACTTCGGGATCAATGGATTAGATTAGTGTCGTAGAGAATGCCAGGAATGAAGCGCTTTGATATTAAGCTTCTTATACAAAGTAAAGCTGATATTCGGGAAACTGTCGGGCTGGCTTTCCAACGAGGCTGGACTGCAGAAAATGTCAGATTTCTTTAGCTCTGGGAGGCAATGTTTTTTTTTGTCAAAAAGTTGGCAACCCTACTCCAAAGTGAGCAAGAGAGTGAAGAAGGGCTTTGAGAATGGAAGATGCTGAGTCCCAAACAGTTGCCGGCGAGAGGCTCTGCTATCCCCGTCAGCCACCAGCAACAGAAATGCCACCAAGAGCACCGTGCTGGGGAGCCTGATGCTCCTTCTCCTCTTAGGGTGAAACTGAAAGAAGCCAAGAGAGAGATACGTTTCGTGAAGGCACAGGCGGAAGAACAAATGGCTAAAAATGTAAAAAAGGGAGATAAAATTTTTTTCAGATATATTAGTGAAAGGAGGAAGATTAAAAAATGGAATTGCTAGGCTAAAAGATGCTGGGAACAAATATGTGGAGAGTGATGAGGAGAAAGCAAATGTGCTAAACAAATACTTCTGTTCTGTGTTCACAGAAGAAAATCCTGGAGAAGGACTGAGATTGTCTGGCAAAGTTACACGAGAAAATGGAGTAGATTCTGCGCCGTTCACAGAGGAGGGTGTTTATGAGCAACTTGAAAAACTGAAGGTGGACAAAGCGATGGGACCAGACGGGATCCATCCCAGGATACTGAGGGAGCTCAAAGAGATTCTAGTGGGTCCTATTAAAGACTTGTTCAACAAATCTCTGGAGACAGGAGTGGTTTCCGGGGATTGGAGGAGAGCGGATGTGGTTCCTATTCACAAAAGTGGTCACAGGGATGAAGCGGGAAACTACAGGCCAGTGAGCCTCACTTCAGTTGTTGGAAAAATAATGGAAGTGTTGCTGAAAGAAAGGATAGTGTACTTCCTTGAATCTAATGGGTTACAGGATCCGAGGCAACATGGCTTTACAAAAGGTAAATCGTGCCAAACGAACCTGATTGAATTTTTTGATTGGGTGACCAGAGAGCTGGATTGAGGACATATGCTAGATGTAATTTACTTGGATTTCAGCAAAGCCTTTGATACAGTTCCTCATAGGAGGCTGTTGAACAAACTTGAAGGGCTGAAGTTAGGACCCAAAGTTGTGAACTGGGTCAGAAACTGGCTGTTGGACAGACGCCAGAGGGTGGTGGTTAATGGAAGTCGCTCGAAGGAAGGAAAGGTGACTAGTGGAGTCCCTCAGGGTTCGGTGCTGGGGCCAATCCTGTTCAATATGTTTGTGAGTGACATTGCTGAAGGGTTAGAAGGAAAAGTGTGCCTTTTTGCAGATGATACCAAGATTTATAACAAAGTAGACACCGAAGAGGGAGTGGAAAATATGAAAAAGGATCTGCAAAAGTTAGAGGAATGGTCTAATGCCTGGCAACTAAAATTCAATGCAAAGAAATGAAGAGTAATGCATTTGGGGATTAATAATAGGAAGGAACCGTATATGCTGGGAGGAGAGAAGCTGATATGCACGGACGGGGAGAGGGACCTTGGGGTTATAGTGTCCGAAGATCTAAAGGCGAAAAAACAGTGTGACAAGGCAGTGGCTGCTGCCAGAAGGATGCTGGGCTGTATAAAGAGAGGCATAGTCAGTAGAAGGAAGAAGGTGTTGATGCCCCTGTACAGGTCATTGGTGAGGCCCCACTTGGAGTATTTTGTTCAGTTTTGGAGACCGTATCTGGCGAAAGACGTAAGAAGACTTGAGGCGGTCCAGAGGAGGGCGACGAAAATGATAGGAGGCTTGCGCCAGAAGACGTATGAGGAGAGACTGGAAGCCCTGAATATGTATACCCTAGAGGAAAGGAGAGACAGGGGAGATATGATTCAGACGTTCAAATACTTGAAGGGTATTAACGTAGAACAAAATCTTTTCCAGAGAAAGGAAAATGGTAAAACCAGAGGACGTAATTTGAGGTTGAGGGAGTGGTAGATTCAGGGGCAATGTTAGGAAATTCTACTTTACGGAGAGGGTAGTGGATGCGCTCCCGAGAGAGGTGGTGGAGAGTAAAACTGTGACTGAGTTCAAAGAAGCGTGGGATGAACACAGAAGATTTAGAATCAGAAAATAATATTAAATATTGAACTAGGCCAGTTACTGGGCAGACTTCCACGGTTTGTGTCTGTATATGGCCATTTGGTGGAGGATGGGCAGGGGAGGGCTTCAATGGCTGGGAGGGTGTAGATGGGCTGGAGTAAGTCTTATCAGAGATTTCGGCAGTTGGAACCCAAGCACAGTACTGGGTAAAGCTTTGGATTCTTGCCCAGAAATAGCTAAGAAGAAAAAAATTAAAAAAAAAAAAAAATTTAAATTGAATCAGGTTGGGCAGACTGGATGGACCATTCGGGTCTTTATCTGCCGTCATCTACTATGTTACTATGTTAGCCTCCTGCATGTGTATTTGTAAAGATGATAAAAGAAACTATCAGGTTTCTCCTGTATACCATCCTGGCCTGGGCCCCGCCTTCCTTCTGCTAGTTTACGATTACTTCCTTCCATTTTTAATCTGTAAGATCTGGTTCATTTATCTTGCTCTTGAATTCATAAGGGTCAGCTTCTTGTTTTGATGGAATCTGTAGTTCTACATCACATAATGTCAGTATGTATATAGCTCTGAAGGATAGATTTCAGAAAGGTGGTAGTGATACGAAAGTCAAAAGGAGACATAGCAAATGTTATAGGTGACTCTCAGAAAATAGATTAAGATGTGACATCATTCAGCACAAATAGTGAGCACATTAATCTTGGTTAAGGGTATGTATTGCAGTAATGTTTAGCACAGGAGTGTCCAACCTCATCCTCGAGGGCGTCATCTAGCGTTTTCAGAATTTCACCAATAAATATGCATGCATTGTTTCCATTGTATGCAAATAAATCTCATGCATATTCATTGTGGACATCCTGAAAACCTGACTTGGTGAGGACCAAGGTTGGTCACCTCTGGTTTAGCTCATCTACTGAATCCCCTGCTATAAATGTCACCGCACACCACTTACTGCGACTCGGTCAATTTGTTAGATGTTCATATTTGATGGGCTGTCGGCTTGTGTAGTAAATAAGCTTTAGGATTCTGAGCTGTTTTTTGTCTCTTTGTTCTGCCTCCGCTTTCATGAATGCAGATTATTTGTGTATAGATATATGTAATGGACAAATGGCAAATACTGTAAGTGCAAGTTATAAATAAATAAAGGTGGTAATATTGAAAAGCATACATGCAGTTAGCATCCAATCCTAGCCACATAAATGATTTGATTTTTATATTTAGGCCTGCCAAATGCATAACTTTTGGCTGCACATCTTGATGCTAAACAAAAATTATTCAGGAGCCAGAGGGATTCAGAGGCAGGGCCTAAACTTATGTGGATCATGCTGATATTCACCTGCTATCCAGATAAATGTACCCCTTTTGGGGGACTGCACATGGTATCTAAACAACTCCTGATATACCTAGGGTTACCAGAAGTCCAGATTTACCTGGACATGTCCGGGTGTCTGTACGGCTTTTCAAAACCCAGAACTTTGTCCGGGTTTTGGAAAAGCAGATCACGTCGGGAGGGGCGTCGGTGCATGTGCGGATACAACGCGGTGATGTCACGTGCATGCGTGAGTGACATTGCATCACATCCACGCATGCGCGGGTATCCCCCTGACTGAGATGAGCAGGCTGAGTGGGGCGGGGCTAGTGGGTGAGGCTGGGGTGTGGCGTGGGCGTAATGGGGTGGGTCTATGGGTCCAGGTTTTACATACGTAAAATGTGGTCTAAGGAAGAGCTATTTCCATAAGATTGCTATTACTTCTTAATTTGTACTTAGTTTTATTTTCATGTTGGATTATGGCTCTGTATTTTCTTAAACAAGTTGTTATACTTGTGAAAAAGTTATAATTAATAAAAAAAAAATTTTAAAAAGCATTTTAAACTACTCTTTTTCTTTTTTCAATGGCGCAGATATTTTGCATGTGTTACACACTCAAAATATCTATCCCATAAAAAAAATGAAAAAAGGTTCCCCACCGCTGAAAACGTGGCACCGGGAATCCCCCCAAGAGAGAAAATTGGCAGGAGAGTTTCACCCCTCCCTTTCTCTATTGCAATTTTACTGTAACTAATCCCCTTCCCTTTCTTTTTTTTTCCCTTTGGATTCATGTCAGTCTTGTTTGTTTGTGAACTCCCCTCAAAGTTGTTTTTTTTTTTAGAATACTTATTTTTAAAGCTTTTTACTATGTTTACTGTATTGTAAACTGTTTAGATACTTGTGATAGACGATATATCAAGAAACTGTTAAACTTGAAACTTAAACTTGTTAGTGTAGCTGCGTTTAATAATGTTTTGGCCTAGTTCATGGAGGAAAAGTCCATAGTCTGCTATTGAGACAGACAAGGAGGGAAACCCACTGCTTGTCCTGGATTGGTAGCATGGAATGTTGCTACTCTTTAGGTTTCTGTCAGGATACTGGACTGAATGGTTAATTGTTCTGACCCAGTATGATTCGTATGTTCTTATGAAATGATTTTGGATTAATCATGTTACATCATTTCTTAAGCAACTTCATTGATTGCCAATCAAGTTTCAAGTTTATTTAAAGCTTATTTACTATTTGTATGTTTTATTTCTGCCATTCTTTCTGTTCAAGATGTGTATGCTTGGAAATGTAATTGAAAATTAAATAAAGAATTAAAAAAACAAAACATTTCTTATACCGCCTAATCTGACTTCGAGGCGGTGTACAATATTAATAAAACATATATTGACTATAATACAAACTTAAAATTGGTAGACATCTTTAGGGGTAGTTAATACTTCAAGGACACTTTAACCAGGGATGAACAGGAACAAAAGGAAAAAATGTTAGAACTACAATATTATAGAGAAAGAGAGAACAATTAAGGAAACATAGAAACATAGAAACATAGAAATAGACGGCAGATAAGGGCCCACGGCCCATCTAGTCTGCCCACCTTAATGTCCCTCCCCTACCTTTGCTCTGTGAATAGATCCCATGTGCCTATCCCATTTGGCCTTAAAATCAGGCACGCTGCTGGCCTCAATCACCTGTAGTGGAAGACTATTCCAGCGATCAACCACTCTTTCAGTGAAAAAGAATTTCCTGGTGTCACCTCGTAGTTTCCCGCCCCTGATTTTCAACGGATGCCCTCTTGTTGTCGTGGGACCCTTGAAAAAGAAGATATCTTCCTCCGCCTTGATGCGGCCCGTAAGATACTTGAACGTCTCGATCATGTCCCCCCTCTCTCTGCGCTCCTCGAGCGAGTATAGCTGTAATTT
This sequence comes from Geotrypetes seraphini, assembly GCF_902459505.1. NCBI lineage: Eukaryota > Metazoa > Chordata > Amphibia > Gymnophiona > Dermophiidae > Geotrypetes > Geotrypetes seraphini. The sequence goes on along the minus strand of NC_047086.1, from coordinate 174,031,260 downwards.
GTCAAGCCGTTTTTCGTATGGTAGATCCTTGAGTCCCGAGATCATCCGGGTGGCCATTCTTTGCACCGACTCCAGTCTCAGCACATCCTTGCGATAATGCGGCCTCCAGAATTGCACACAGTATTCCAGGTGGGGCCTCACCATGGATCTATACAATGGCATAATGACTTCCGCCTTACGACTGACGAAACCCCTTCGTATGCAGCCCATGATTTGTCTTGCCTTGGACGAAGCCTGCTCCACTTGATTGGCAGACTTCATGTCCTCACTGACGATTACCCCCAAGTCTCGTTCTGCTACCGTTTTTGCTAGGATCTCGCCATTAAGGGTATAAGACTTGCATGGATTCTGGCTGCCCAGGTGCATAACTTTGCATTTTTTGGCATTGAAGTTGAGTTGCCATGTCCTAGACCATCGCTCCAGTAGGAGTAGGTCGTGCATCATGTTGTCGGGCACTGAATCTTCGTCTGTTGTGCATTTGCCCACTACATTACTCAGTTTGGCGTCATCGGCGAATAATGTTATTTTACCTCGAAGCCCTTCTGCCAAGTCTCTTATAAAGATGTTGAATAGGATTGGGCCCAAGACTGAGCCCTGTGGTACTCCACTAATCACCTCCGTCATTTCGGAGGGGGTGCCATTCACCACTGGGAAGGGTTACTGCGGTAGAAGACAGCATGTTTTCGTCCTTACAAGGACAATTAGGTTTCAAAGGCATCGACAAATAAAAATATTTGGCATATTCATTTAAAATTTCACTCTATTATGTGTTTATATTATATTTATGATATAATTTATGATAATATTTGAAAGAAGGTGGGTGGGACGGGATATAATATTTATGTTTGTAGAATTATATGAGAATTACAAGTGTTATTGTTGTTACTAATGATATATTCCTGTACGCTTGCTATAAGTTTTCAAAATGAATAAAGAATATAAAAAAATAAAATAAAAATTTTTAACCTTGATTTTTTTAAAATTCTAACTGATAAATGGCATATGCTGTAAAAGGAGCCTGCGGTGGTTTCCCCTTACTTTAGCTAGATTGTGAGCCTTCGGGACAGATAGGGTAGTTTTTCTCAAGTACAGTGCTCTCCCAGTCATTCGCAGTCGGCGGTTCGCGGTCCCAGTCATTTGCGTGTCAAAGCAGCTCCTGATTAGTGAGGCCTGACTTTAGTACAGGAAGAGGCGGTCAGAACATACAGCGAGAGATTTCCTTCACTCGCTGCTACTCTGGCTGCCCTCTCCTGTCTCCCCTGCCTAAAAACCATATTCGTTTTTCAAAATTCGCGGGGGTTCCTAGAATGTAACCCCTGTGAATTTTGGGGGGAGTACTATACCTAATTTCATTTTAGTTTGATACATTGTAAACCGCTTAGGTCAGTAAAACGCAGGAGCGGTATATCAAATCTTAAATAAACATAAACACTTATGTTTAGCTACTTCCTTAAGAGTACATGTTCCTGGGTGTTCATTATGCTCTGGTACTCAGGCTTTACTTAATGTTTCAAGCTTCAGAGAAAGCAGACTCGAGCTGTACAATAGAGAATCAATTTTTATGTTGGTTGGACCTTTGCTTTGGAATTCTTTACCCAAAGATTTGAGGGCTATTGATTTTTTTATTGCTATTCAGGAAACAACTTAAGGCACATGCTTTCACAAGCAGTTTTTTGAATATGTATTAGGATTTTTGAATTTCATGTTGTATTTTTCTTTGACTTTTTTTTCGTCATTTGCTCTATATTGTGTACCGTATGTGTTTTTGTAAACTGCACAGATTTGTAGATGTACGGTATGTAAGAAATTTTTAAAATAAAATAGATGATCTAGAACCTGATAATTTTCTTTATTATTTCCTTAATTATGTTGTCTGCTTTTTTCTGTTAAAGTGGTTTACTGTGGCCCTCTTTTACTAAGCCATTTACCACAGTGGTAATCGCAGTGAAGCTCATTGGGAATTAATGGACTTCACTGCCTTTGCTGTACTGCAGCCATTAGTTTGGCTTTGTAAAAGGTTGGGCAGGGGGGGGGGTATATTTTTGTTTCCTCTATGGAAATGTAAGTTAAAAAAAAAAGCAAAAGAGAATGAAATCATCTTGCTCATTGCTACCTTTCCCAGATCATTTATGTAAACTGCACTGATCCTTACGCACCCTACTCTTCATTACTTTCCACTGGAAACATGAATCCTACTCTTTCCTGTCTTTTAATTACCGTGTTTCCCTGAAAATAAGACAGTGTCTTATATTAATTTTGGGTCAAAAAAACGCATTAGGGCTTATTTTCAGGGGATGTCTTTTTTTTTATGTACAACAATCATCTCTCCCTTCCTCTCCTCCACCCCAATGCTTCCTCTTTCCTTTCTCCCCCCCCCCCATGTGCAGCATCTTTCCTCCCCTCTCACCCATCCCCTTGTGCATCATCTTTCTATCCCTCCCTCCCATCCCTCTGTGCAGCAGAACCCCACCGACCCTCCCACTGTGAGACTGACATACCTCCGCTCTGAGGCCTCCAAAAACAGTGGTGGTGGCAGCGCTTTGAATGAGTTGCTTTGTGATCTTCTTTGCTGGGGCCGGGCCTTCCTTCTGCAGCATCTTTCTATCCCTACCACTGTTACGTGGCAGAAGGAAAGCCCCAGTGGGGAAGACCACGAAGCAGCCCGTTCAGAACACTGTCGCTGCTGCTGCTTTAAGAGGCCTTGGAGCAAAGGTATGTAAGGTTTCACCAGGGTGGGAGGGTCATTGAATTGACGAGCAGTGTTCTCACTAGTGACTTTTAGCTGGATGCTCCCCCCGGCTAATTTAGGTGAGTGCCCGGCTGTCATCTGTAATGAATCCTGCTGCCGCCGCTGCTCAACATTTTTAAAAAACCCTCTCACCGGCTTGGGGATTCCCCAGGCTGACTCAGCACAGCCTGAAGAGTCGCCAATAGTTCAGCGTTTGACTCCCGCCTGACTTTTTTTTTTTAAACGGCAGCAAGTGACTTGAACCCGTGCTCTGGGGCTCTAACGGTACCACTACGCATGCTGGATTCCCTTCTCTTCCCTCCGAAACCGGAAGTTATGGCCCGAGGAGGGGGGTAGGGAAGAAGAGGGAAGCCGGCACAGACAGTGGTACCATTAGAGCCCTGGAGCAACGGGAGATAGGTCAGCGACAACTTGCTGCTCTTGCTTGCTTCGGGTCTTTCTCGCTGCTGGGTCCTGCCTACTTTCTGCTTTTGTGAAGGCAGGACCCGGCAATGAGGAAGGCCCAAAGCAAGCAAGAGCAGCAACCCTCCATCGCTGACCTATGGAAGATATGTCAGCGACAGAGGGAAACTTACAACTTGCCTTAGTCTGTTTGTAGTGAATCTGCCGATGGATGTGTGAGATGGGGGTGGGGTGTTGGGAAGAGAAATGCTGCTGTTGCTGCACCCAATTGGGGGAGGAGGAAGAGAAATGCTGCTGCTGTACCCAGTTGGGGGGGGATAGGGAAGGAGGGAGAAGGAAGTCCAGGGAAGGGAGGGGAGAAGAAAGAGATGCCAATATCATGGGAGGAAGTGAAAGGAAAGGAGTTACCAGACCATGGAGGGGGAAATAGAAATGTCAGGGCACATGGGGGGGAAGGAGAGATGCCAGACCAGGTGAAAGGAAGGACAGGAGAGAGAGAAAGGAAGGAGAAGAGATGCCAGATAATGGAGTGGGAGGGGGAGATGGAAGGAGAGGAGATAGATGCCAGGGCATGGGGGAGGGAAGCGAAACTAAGGAGACATAAAATGCCAGACCAGAGGGAAAGGAAGGAGAAGAGGTGCCAGAGCAAGGAGGGAGAGGGAGAGATAGGAGAGAGATGCCAGGGCATAGGGGGAGGGAAGGAAAGGAGAAGAGAGAAATGTCAGAGCATAGGGGAGGGGGTGGAGACAAGAAAATGGAGAGGGGTTGAAGCTGAAATGAATCATGTACAAAGGAGAGATTAGGCACAGGATATAAAATTTATTCAAGGGACATAGAAAGAGGGAAGATGCCATATGGATGAGAGAGAGAGGGCGAACATTGGATGGGAAGGGCAGATAGGGTGGACAGTGGATGCAAGGGGAAGAGAGAGGGTGGATAGTAGATGGAAGGGGTAGAGAGAGAAAGGGCAGAGGCTGGGTGGAAGGAGCAAAGAGAGAGGATAGATGTTGCATGGAAAGGAGAGAGGACAAACACTGACTAGAAAGAAGAGAGCGAAGAGAAGATGATTAAAGCAGAAATGACAAAAGGTAGAAAAAAATGTGTTGTTGCTTTACATAGAATCAAGTAGTATTGTAACTATTGATTAAAGTTTATCAATAGGAAATGGAAATAAGGCAATTTTGGGGGGACTAAACCCCTTTCCTCAGGTCAGGGCAGGATACCATAACAGCAGTAAAAGAAAGATTTGGCCTCTGAAAGCTAATTACTACTAATTGAAAAATGGATTAGTCCAATAAAATGGTATTTTCTTATTTCTCATTATTTATTTTATTTCTATTTGTTAATTTGTAAAGTGATTATGTAGCAATTTTTTCAAATTTACATCTACTGTTTATATTTTATGCAGTATTAGGGGACATGTGTCACTGTTTATGTGGTGTTGCATTATATACAGAGTCTGGTTTCTTGGCAGTTCAATTTAACTTTTGTCTACATATTTCTATTTTTAGTTTGTGATTATTCCATTTTTGGCGAGGGTATATCTGTGTTCTGTGTGTATAAAAAGGACATGGTTTTCTGTTAGCATCGACTGTACAGGATCAATTGACTGTGCGAGATCTGGCTTGTTTAGTTTTACAATGCGTGAGTTGGTGTTCTAATGCTCACTGCAGTGTTTAAGATGCTGCCTTTTCCTAGGTGCACCCTTGTTGTGTGACTCATGGATTATTACTAAAAATAACTTTTTTATATAGAGGAGGAGGTTGTTAAAAAATGATCAGCACTGGCTGTCATATATACTAGGTACGCCACTGGATTTAATGACCCTAGTCTAACTTTACTGTTGACGTAAGTGGTGTTGTCCCCCTCTCCCCCCGGCAGTATAAACATCAAGTAGCTTTCAAATGAAATTATAAGCAAATAAAAATAAAATATTTTAATACATTGCTAATTATTACCTGCATCTTTACCTAAACTGTTTTGCCCTAGCTTTCACTATGATCTTTATCTGCTACATTTTAATTTTGCTGTAGTGCAATCACACAGGTCTCCTTCAAGGCTCAGTGACACCTCTCCATAAATTATGTGGAAGAGGTCTGGAAGTGGGGATCGCATCTATTTCATATCCTCAGTGAGACCTCAGGAAGGAACCTAGTGATCAAAACATTATTAGAGGTGCTGTAGAGCCGTTTCTTGTATGACTGGATGAGCTATATTTATCTTTTTTTTATAGTTGTTTAAATTCATGCAGAAATAAATGGCTAGATTGAACCTAATGACTTCATTAACGCATTTCCCTTTTTTAAACCTCTGTAGCATTTTAAAGAGGGCAAATATCTAATTATTCACTTCTAGAATTGGATACTTTTTAAATTTAGTAAAAATATTCTGGCACAAGTGTCAAACCTTAAAAAGGAAGTCATATTAAGCATTGGAAAATAATTAATAATAATTAACTAATAAAAATAGTACACATTTAATTTTTCCCACCACCAAATTTCCCCATCCCGCCCCACCCCATCCAGCTACTTTTTCATGCCACCCGGCTGGAAAAAAATTATGGGGAGAACACAAACGAGTCTGAAATTTTTCAGGGATGGAGTCGTGGGGGGGGGGGGGGGTCAATCTTAACTAAAGTTTATTTTTAGGGCAGGGCTTATATTAGGAGCATCTTTAAAAATCATGCTAGGGCTTATTTTCGGGATAGGTCTTCTTCTCGGGGAAACAGGGTAGTTGCTAATGCAGAATCGAAAGAATCAAATGCATTCTGAAAATCCAGCAACGCTGAATTGAAAGGCTCAATTTCATCCACATATATTTACACTTTTAAAAAATTCAAACAGACTGGCAATCCCTCTCTGTGACTGCTCCGATATGCGTTAGTCATTCAAGACCTGAAATGGCTGCAGACAGCTCCAGCAGCTGTGATTCCAGCTGGTCTGACTTTTATTTACAAGCAAAATATTTACAAGCTGAAGCTGCTCCACAGGAAGAATCTGAGCGTACACAGTCTTTAGGGAACCAGTGGGTAGCACTTCTGTATTCCATGGCAGAGAACAGAGGTTTCAGGGAGGAGGTATTTGTTGAAATCCTTCTACTATGGGTTTAACTTGTGGCTTTGAGATCACGGATCTCAATTTAATAGCCTAATCACTGATATGTTTTAATCAAACTTCAGATATGCTCTCAAAGTGATTCTCCCCAGTGTACTCACAAAATCACTGCACTGATTCATTCTCTCTGGAATATTGTCATTTCTTAGATGGTACATGGGCTCGTTGTGCCACTGGGGCTTGCGCGCATCTGAAAAGCTGAAAGCTATGCCGTCGGTAGTTTCACTACTAGCAGGGCCTCCCAAGGTGGACAGATTTCAGCGGAGATATAAGACCAACGATGTACCACCCATCTGAGTAGCAGCAGATGGTCAATATTGGAGGTGGAGGATTGCGTTTGGTGCAACAGCAGCAACAACATCAAATTTATACTGCGCAGAAGGCCTGAAAAGCTGCTTCAGTATTCTGCCTCAAAAACTTGATGTTCATCAAGTCACTAGAATTAGGGTTACCAGACATACGGATTTCCCCGGACATGTCTGGGGATCCGGATGGCTTTTCAAAACCCGGCACTTTGTCCGCGCATGTGCAGCCGTTACGCAACATCATCACGTAGGGTCTGTGCGGACTTCCTCCCTGCCCAACAAGAGCAGACAGTAGAGGGAGGGGCTAGGGTGGGGTGGGCGGGGCTAGGGGGGGGTCCAGATTTTCCAAAAGGAAAATCTGGCAACCCTAGCTAGAATGCAAACACAAGTCAATGGCACCTGACTAGCCAGTAGTCTATCTGCTCCAGAGGTGCTAAGTAGGGGACAATTATATAAGTGAGTGCCCCCTTTTGGGCACCCCAGTGCTGCTGCATGAGAGCCTCTCCTATAACGCAGGGATCTCAAAGTCCCTCCTTGAGGGCTGCAATCCAGTCAGGTTTTCCCCAATGAATATGCATGAGATCTATGTGTATGCACTGCTTTCAGGGCATATTCATTGGGGAAATCCTGAAAACCCGACTGGATTGCAGCCCTCAAGGAGGGACTTTGAGACACCTGCTATAACAGTATCGGGTTGCACATATTCTATTATTAAATACTAGTGCAATGCAGTATTGGTGTGCCTGTTACTTGCCCATACATCTGGCATTACACTAATGGTATCTATTTAGGCATACCTTCTGTCCATATCAACGCATTACAAATGGTCCAGAACTTAGTGGCTCGGATGTTAAAGGGGGTATCTCGCTATGAACATATACAGTAAAACCTTGGATTGCAAGTAACGTAGTATGCAAGTGTTTTGCAAGACAAGCAAAACATTTTATTAAATTCTAGCTTGATATAGAAGCAAGGTCTTGTAATACAAGTATATACAATATACACACATCACATCATCACAACTGAGCTGATGGTTCTTCTCTCACGCTCTCTCTCTGATACTGCAGGAGTGTAGTGGCTGTTCTAAACAAGCAAGGTCTTGCAGTACGAGTACATACAGCATGTTGTATTAAAGTTTTTGGGTTGTGGAGTTTCCATTATTTCTTATGGGAAAATTTGCTTTGATATACGAGTGTTTTGGATTACAAGCATGTTTTTGGAACAAATTATGCTCGCAAGCCAAAGTTTTACTGTATCTCCAATCTTAAAAAAATTACATTGGTTACCGATTCACTTTGAAATTCAGTTTAAAATATTGAAAATTGACCGGCAGGGCATTTACAGTATTTTGCCTGATTATTTGACAAAGTGCTTGCCATTGTACAAACCATCTAGACTAGAGCACCAAGGTCTGGGAACCACTTGCTACTTGATATGGGCATACTAAACACAGTTCGTTATATGCAAACAAAGAAATCCTGTTTTCTCCACTGCTGGACCTGCTCTTTGGAATGCTCGAACAGGCACACTAAGAATTTAGTGGGAATCTGCTACATTTTAGAAAACTGTTGAAAACTTCTCTTTTTGCACAAGCATTTTCCTGCTAGCTGTATCTTATTTTATACTGAATATCTAATCATTTATTAGAATGAGGATGATGTAATGTTATATTTGGACCTCTGTCTCCTTTTGCTGCTGTTTGTGATGTGAATTTTAAGATTTTTTGTGCTCAAAGATAGTGCATGTTAATTGTGAGCCGCTTTGGCTAAAAGCGAAATACAAATGTTTCAAATAAATAAATAACTGGAGTTGGATGAATGCAGCAGTAATGTATATAACTACAGTATTCTGTATATTATGAGGAGAATGCTACAAATGGCGATCAGAACTGGGTAGTGGGGCTGGACAAAGGACCTCATAGGTAAACATTGATGCCTTTCTGAGTAAAACCCAAATTCAAAGAAGAAACCCCACAATAGGAAATCCAATGAAGGGAGGAGGGCTGGATAAAGGACCTCCAACTGAAGTCAGGAGAGTAGACAGGGACCAAATTGCATCAATCGTCAAGGGAGCGTATGTCCAAAAGACCTGACATGGCATCATATTTCAGTGTAGAAGATGCCTGCCTCAGGAGTAAAAACACTCTTCAAACTTGCCTTTGAAGTCGCCGAAACACAGAGCCATATCAGGTCTTTTGTACGTCTTAACCTCTAATTTCTTATTATGTCCTTCCCTCATTGAATTTACCTGTAAACCATGCCGAGCTCTATCTTTATGGAGATGATGCGGTATACAAACTTAAGGTTTAGTTTAGTTTAGTACTCTTCCTTGACGATTGATGCAATAAATTTGGTCCCTGACTACTCTCCTGGCTTCAGTTGGAGGTCCTTTGTCCAGCCCTCCTCCCTTCATTGGATTTGCTCTTCTCTTAGTCCCTTCACTAAGACACATCTATTCAAGGAGGGACACAATCTTTTCTGTCACTGCTCTTCAAATTTGGAATTCGCTTCCAATTAATATAAGGGAAGAAAAATTGCTTAGTAAGTTCAAAGGTCTCCTGAAAAGATGGCTTTTTAAGGATGCCTTTAACTGATTATTTGAACTTGATATAATCAGGATACTCTTTAGTGGACTAATAATGCTGTTAAGTGAAAATTGATTGGATAACCTTTTCCTATCCTACTGTTTCTTTACCCATGCCCTTTTTATTTTATTTTTAAATTGTATTTAATCCTCTTTTTTTCTTTTTTCCCTATTGTGTTTGGTTGGGTTGGTTAAAAATTGTATTATTGTCTGGTTCAATTAATGTGTTTTTCTTTTTACCCTGATTTTATTATTTGTAAATCACATTGGATTAAGATTTTGCGATTAAATCAAATTTTTAAATAAACTTGAAACTTCAGAAAGGGGTGCCAGAAAAGTTTGGCACTAAGCACTATTCTATAAAGAGCATGTACCCTTTATAAAATAGCACTTAAGCCCGGATTCTCTAAACCAGACATGTCAAACTCTGGCCCGCGGTGTGCTGAAATTTGGCCTGCCAATGTCAAATTTCCCCTAAAGCTGGCCTGCCAATACAAATGCCACATCATTTGTAGGTTCACGTGGCCTGCAGAGGATCACTGGTCGACTGTAGTGATCCTAGCAGGCCGCCGTAGCCTCAGCTGCACGTTCCCTCTGGCGCAGTTCCTTACATCAGTGGGACCACACCAGAGGGAACGTGCAGCTGAGGCTACGGCAGCCTGCTAGGATCACTACAGCCGACCAGCGATCCTTTGCAGACCGCGAGAACACACAGATGATGCGGTGTGAACCTACCTGTTGGATATTGTTTTTAAAGTAGGGACGCATTTTTGCAGCATACAAAGATGAGGCTATAGATATTGATGCCATTTGAGTCAAACCAGTTTTAAAGATCCATTGTTCTGCATTTTATTCCAGGAGTGCAACATGGATGTTACAAGCTGGAACGACTGACTACACTTTTATTAAATGTTTATCTTTCTACTGTGATTACTCTCCTATACTTTAAGCTGTCAGAAATCCAAAATGTAGGCATTGGTATACTAGAATTGAGCCTATTGTAGCATGTTAATTCTTTTTAAAAATACTTGTTGGACACTGTGCATTTATGTTTAGTGGAAATAAAGATTTGGGATTGCGCATTTAGCGCATGCAAAATTGGTTAGCATACCTTAATAAAAGGACCCCTAAGGCCCGTGACTTAGCGTTTTTTTTCAGATTTCGGCCCCTTATGTGATTGAGTTTGACACACCTGCTCTAAATGGTGCCAGTAGGCACCCATACTCAGTATAAAAACACAGTTAAAACATTTTTAACTGAGTTTCAACGCACCTATTGGTGCCCAAAAAATTGTCATTGGAATTGTGCCCCCTTAGACGCTTAGGTCATCTGACGGCACTGTGGGCATGGCTAATTCCAGAAGTAGCATTAGGCGGCCTAAACTGCCTACAGAGGCATGATTCACATCAGAGGTAGGCACCGGAAATGTAGGCCAGGAAAAGCCTGGCCTACATTTCTGGCACCAACCTTTGCCAGAGGCGCAATTCTGTACACAGCGCCATTGCATGATTGACACACGATCAGTGGCCTCTTTTAAGGAGACCACCAACAGCACCAGTTACATAATCCAGGCCTTTGTACCAATTCCTGCACCCAACTCTGGGTGCCAAACTTATGCCTGCTTTAATCTGGTGTAAATCCCGCAGCCCAGGTTGGAGGCAGAGACCTATCAATAATAATAAAACCCTTAGCCACGCATGCACATTGAAACTCCGCGCCTCCGCATGCGCAGTAGAAGGAGCCTGCGGTGGTTTCCCCATCGCCCTCCCTTGGTGACGCTGCGAGCCCAGAGCCAATGAGAGAGCGAGAAAGGGGGGAAACAACAGAAAAACTAGGAACTGGAACAAAAGGGAGCACCAGGAACACAAGGTTTGGGACCCTGAAGAAACCCATGGGGAGGGGTGTGACTGATTCCCCGCACAGACTGAGCTGGCGCTGAGAAGGAATGAAACACCTGAGGAAAGGAGAGGGGCGCCGGGGGAGACTCGAGCACCCTGGAGCAGGACAGGGAGAGGGTGCGAGTGTTGGTTAGAGCTGGACAGAAGGGGGCGCTGCAGGCACCCTGGCAACGGGAGGGGGAGGAGAGGACCAAGCAGAGGGTGGTGTGGGCACCTGGGTGCAGACGCTGTCGAAACCTGAGCAGAGGGTGCAGACTTTTTTTAGGAGCCTGTGGCGGTTTCCCCATTGCCCTCCCTCAGCGATGCTGTGAGGCCAAAGCCGGCGGCGACTCCCCCCGCCCCCGCCCCCGCCCTCTCTCCGTATACCGAGGAAACTTGCCAAGGGACGTGAAAAAAGGGGGCTGGTGGGGCTAAAAAGGGGTTTGGAGCCGAGGCTGAAAATAGGGGACATGTGAGGGGAGGCGGCTTTACTAGCACCTGTTAATGTAACGGGTTTAAACACTTGTTATTCCATAATACTGTGTGCAACTTTTTTGCATTGCCCTTGACCTGCCCATGCCTACTTATTACTGCTGCCCGATTCGCGATTCGAATCGGTTTGTTATTGCATAAAATCGGATTTACCGATTCATTGGCCCCTTGCTACCACCGCAGACCCGTTCGGGATTTCCTTCTGCCACCGGAGTCCTTGCTTTGATGTAACTTCCGGTTTTGCAAAAACTGGAAGATACATCGAAGCAAGGACTCAGGCAGAAGGAAATCCCGAACGGGTCTCTGCGTACAGATCGGGGCAGCAAGGCTCTCTCCTTCCTGTCAGCAAGGCTCTCTCCTCTCCTCCCTGGCCAGGCAAAAGCGGTGGTAGCAAATACGACTCACTACCCTGCCGCTACTCAGGGCGTCTTCTCTCCATTCGGCTGCCCAAGCGGAAACAGGAAGTTTTCACTGAGGGCGGGCCGCAATGGAGAGAAGACGCGAGGAGTGCTGGCAGGAGTGGATCGCTACCGCCAGGGCAGACCTCTTACAAGATCGTCTCTCCTGCTGGACTCTCTTTGGGAAAGGTGCAGGGGTGTGGTGGTGGTGGGGGCTTAGGAGTGCCATAAAAAAAAATAAAAAAGGCAGATGGAGGTAGAGGATAGATGGGGAGTTGGTGGACTGGAGGAGAGATGGGGAGAAGATAGGTGGGAGAAATGAACTTGGTGGAGGGGGAAGATGGACTTGGGGGAGATCATGGAGAGGGTAGATGAGGGGGAAGGATAGAAGAAATAAAGATCTACAAACAGGAGAGGGAGAGAGATGGTGGACAATGGGATTTAGGGAGGGAAGGAACAGAAAGGAAGAGAAGTTGGACACAAGGGATGGTGTGGAGGGGAGGGATAGATATACTGAATAAGAGGGTAGTTGGGAAGAGAAAGGGAGACATGGTGGTGGGGAAGGAGAGAGATATGATAGGGTAATTCAGAAAAGGTGGATGGAGACAAAAAAAAGGAAAGCTGCCAGATCTCCAGGGGAGGGAAGGGGAGGACAGAGACAGAAGATGAACGGTTAGCATGTAGAAAGAAGAAGACCCTGGCAAGCAAGTTATCAGAAGACAACTGGAGTCAGGGACCGATAAGATCTGAATAATGATCAGACAACAAAAGGTAGAAAAAATAATTTTATTTTCTATTTTGTGGTGTTAGACCACGAACGTGAGCTAGGATTTAAGAGAGAGAGGAAGTCTTTTTTGTTTGTTTATTTTGTTTACACCACAGCGCAAGTGTGGGTAGGAGAGGGCAAAGTGGGTGAAGAGGCTATAAAAGAGGTGAAGAGACTATAAAATAAACCCACCAGGATATTTGAAAAAAAACATCCACTTGGGCAGGAAAATCGAATCGAAAAATCGATTCAATAGGCTGAATCGAATCGAATCAAATTTTATTTCCCTGAATCAGGCAGCACTACTACTTATGGGTTGCATGCTATGGGATTTAGGTGCCCAAAGTTCTAGAATAGCACACAGCCAGATGCAGGTTACAGAAAAATGCTCTGATTTGAGCAGCTGTACATCTAGAGTTGCCCGATTTCCTCTTTAAAAAAAGGACACCTGGCCCCACCCCATTCCATCTCCAGCTCTGCCCTCAACCCCGCCCCCAGCCAAATCTCCTGTCTCCTTCGCTGAGGTATGAAGGGCCTCTGCGCATGTGTGGATGCCAACATGATGATGTTACACGCAAGCGTGCGTAACTGCTGGGTTTTGGAAATCCCTCCGGGTACTTGGACAGTTTACTAAAAAAGAGGACATGTCCGAGTTTTCCCAGATGTCTGGGATTAAAGCAAGATCCACAGTGGTTTCTGTCCTAGGGTTACCAGACGTCCAGATTTCTCTGGACATGTCCTTCTTTTGTCTGGGTTTTGAAAAGCTTTCCTTCATATAGGGCATGCGCGAAACAACACGTCATTGCATCGTCCTTCTCAACAAGAGATGCAGTGGGGGTGGGACTGGGCGGGCCTGGGGGGTGGGTCTAGGGGGGTCCGTATTTTCCAGATGGAAAATCTGGTAACCCTATTCTGTCCCCCTCATACTCCCCTGAAAATGAAACCAGAAGGGGATACCAGGCTGTAAAACAGCTTCAGATATGGGCATTCTTAAACAAAACTTCAAAAAATTGTAACTGAGAGGTATAAATGATCAATATATAACAGAAGTCAATTCTCCACTCATATGAAGAGGTCTCAGTTCAATCAATTACACCCCACTCCTGTTGAGCTAGTTATTTAATCAAATTGAAAGTATACTATTCATACAGGAAAAGGCCTCAGAAATAAGGAGTACAACGCTTTATGATCTCATCGACAATCACTGCCAGCGTAGATGTAATCCGTGTACATACTCCATACTGCAATCACTGGCCAAAAACCTGCTTCGTGTATTTTACTTTTTTCCCCTTTTAATTATATTTATATCTAGTGTCCAGTATGTTTCATAAGAAGTATTTTAATAGAGACCACTTCAGTATTTGAAAAGAACTAACAGGAATTGACTTATCTTTGATGTTTTTAGTTTTACTCATAGATTTCTTTTATTCTGTGCCATCTCAGACTGCCGGGACCAGGACCGGAGCTATTTGACACTCTTGGGGCTAGAGCCAGAGCCAACGCAGCCGGCGTTTCACGGACCGCTAGTTTGTCCGCTGCTTCAGGGCCAATTTCAGGGCACAGTAGTATCTACAGGTTAAAACCAATACAATAACTTATCAAAAAAACTATTAAAACTTCTATCAATTTTTATTCTACCAAATGTACTTACTGCTTCTTGGTATTCTGTCAGAAATTTTTGATGTTATTGTATTGGTTTTAACCTGTAGATACCATTCCTAGGCCTGTCTAACAAAACATTCTGGTAAACCCTCCCCCACATTGGGCCTCTTTTACAAAGCCATGGTAGCGAGCCCTGGTGTGGCAAATGCGACACAGCCCATAGGATTTGAATGGGTTGTGTTGCATTTGCCACATAGGAATTTCTACCACAGCTTTGTAAAAGGGGCCTCTTTTTGCTTTGTCTCAGAATAGTACATTTTACATATGTTAGGACTGGTTTCACTCTTCTTTATTTATATGCCCCCCCTTCCCCCCAAAGGGCCTTAATAGTAAAAAATAACTGCTCAGAGCTTTGCTCTAGGTTGCAAGACAGGCAGGAGAATTACTGGCTTATATTTGGCTTAGAACTACAGTATCTCCTTGGCAAATTCACTACAGCCTATAGTAAATTTGTACAATGCAACATCAACCAGAGATGCGACTTGGGTGTCAGCATTAAACTTTTATTGATTTAGCTACTTGATTCCTTTCTTGTAATCATTTTAATTTTTAACATCCATGTGTCCACATTTTGGAATTATTCAAAATTCTTAACAGTCCAAACAAGAATGGAAGTTAGCTGAAAGCATAGTAAGTTCATTCTGTTCTCTTTCTCTGGATTTTGTAGCATATAAAGTAGAAAAATACCTTGAAAAATGAGGACAACCTCAGCCTTGGCCATTTTTTGTTGAGAAAAAGAAGGCAAGACAGAAAATGTTTTCATGGGAAACAAATTCTTAACCATTCCACTATGAAACACTACCATTATCTTATGGCCATCAGCTGCGTGGGCTGCATGCATGGACTGAATGTCCTCTGGCAACATTAGAGGTATCTTCATGAGTGGAGATTTCCACCTGAATTAGAAATAGCTTACCTTTAGTCAATAGGGGGGTCTCTTTACAAAGCTGAGTTAGTTGTTTAATGTGGGAATTATCGTGTTGCCAGTGGCATATGGTCAGGGTCATAAGAACATAAGAATTGCTGCTGCTGCTTGGTCAGACCAGTGGTCTATCGTGCCCAGCAGTCCACTCCCGTGGCTGCCCCTAGGTCAAAGACCAGTGCCCTAACTGAGACTAGCCTTCCCTGCGTACGGTCTGGTTCAGCAGGAATTTGTCTAACTTTGTCTTGAATCCCTGGAGGGTGTTTTCCCCTATAACAACCTCCGGAAGAGCGTTCCAGTTTTCCACCACCCTCTGGGCGAAGAAGAACTTCCTTACGTTTGTACGGAATCTATCCCCTTTTAACTTTAGAGAGTGTCCTCGTTCTCCCTACCTTGGAGAGGGTGAACAACCTGTCTTTATCTACTAAGTCTATTCCCTTCAGTGTCTTCAGGTGATTCTCCCATCCCTAAAGGCCCTGAGGGCACTACTCTGAATTGTATTGGTTGAGCAGGCAACAGGCAGCTGCTGCTCAGCCAATCAAATTCAGATAAGTACTGTCAGGGCCTTTGGGGGAGGGTGGTGTCAGCCCAAGAGCCCTGCTTTTTTTTTTTTTTTAATTTGTTTGATGCAGTTTGACGTTGAGCAGGCTGCCTACTCAACAAATCAAAGTACAAGCAAAAAGCAAACAAAGAAATAAAAAAAGTAGTGCTGTAGAGCTGGGGATTCACTGAATCCTCTGAAAGTCTTCACCGCACGCCATTGCGTGTGGCTAACAGACTTACGTTAACACACAGTAATTCCTATATTAAACAGCTAACCCTAAAGAGGGCTTAGAAGGGGCGTGACTGCACATTATGGCCACTGAAACCTGGTGTAGATCCTGGCATGCAAGTTGACTGTATAACCCTGGTATTCTATAACACTGTGCTTAAATTTTGGGATCACCCCAGACCTGCCCATGCCCTTCCCTTTTTGAGTTATACGTGAGATAATTTAAGCAGCCAGTGTTATAGAATAGCACACAGGCAGATCTACCTGAAAACCCTAATTAGTGCCTAATAAATGCTTATAGTTGATTGATAATGGCTCATTAACTAATTAGTGTGTGGATCTGAGATTCCTGCTCAGATCTGGGCAACCTTTATAGAATCCGGGGGGTACGAGTAACAGGGAGGTAGTTACAACACACGAAGAGGGGCAATTCTACAACCCAGGCACTGTATAGCACACATGTAAAATATCAGCATTTATGTGCATATGTGCACACATACATGTAGAACTGCCAAAATTCTACTCTGTGAATACCCATTTAATTTACATAGCAAGAGGGTGTACACATGGGGAGAGCTTGGGCAGAGCTCCCATGGGTGTGTAACTGCCAGAATCCTGAATTAAGGCTATTCTATAAATGCCCTCTTAACTTACATAGGCTCTGATTCTATAAATGTCGCCAGTCTAAACACCTAACTTAATTTTAATTGGCTTAATCGGTGCCGTTAATTGAAAGGACCCTTAAAAAAAACAATAAAAAAATTAATTAGCTGCTAGGCAAGTAGGTGGGTTTAGGGACAGCTTCTGGGCATGATTTCACTTAGGTACCGGGAAATGCCTCAGGGTATCTGGGTATCCTGGGTGCCTCAGGGTACCTGGGGCAATGGGGGGATTAAGAGACTTGCCCAGGGTCACAAGGCCTAAATGGGAGTGTGCCAAAGTATCAACACCTACTTGTGCCTAAGACCGCTTAGGCTTTGCTAGGCGCTATTCCATAAATGATACCTAGCAGATCATTGACAATCACCGGGGTGTACACATGGGCCAGGCTCAAACGTAAGTGCATAACATACAGAATTCTGTAAGTTATGCAGACATGTGCAGCAGTTAGGCGCTAACCCTTAAAGTAGCTCTACAGCTGGTGTTAATTTTTGTGCCCAATTGCACACACGTGCTTACTTTCCTTATAGACTAAGCTCTGGCCACTCATCCTCAGGGCCCCTATTTTGAGGTGCAGTTACAGAACTGCCTGGTAACCAGGGCAGGATTAACCAATAGGCCAAGTAGGCACGTGCCTAGGGCCCGAAATGGTCAGGGGGGCCCAATGAAGGAGGGCATCAACATTGATTTTTCCAGCATCGATCGGCAAAGCGGCCCCCCCCCCCCCATTGACAGAAAGTAAGACAAGCAAGCAACGCGGGTAAGAAAGGCAACGGGAACTGTAATTGTGCAAGCGGTGCTGCTTGCCCAAAGCTTCCCTCTGAAGCAGCTTCCTGTTTCCGCCTGGGTGCATGGTGGGGTGGGGCGGGGCAGGGGGGCCAAGTGTGCTTGTGTACCTAGGGGCCCTCGACAAATTAATCCTGCCCTGCTGGTAACCTTTAACTTATCAGATAATAGGGAAGCAATCAATGCCACCTCAAGAGGCTTAGCTAACTACGTCATGTGATCTACAGTGCAGGTAATACATAGGTAACAATGGGGCCAATTATTCAAAGTAATTTAAAAGGCCAGAAATGGCTCCTAACCAATTAAATCACATGTCTGGACCAGCTGAGCCTATTCAGTAGCACACTAAACCAGATAGTGTCACTAAAAATGATTGGTTAGAATCTAAGCTGAAACCAGCTATTTTGTGGGCTTTCCAGAGGGAGAGTCAACATTTAGCCAGTGTGAAGGACTGAGGGCTAGATGCACTTAAAGTGTCCAATCGTCTAACGATCATTGCTAAACCAGTTTGATTGGTCTAGCAATCGAATCTGTAGACCCTGTGCTCAAAATGGCTCACTTTGTGGTTTTACATGTGGTCATATATTCTCTGATTCTGGCATACAAATAAGGTCATTAATATTAAAACCAGCCATCCGATCGATGACCTAACCTTGCATACCAGGATTGGATCAGTACTACTGTCCCAGAAAACCCAACAGGTCTGCCTGTTTTTTTCATTTTTTTCTATGGACACAGATGTGCCCAAAAATAAAAAATGCCCCCGGTATCAAAAAATCAGCAGAAAGGATGCCCGCTCCCTCCTGCCACTGTGAACCTCACCTGTACTGATCCCCCCACCTCAAACCAACCCCTTCCTCCCCTTCGCCCAAAATCTGCAGGAGGTATGCCATCTCCCTCCTGCCACTGGATGCCCCACGGCCTCCATGAATCATCCCCATACCTTAAAAATAGATAACAGCAGGCCTGCTGCTCCAAAATGGTGGGCCTTCCCCTTCCTGGTGCATCCCGGGATGCATGGGGAAGGGCCTAAGGCCCTGATTGGCTCAGATGCTTAGGGCCCCTCCCAGGGGAAAGGCCTTAGGTGTCTGAGCAAAACAGGGCCTTAGGCCCCTCCCTCTGTATCCTGGGATACTGTAGGAGGAGCCTAAAGTGTCATTTCAAGGGGGGTGGGGTTAGTTCACAGTGGCAGGAGTGGGCATCTCTCCTGCTGATTTTTTGATACCAGACTCCGGTATCCTCCAGACATGGCTCCAAGCTCGGTGAAGGAGACACGAGGTTTGTGTGGGTATGGGGCTGGGGGGTAGAACAGGTCGGAGCCAAATGTCTTCTTTTTTAAAAGAGGAAATCTGGTAACTCTACATAGTCAGCACCAGCTGAATATTAGGCCCAACATTTCCTCTGCATTAACTACACAGCAAAATGCTGGGTAACTGTGAAATCTTAGGTAGTTTAGTAAATGGGGCTCAATTTGGTTAGAAAAATTAGTATTTCAGCTAATACATCAAAAGCAAAGTTAAAGAGAGAGAAACAGAAGCCCTGACTGAAACTCTTTTTAAAACAAAAGATCAAAATCATATACTTTACTGCTGTTGGCTTGGGATATCTAATATCAAAAGCAGGTAAGACCATTACTGAAAGAAAGCAGGTTTTTGCTTCATTTTGTTTTAAAGTAAGGATTTAAAGAAAACAGTTGTTAATCTGAAAAGGAATACCAGGCTGGGAACTGCAGCCCTACATTGCTTGAGAGAACCAAATCACATTCTGAATTTTTCTTCCACGTTCTTGGAAAACAAACCGAACTGCAAGAGCAGCAAAATCATGGTAATATCAATAAAAGTGGCCTCCAAGAAACCTTTCATTTCACGACAAAAGGATGTGAGAAATAAAACACAGTCATGAGCTTAAAATGTTACACAGATTTATCACGTGGACTAGCGAGAACCGAAACAATTTCATTCCGGGTATGTGGGTTGAAAGGCCGCACATTAGCAGGGTATACATGAGAAAGTGTCCGGCTGCAATGGCCGTGAAGTGGTGATGTTTGCAAGAATGCCCTTACCACTGCTGTGGAGGACTACACGCCCACATACTGGACATGATAGGGCGGGGATCTCAAAGTCCCTCCTTGAGGGCCGCAATCCAGTCGGATTTTCAGGATTTCCCCAATGAATATGCATTGAAAGCAGTGCATGCGCTAGATCTCATGCATATTCATTGGGGAAATCCTGAAAACCCGACTGGATTGCGGCCCTCAAGGAGGGACTTTGAGACCCCTGTGATAGGGTTACCATATGGCTCCAGAAAAAAAGAGGACAGATTGAGATATCCATTGAAAGCAATGGAAGTAAGGAGGACGGAGAGAGACATCCGGGTTTTATTTCCGTTGAAAGCAACAGAAGGAAAATCTGGATGCCTCAATCTATGCTCCTTTTTCTGGAGCCATATGGTAACCCTAGGACATGGAGCGGCACAGACAGAGAAATGATGCAGCCAGCCCTTGTTCCTGTGCGCCACTCCCGTTTCATAAGACAGTGGAAAGGCTGCCACAGCGACAAATATTCTCCTGAATATTTATCAGTATCTGAAGGATGGCAAAAGTTAAGGCTTTTATCTGCAAAACAATAGTGTACTATTTGATAATAAACTAATAAACCATTTCCCATATTTACAAAGTGCTTTTTAAAACTCATGGTAATCTGTTCACAGTGCCATTGTTTGTACAAGTAGAATCCCATAATACTTCCGTATTTTGACATGGGAATCAGTGAATCAGTATTTACACAGAATGTACAAGCATAGGTACCAAACATCTCGCTTAAACCAGTCATCAAAAAGGTAAAACTGTAATGTCATAAAGGTTTGAATCGCACAGCCATCCTGCTCCTTCCTAATGTCCCGCTCTCAGACTGTTTCTTCTGAGATTATGCCAGTGTCTTATCCAAAGTGGTATAAAAATATTAATAAAATCGGTCTTATCTTTGTATTGTATACAAGGAAGTCCTTAGTCAGGGGCTCTTTAGATTCACTGGGTAGTGCAAGGGATACAAAAGTTAAAAAGCTGTTATCTGGTTATCACTACTCTTATTATCATTGATAAAGAGGAGCCTTCACTGTTGCACAGAAACTCTTTGGAGCTCAGGTCCTGCTGGTGGTCACTGTGCCGAAAGCTGTCTATAATGCCCCAGAGCCACTTCCAATGGTATAAGCTTGAACAGCAAAGCAGAACCTGGACACTCCTCCCTGTGCTTAAATAATCATTCCGGTCTGTGGTTGCAGTGGTCACAGAGGAGTGGGGGCTTCTAATTTACTTACAATGATAGGGTAATGTGCAAAACATCGAGGAGAAGAGAAATATGGTGAGAGCATTTTCATCGTGACCCCGATAACTACTGCTTCCTTCATGCTTAACTTGCCAACTTCTTTCCACTTGCCCGGACAATGGGCCAACAGTTCCAAGGAGTTTCTCAAGTCCCTCGAATGAGCTGTGGCCGGTGAAAAAGCAGAAAAGCAGTACTACAGGGGGTTGAGTTTGCACCTGGCGCTAGGGGACTTCCCCTTCCTTTGAAGTCTGACTCGGGTTCCCATCCGTGTCAGTCATTTGACCTGAGTGATCACTGCTCTTGCTGTGCTGCTTGTGAAGTAGACCCCTCCACTTGGCCTTGTTCTTCCTGAGATGGCAGAGCATATTTTCAGATAGGGGGCTGTCTCCTGTAAAGTGGGCCCATTCCTCGAAGAGGGGCTCAACAATGTAAGTCATGAAACCTGGGAGAATAAAGCAGACGAGAATGAATCATCATCGCTAATCAAAAGACATCAGTCATGGTTTGAGTCGAGTTGGATCCACTATGAACAAAGTAAAATGAAAACATTTTTATTAAAATGTGAAATATCAATTTCTAAAGCACATCCCTGTCATGCCCCAGCCCCACCCCCACTGCCTGCTCTCGTCAGGTAGGAGGACATCCGTGCATGCGCAGATGTCCTTCTGCTTGACGCAATGTGGAGAAAAGCTTTTCAAAACCCAGTGCTGGGTTTTGAAAAGCCGTCCGGGGAAATCCGGACGTCTGTTAACCCTACCAAAGGTTCCACAGTAGTAGGAGTTCCAAAAAAAAGGGCGAAGACTGTAGAATACAATGTTCTTGAAATGATCTTTATTGAAGCAATAAAAGTAAGTACATCCACTATCCACTATGAGGAGTAGCTGACCAGATTGATGGTAGCGGACCCAGATAGAAACCCCTCCATATTTGTTGATGCTGTTGTTGAAATGAGCTATGGTAGAAGACACTTGATATTCTTTACCCAATAATTGATCTCTTATTTTGTTTACTTTTATCTCTTTTTTTTTTTTTATTATACCCATGGTTTTATTTATTAGTTTCTGTTGTTTTTATTGTTTCTGACAACTTTTTAACAAGATTTTAATACATTATGTCTTTACGATAGGTATTTATTATTTGAATTCTAATCCACTTACTCACGTTCATTGAGTGCTCACTGACCCAATATGTAATCTCATCCTGAACCTGAGGTTCATTTCGATTAATGTGCCCGCCCACCTTGATAAATGCACTCTCCCATTCTGCTGGAAGGTTACTTTTCTCCTCATCACTTCTCACATCATTCCAATCACACATTCATCTTGGTAGTTTTCCTCCAGTTAGTTCTGCTTTCAGTCTTTCAAAAAGTAATACCAATCTCATTCACTTTTTAAAAAAGTAATGTAACTCACCTTTTATCTATGCACATTCATACACTTTTCCGTATCCACTGTTCATTCTAACACAGGGGTGAGCAACTCCGGTCCTCGAGGGCCAGAATCCAGTCAGGTTTTCAGGATTTCCCCAATGAATATGCATGAGATCTATTTGTGTGCACTGCTTTCAATGCATATTCATTGGGGCTATCCTGAAAACTCGATTGGATTCCGGCCCTCTAGGACCAGAGTTGCCCACCCCTGTTCTAACAGCTCAGCCAAGATCTTTCAGATGTTTCACTCTTTTTGAACCAGTATCTCACCATGGTAGCACCATGATCACACTGCACTATTAGTCCCTCTGAGGTTGTACACACATCTAAATTTTCTCACAGCCTTAGGGCCCCTGAGGAAGGCTTGTGTAAGCCGAAACATGGACCTTGTTATTAAAAAGGGTCCGCTGCCATCAAGCTGGTCAGCTAATCCTCATAGTGGATACAGTTTCAAGTTTTATTAAAATTTGATATAATTGCCTATCAGAAGATTTCTAGGTGAAATACAGAAATAAAAACTATACAATGCTAAAACTGCATAGACATAATTCCAAATTAACCAGACATACTAGAACATGAAGAGAAGACAGGGAGGAACTACATTCGCTACAGGATAGAAAAACAATCAAAGTCAGAACATCTAGGTAAGGGTAGTTAAAATAAGAGGATTTTTATTGTTGCATATGGGTGTTTAGTAAAGTTGAGGTTATAATGCGAAAGCATCATTGAACAATGTTTATTAAAATTTTCTTATACCGTTTAATCCAAAATTCAAAGTGGTGTACAATAAAATCCATTAACAGCATACAATGGCTCAAAACATATCATTACTGGGAATTGATTAGTAAAAACAAAAACAAAGACACCAGACAAACAGAAGTAAAACAAGAGGGAAAAGGGAGGAACTACAATAAGCAAAGAAAAGAACAAATAAGGAAAAAACCAATAAGGAAAGGGTTGACCTGAAGAACAACAATGAGATTATTGCCCTTACGAGGGCAGTTATATATCAAAAGCGTCTCAGAATAGGAAAGTCTTCAACTTTATCTTGAAAGGGCCTACAGAAGTTTCTTCCCTTATGTAATTAGGAATGGAATTCCATAGGGAAGAAGCTTCACTGAAAAATTATTGGATCTTAAAGTGTTAATATACTTTAAGGATGGAATGTTAAGGAGATTTTAGGCTACTGAACGGAGAGACCTGGATGGGCTATATGGAATAAGGAGTTTATTGATAAATTCTGGCTGATTATATAATCGGGTTTTGAAGGTTAAAAGGAGGATTTTGTAGCTAATTCGGTGCTCAATGGGTAGCCAATGTGCCTTATGCAGAAGGAGGGATCAGATTTCCTTACATTATAAATTATTTTTACTGCGGTATTCTGTTCAATCTGAAGTCACCTAAGTTCTTTTTTTGTTATTCCTTTAAAGAGGGCATTACAGTAATCTATACATGAAATAACAAGGGAATGGATTAGGATGTTCAAAGACACAGTATCCAAAAGTTTTAAAAAGTGATCTGATCATTCTTAGCCGGTAAAAACATCGCTGGACAACAGTACTAATATGGAGAAGATAAGAGAATTTGCTTTTCAGTTTCCCTTTGAAGCGGTCGAGCATTTTTTTTTCTTCCCTTAAGTCAGGAGGTAGAATATTCCACAGCTAAGGAGCTGTGACAGAGAAGATTTCTAAGCATCTTGTACCGATTATTTTTAAAGAAGTTACAGTGGTGCCTCGCATAAAGAACGCCTCGCACAGCGAACGCTGCACACAACGAACTTCATTTCATGATTCATACAACGAACTTCGTTTCACACAACGAAGTCGCCCGAGCTTCCACGATCGCTGCCGATGTATTGCATCCTTCCGCGCAGGCACTGCAGGCAGTCGTTAGTCACTGCGCTTAACGTGTTTCACATAACGAACTTTTCGCATAACAAACTTGCTCCTGGAACGAATTAAGTTCATTGTGTGAGGCACCACTGTACTTGCTTTTATTGCTTCAATAAAGATCAAGAACACTGTATTCCACAGACTTCACCCTTGCAACACATCAGCATATAAATACCAGGAGATAATGGGGGGGGTAGTTATTAAGATGCCTTGTAACAATAACAAATTTTATTTGGCTCTTAAATGCTTGTCAAACTGCAATAATGTGTGTTACATTACCATAATGCATGTTAGCTTAAATTACTGTGAGATACATAATAATGAGATGCAAAACATCTTGCTAAATTGAATAGTGCATCTCACAGTTAACACTGCACGATGTGTTATTCCAAGACAAATAATGTCAGCTCAATGCTAGTCATTTTTTTCTGCTGGGAGCACTTGGCATTTAATCTGAGGCCCAGTTCTCCATGAAAGCATCTTAAATAGGCCAGCCCATTAAAAAAAAAATAATAATCTGCTCCTGTTTCCACTTGAAGACACTCCCCTGAACCAAACCCTTCCTGAAGGCACCTCCCTTGAACACAACACCCTTCTCCAGGAGACACCCCCTTTCCCCACAGACCCCTTCACCCTCCTTTGGTGGGATCTCTGAGAGAGAGAAAGAGATAATTGTTACTGCGGATGGGCAGACTAGATGAGCCATTTGGCCTTTATCTGCCATCATGCTTCTAAGTTTCTATGTTAGCATCCCTTCCATCCCGAACCTACCTCTCCATATCCCTGACGTTTAGGGGCTTATGGGGCAGAAGCATTCTCCAATACCACAGATACTCCTAGATACCAGGCATTTGGAGAGGTAAGCCGGGGGTTCTCTGAGAGGATGCTTGGGAGAGAAGTGTCTTCGGGAGGAAGCAGGAGCAGATTCCATTTTTATGTGCTGTCCCCTATTAGATGCTGTTCAAAAACAAGCTGTGTTATTCATTTACAGGCAGACCCCGAGTTACAGACACCTGACTTAAATATGACTCGTACTTAAGAATGCAGTTGTGGCTTCATTTGATTTCACTGAGCAATAGTTGCAGTGGCACAGACTCCTACACATCTCCTGAAGCAGATTCAGTCATTTGACCTGTGCAGTGTGTGGTTGTGCATGCTGTACTTTAGAGGGAACAGTTGGCCCTTTTGCCAGCTGGGAACAGAAATAAGCAGCAAGAATCTTAAATCTACAAGTTATGAGTTACAGTGCTCCCCCGTGAATTCGCGGTCCCGGTCATTCACGGTATTTTCCGACCACGAATGACTGGGCAGGAGAGGGCAGCCGAAGCGCTGGGTGAGTGAAGGAAATTACTCGCGGTATTCTCCGATCGCCTCTTCCTGTACTAAAGTCGGGCCTCACCAATCAGGAGCTGCATGTCAAAGCAGCTCTTGATTGGTGAGGCCCAACTTTAGTACAGGAAGAGGTGGTCGGAGCATACCGCGAGTGATTTCCTTCACTCGCCGGCGCTCCGACTGCCCTCTCCTACCTCTCCGGCTACCCTCTCTTGTCTCCCCTGCTAAAAACCGTATTTGCAGTTTTTCAACATTCGCGAGGGTTCCATTCGCAGGGGTTCCTGGAATGGAACCCCCGCAAATATCAGGGGAGTACTGTACATACAAATCTGACTTAAGAACAGCTTTAAAAACATAACTCGTTCTCTGTTGCCAATTACAAGTACTGCAATTCTGTCGATCATTTCTTTACTTCCAGTAATGTCCAGGAGGAGTTTTCCATCCTAATGCAGAAGTAATGGAGTTTCTGTTGTTTTGTCAAGGAATTCATCCTTCAGAGTGGCTTCCTCTTCATGGTTCTTGCACCGTAAACATTGGAGTGAGCTTCTTGACAATGTCATTTCATTTACCTCATGGTCAAGTGCAACAGCACCAGTGACAAATGTGACACCCTTGTCTGGCAAATTAACACTCTTTCTATCCTCCTTCTTTGCAAGTACAGTGTCAATGTTGGCCATGCTGCATAACAAAACATCTTGCCTCTGCATGATTAGAAATTGTCTGTCTTCTTCGATTTTCATTGTGACTAATATATCACTGGCAGCAATATCAAAAAGATGGACGAGATTTTCTTTGAAGGCTTCTTGATTCACTAGATCACATTCATTGCATCTGTGCTGGTTCTTTTTTAGCTTCTCATGTTCATCATAAAGTTTCATCGATACACGAATCCCTGAGTCTATACGAATCACTGATGTAGTATTCTTGCCTGATGCCAAATTTCTAAGACCTTGAACATGGCCACATAATCTGCCTCTTTCAAAGCAGCCTTTTTGTCAGTGTGTAAGTACATCATCAATCGAAGGACATCCCCATTGGTTGGAAGATATGAACTGGAGAGTTCATCAGTGCCCTTCTCTAGCAGTCATACTTCAGCACTGCTTCTAGTCTTTGGCATTTTTTAGCTTTTATCCTAAAATATGATACCAACTCGGTTTTCAACTGCCTATTTGTCATTAGATTAACTTTCCGTTTTACAGCAGTACTAGTACTAAGTTGATATTATTCAAATAAGAATAAAGCCACTGTTGTCAATAACAGCTTGAAAGAGTAGCTGTTGAGTATCCAACCAATATTAAGTAAGTAACAGTTTCTAACCACATTACCACATTGTTATGAATAGCCAGCCGCATTATGAGGATATTGTAGGACCATGAGCAACCTCTAAATTTGTCCCAAACTACTTCAAATTTTAACCATATCTTATCTACATGAGGTAGAACATATTCAGACTTGTGGAGGCACGTCCTGGTAAGGATGAATTTTTTTTACCATAGTTCTATGGACCACCCTAATTCATAGGGGTCCTTTTACTAAGGTAGACTAAATGTCATGTGGCCCACTATATTCTTGTGGGCTACATGGCATTTAGTGTACCTTACCTTAGTAAAAGGACACCATAATGTGTAAATGCAAGGGGGGACTACACTTGGGTAGAGTATGATCAGGATTTGGGTGGGGCTCGAAGAATATTGTAAGTTATGTGTGTCACTGCCACATTAGGGCATTCACACTTATGCCAGCTCTATGGATGGTGCAAATGTGGGTGTTTAAATAGTAGGTATTCTACAACAGAATTTGGGCACAAAGACTCCTACTGTACCATTAGATCAACTGACCCATTAGACATTGTGTATTTTAGACCAATTGTCATTAGATCAATTGTCCATTAGATGAACTGTCATTAGATCAATTGTCAGGGACCTAGTCTGGAAACCCAAAAACAGAAGGAATCTGCAGGACTAAAAACTAAAAAAACCCAAAACTAAACCCCCCCCCCCCCCCCCACTTTAACTAAGCCACGGTAGAGGTTTCTACCATGGCCCAAAGTGCTAAATGCTCCAACATTATTTTGACGCTCATAGAATTCCTATCAGTCAGAGCAGCGTTGGAGCATTTAGTGCCCCGGACCGTGGTAGAAACCTCTACTGCGGTTTAGTAAAAGAGGGCCTAAAACCAATAATGCTATAGGAAAACCTTAGACAGTATTCATGTTTTAGAGATGGAACAGATTCAAATTCTTCCAAATAGTACTGAGATAGATGGAAAGGCGGCAAGATGGCGTCTGGAGCAGGACGCTGAGAGGAGCACTTCTCTCTTCTGGGGGAAAATTTCCTTTATTTCAACTTTAACGTTTATATTTCAATGCCTAAAAGAAGAGGGAAAACGAGGGGTATTCCTCTACCTACCTCGGGCTTCTCGACGCCGAGGCAAACTGTGATAACAGCTTTCACAGTTCCTCCTTCCATGTCGGGCGCCTCCGCTGCTGTGGAGAGGGAACTCCACAGCTTGGACAGCGAGATGTCTCTCTCGCTGAGCCCACGAGGACCGCATACCCCTCCCATCCCAGGAGAATCTTCGTCGCAGAGGAATTGGCAAGAGGGCTCCCCCGGAGTGTGGGGGGAGGCTCATTCACTCTCCGAAGTGAACCCGGAAGTGAAACACACAGCAGACACGCTGACTCCGATGTCGGAGAGTCAGCGTCCTGGGGGAGAGGAGCCATTGGTAACCAGCGTCGGGGAGGCTGTAGGAGTTCAGAATTCCATCGCAGGAGCAGGAGCCGTACCAAAGCCGGCCGGTATCCCCCTCCTCGGACCGTTGGTGAAACCACAGGCTGTTACCCTGGATTCTATCTGGACTGCGATAGAGAATTTGCACCTGGTATGTTCTAATTTTCTTACTACAACTCAGAATTCTACTTCCAGGATAAGTTCCCTAGAAACTATTACCCAGCAACACCAAGTGGACTTAAAAAAATTAGATAAAGAAACAACAGAGACTAAGAATTTAATTTCTAAACAAACAACAGATAAAATGATGATTTTGAGGAAGATTGAAAACCTGGAGAACCAGCAAAAGAATTTAAATTTGAGGATTCTTAATTTTCCGGTTGCCAAGTTCATGTCTCCTCAAGAACTGTTTAAGAACTTTATGTTGAATGTTTTAAATGTACCTGAAGTAAGTCTTCCTCCGATACAAAGAATTTATTACTTAAAACAAGTGCAGAAAGAAAAAGCTGTAGTGGATGAAAATGCTCAATTAGATGTTTCCGCTATTCTGCAATCTTCTGATATTGAAACTCAAGGAAGAACAACTTTATTGGTCTCGTTGGTATTTCTTCAAGACAAAGAGATGTTGCTTAGATTATATTTTAATTTAAAGCAGATTACATATTTGGGAGAAAGGGTATATATATTTCCTGATGTTTCGAGGTGGACACAATCTAGGAGGAAAGAATTTCTGCTATATAGACCAAAGGTGATTGCTTTGGGGGCAAGTTTTCAGTTGCGATTTCCTTGCAAATGTTTTATTTCCTATCAAGGAAGTAAATATATTTTCTTCGAACCTGCCCAATTAGGTTTTTTCCTTGAAGGTAAAGGTATCTCTACACAGTCCGAATGATAAAGGTTAATAATGCGGTTGATTTATTTTGGATAGGATAAGATCAGGCTGCTCTATTTCTTTATTTCTATTTTTCTTTTGTATATTTCCCCTTTCCCGAGGGGTTTTTTATTTCATCTTGTCTCTTCTCTCCAGGTTGTGGACTGTATTATATGATTTATTTTGAATGTTTAAATTTCGATCCTTGGTTTGTATTATGACTAAGAGACAATATTTCTGTATTTCTTTAAACATCTTTGTATATAGGATGTATTAAAATGATAAATAAAAAAAAAAAAAAAAAAAAAAAAATAGTACTGAGATATAGAGCTGATCACTACAACTGATACATAAACTCACAGCAGAAATGAAACCATTCTTTCATATTTGGTAGAAGTCTTGTTTGCTGATGGATTAGGCTAGTACACTAGCGATGTAATATGGCATTTGATATTTTACTAAACTGATATAATTTTACTTTGCAAACACTTATATAGCTTGAAACTGAGTGTTTTATTTTACAAAACAAATCCCAGATAAATCCTGAGATAAAAATTGCATAGCCCACCAACAAAGTGTTTAAATAAATGTGAGCAGTTTGATTATGTTTCGGCATACCTAGGCATTTGCTATATAATACAAATGTCAAAAAGAGCTTATATAATACTTGTCAACATTATAAAACATTTGAAATGCAGCTCAAGCTCAACCAAAGGTTTGCTTTTATAAGCAAAAGCATTAAAATTAATCTAGAACATCTGGAGTAGATTTTTGACTGAGAGAATTATGGGCACCAATTGATAAAATATTTTCCCAGTTATGTAGCCAACACCCCCCCTTCCCCCAAGATCCTGATTCACATATTTTGGTCTGGTGTTTTTCTCAGAGAGGATGTATATATTAAAAGAATATCTGTAAGCAAGAAATGCTGGCATGATATGCATGTCATATCTATATGTAACAGTCATTTTGTGAGTGCTGTATTTAATCACAAAGTGTGATATATCATTCAGAATGTAGGTTGACATTATATTACATTGATGTCTTCTATCCCACCAATACCTTTCAGTTCTAGGTGGTTTACAACAAGAAATTAGCCTGGGCATTCCTAGGGAGATTACAAGGTTGATAGCTATAGTATGCGTCGGGATCTGGGAAGGGTCGATACGGTTTGGTTAATCACAGGTGTCAAAGTCGGTCCTCGAGGGCCAGAATCCAGTCGGGTTTTCAGGATTTCCCCAATGAATCTGCATGAGATCTATTTGCATGCACTGCTTTCAATGCATATTCATTGGGGAAATCCAGAAAACCCGACTGGATTCCGGCCCTCGAGGAGGGACTTTGACACCCCTGGGTTAGATCATTTGACAAATTTCTTGAATAGTATGGTTTTCAGTTCTTTCCTGAATGTTTTGTAGTTGGGTGTTGTGGTCAACAGATTTGAGAGGTGGTGGTCTATTTTTGTTGCTCTGGTGGCTAGTAGACCGTCATGTATTTTATTGCTTTGCATGCCTTTGATTGGGGGGTGGGTAAAATGTGTTTGAGTTCTCCTTGGTCTGGATGTGTTTTTCCAGATTAGGTGGTTGTTCAGATAGCTTGGTCCATTTCCATTTAGGGCTTTGAATAGGGTGCAGTAGAATTTGTGTTGTATGCGTGCTTGTACTGGGAGCCAATGTGAGTCTTGGAAAGCTGACATAATGTGGTCGTATTTTTTCAGTGAGTATATTAGTCTTAGAGCTGTATGTTGGACTGTTTGTAATTGTTTTAGCATGTTATCGGAGCATGACAGGTAAAGTATATTACAGTAGTCCAGGAGTCCTAGGATTAGCGCTGGACTTGTCTTAAGCATGTGCCAAGTGGTTGCAAATGCCTTCTGAACCGTTTTGCTGATTTGAAGTTGCATGGTGCAGCCTTTGTCTATCATTATTCCCAGCAGTTTTAGGTTGGGTTGTAAGGGATATGTGATGGAGTTTATTTCTAGGTTTGTTATGGTTGGGGTTTTGTTTCTTTCTAGAAGTAAGAATTTGGTTTTGTCTTGGTTCAGTTTTAATTTGTGGTCTCTCATCCATTTTGACACTGTTTCTAGTGCAATGTGCATTTTGTTTGTTATGTTGGGGGTGGTTTGGTCGAAAGGCAGGAGGATGGTGATATCGTCTGCATAGCTGTATGACGTTATACCTTGTTTGTCTAAGCATGTGCCAAGTGTGGCTATGTAAAGGTTGATGAGTGTTGGTGATAGTGGGGAGCCTTTAGCGTTATATATTTTTTCCATGGTGTCCCCCATGGCATATTCACGAACAACAGTCATTCTAAGAGAGTTGATTATTCATGTTTTTAATATTGGTCCAGGTCTTATTTAATTTATTTATTTTATTTGATTTTTACTTTATATGCATTTTTATGTTTAAAGTTTGTGGTTCAAAATGTTATGCTTGATATTGCCAATCTGAATAGAAATTGTTTTTTGCATTGTTTTTAAATATTGTTTTTATTTATAGTGGGGTTCAGCACTATATTATGCAGATTATTTCTAGCACAGCCTGCAAGATAATCTCTGGCGGAGTGCGGAGATCTGAGGTTTTTCCCCCATATAGAGTGGTATGCTGAATTTGCTCTGTTCAAGGCATGGACAGTAGTGGAATGTAAATCAATAATTAACATCACATATCAGTGATATGTATATTTGTGAATAAACAGTGGGGTTTCGCAGGGGATCTGTGCTGGGTCCGCTGCTTTTTAACATATTTATCAATGATCTAGAGACGGGAATAACTAATGAAAAAATTAAATTTGCTGATGACACAAAGTTGTTAAATCACAAGAGGATTGTGAAAAATTGGAAGAGGACCTTGTGAGACTGGGAGTCAAAATGGCAGATGATGTTTAATGGGAGCAAGTGCAAAGTGATGCATGTGGGAAAGAAGAACCTGAACAATAGCTACGTGATGCAGAGTTTCACGTTAGGAGTCACTGCCCAGGAAAAGGATCTAGATGTCATTGTTGAGGATACATTGGAATCTTCAGCTCAATGTGCAGTGGAGGCTAAGAAAGCAAATAGAATGTTAGGAATTATCAGGAAAGAAATAGAAAATAAAGATGAAAATGTTATAATGCCCTAGTACCGCTCTATGGTACGGCTGCACCTCGAACACTGTGTGCAATTCTGGTTGCTGTTTCTCAAAAAAGATATAGCAGAATTCTCAATTCAACAGGTAATTTATTTTAAATATTGCTCCTTCTCCCTGTAACATTGCTATACCATTTATTTCCAGTCCTCCATTCTTAAAAGATAATATATCCAACAACAGTTTGTAAGCTGACAGTTGGCTCCAAATTGGTTTATAAAGCTTTAAGGAATAGGACAACAGAAGTGGAACATCATTACATAAAGCCTTAAAAATCAATACTTTCAATCAGATTCACCAAAAACCAGGCAACCAATGTATTTCTTTAAGAGCTGAGGAAACATGATCAAATTTTGATAAACCTGTCAATAGCTTTGCACCTGAATTTTTAACAGTCTGTAAAGAATATTCCCAAGTAAAGTGCCAGGCACGCCCCTAAAAACCCCTCCCCTCAAAAAGGCAGGAGGGATGCTCCCTCCCTCCTGCCATCGGAGGTCCCCCCGAAACCCTCCACCACCCGTACTTTTCAAGGAAGTTGTGAGCAGGAGGGATACTCTGTCACTCCTCCGAGGCCCGCCCTTATACTTTTACTTCATTGACTACAACAAAGTTTTCGTCTTTGTGGATCACAATACAATATGGAGAACTCTAGCACAAATGGGAATACCCAAATTGTTGATAAGTGCCAATAATTGGTGTTAACAAGCAATCATTGGCACTGATTAGCAGTTGTGCATTTAACTGACTTAGGGCTAGATTCATTAACCTGCCCGATCGTGACCGATCCGTGTCCGATCCAGAGACTGGTCCTCACCAGTCGCTTGTTCTTGATCAGCCAGCCAGTCGGTGTGTCAGGAAAAAAGGGTAGTGAATCGTGTCCTTCCTTCTTTGCAAGCCGATTCCCCTCATTTGCATGCACAGATCGGGATCGAATCACTACACAGGTTAGTGAATCGGGTCGGAGGGAAATCGGGTCGCAAAGGGCTCGCAAGCCAATCGGTTTGCTTAGTGAATCTAGCCCTTAAACCCCTAATCCTGTGAACTGAGCACCTAACCTCTCAGGTGCACCTCCAAAGGGGGTGTGGTCATGGGAAGGGCGTGGGCGGCTCAGGGGTGTTCCCAGGGTTTAGGTACGGCATTATAGAATAGTGACATTTCTGCCATTAGTCAAGTGGAGTGGGTCATCGGTTTAAGTAAAGTCTCAAGCAAAGAAGAATAAAAAAAATAGATAAGTGAATTTAAATAAATTATGCATAATAAAAAGAAGCAATAATTAATGTATACAAGTTTGACTCATGAAGAAGCTTAGCGGGGAAGCTCTAGACATAAGGTTATGGTCAAGAATACCGCTTCTGAAGCCTAAAAAGGGATATCAAGATATTTTGTGATTAATAATAGGGCTAGTCTTGATTACTGTATATTAATTAACTAGCTGAAAAACGCAGTGACCATATTGAAGGGATTAGTTAGGTGCCAGCATTTATACTTGCTTTTGGCAGGCGCAAGTCCTCACACCCTAAGCTAGGCATGAGATATGTGTGAAGCCAGTAAACTGGCTTAGCGCGATCTTCCCAGCACCTAACTCTGGGTATCATTTACTGAATGCACCCCATACGAGGGGCTGCCGAAAAGTTCTAAGCCCAACCAAGAAGAGAATGATGTGAAGCCATGAAACTTCAAGTTATTCTACACTTTTCTTGAGACATTTCATTTCAAAGAGGCAAATGCATCTAATAAATGGGCACAAGTATAGGGAAAATGACAGCGACAGCTGCTGATCATGTCACAGAAATAGACCTCGCACTCCTTGGTTATTGATATGAAATATATTTATTAGCAATAAATAAAAGTTAGCAAAAGACACTGAAATGTAGCACTCAGGGCAGATAAGGATAATATACATACAATGTAGCTGGCTTCTGCTTAGGATTCATCTCTTCTTCTCCTCCTCCTTCCTTATGCCAGCCAGTATAACATTTATACACTTTTGCTCAGTAGCATAAAGACACAGATTACATACTTACTTTTCTATTGGCTATATGGTGTAAACACTCATCATGGAGCCATACTGAAACGTGACGTCACCTGGTGCCAAAACTGACCTTTCTATATTTCCTTGGCAAATGCATTTCCAATACTAAGGCTAATAACTCCGGAGAAACCCAAAAAAACTCTGTGGAGTGACGATGTTCCTAAATGGACTTTATTTGAAAGTATCAAAGTTCCAAAGGTACACTGAAATCATCCACATAAAATAATTCCATCCACATAAAAGTACATTATCCACATAAGAGCCTTAAAGGACCTAGTCTGCTAGGAATACAGGACCCAACACGGTCCGCGTTTCGACAAAAAGTCTTCTTCAGGGGTCCCTGGGAGTCCTATAAAGGTGAGTACGTGGGAAACAATTGTGTGGTGAGCCGGAAGTGAGACACTGCTTGCATTTGCAAGCAGTGTCTCACTTCCTTTTGTTTTTTGCTAATAACTCTGGAGAACAGGCCCCCACCTTCATGAGTTACACTGTCCTTCGCTAGCACTTCTTAGGAGGACCTATCATGTACTGTACTGTTCTGAAAAGTCCCAAGACAATGATGCCACAGTCAGGAGATCTGATTCTTGAGCAAAGGTGAATCTCTCCCTTACTGGCAGAGAGGGAAATGACTGCTTATGAGTTTGAATTCATATGCACAATGTCTCTCTTGGAAATATAACTATTTGGGGTTCTCAGGGGTCTTTGCCTACAATATATGCAGGTCTTATGCTTGCGTCTTTTCTTCTACCTACATTTTCATGCAGGTCTTACTCCTGATTCTCCTCTGATTCGTCCTCATTCCCCTCTAAAATTCCCCTCTGGAAGCCTATGCGTTGGAGGCTTCCCCCCTCTAGATCAAGGTATAAGGGGTTGTAGTTGTTGTCACGACATCATCCACATCCAGGTCTGATGGAATGAAGCATTATGACATCACAATATGAGGGGCTGCTGAAAAGTTCTCAGCTCAAGCAAGAAGAGAATGACATAGAACCATGAAACTTTACAAGTTATTCTGCACTTTTCTTGACACGTTTCATTTCAATGATATGAAACAAAACTAAAAGTGTCAAAAAGTGTGGAATAAAATGCAAGTTTCATAACTCCTCATTATTATCTCCTTGGTTGGGGTGAGAACTTTTCAACGACCCCTCGTACCGTCTGTTTATGAATGAGTTTCAATATTTGAGCTTTGCAAGGATTTATTTAACAAGGTTCATGGCCAGTCATAATTTTTTTGTTAATCGATATAATGTTTTGTTTAAATCTGAATTCTAGCTGCTTCTCTGGAATATATTTATCTAGCAATGATAAAAATCTGCTCACCAATTTGTATACTAGGTATTGTATCCTTCTGTTGATTGCACAGTGGACTTATTTCCAGTTCAAATGTTCTTTCAAGGTCACCTAACCACAGAGAAGGAGAAAAGAAACCATATTTCTTCAGCAATTTTGCAAACTATCGTATACTCGTTTTCATGTAATTCATGCCAATGATACAGGCCATAATTTCTTTATAATGTCACTGGGGTACTAATAGTTAAATATTAGTGGAAGTCAGAAAAATATTAGAGTTCAAATAAAAGAACTGTCTTCTCATTCAAATTGGTAACCAAACTTCAGGATTGCAACCGTCACGTTTGAAAGTCACTCAGAGGTATAGAGTTCTTCAAGAAGAGAGTTGCGCCCTCTAGTGATGAACCAAAGTATATTTTTCAGTCGTTGCAACTTTATTAGTTCTGGCTACACTCCAAGTTTGATTACAAAAGTAAATAAATAAATGTCTTTACAGTCTTTCAAACACTTGTATGAAAATACTTTGTTTTTTCTTATCTTTACAAATCTTTTCAAATGAACATCGCTCTGTGAGAAAATTGAGAGCAGCTTGATAATTCAGTTTATAACAGGTTAACTGAATTATCAAGCTGCTCTCAATTTTCTCACAGAGCGATGTTCATTTGAAAAGATTTGTAAAGATAAGAAAAAACAAAGTATTTTCATACAAGTGTTTGAAAGACTGTAAAGACATTTATTTATTTATTTACTTTTGTAATCAAACTTGGAGCGTAACCAGAACTAATAAAGTTGCAACGACTGAAAAATATACTTTGGTTCATCACTAGAGGGCGCAACTCTCTTCTTGAAGAACTCTATACCTCTGAGTGACTTTCAAACGTGACGGTTGCAATCCTGAAGTTTGGTTACCAATTTGAAATGATACAGGCCAAGCAGTTCATATTTTTACACTTCACTCTTAAGGTATGATTTACTAATTGTGCACATTAACACCATTATCACAAATTAATGCTCCAGGACCCCCTACATAAAAATGGGCCCAGTTGCATATAATAAATGCCAATAACATTAGTATATATTAACTTTTAGTAAATGGTCTCATTATATCCTCCTGTGAATGCAAGTACTGTATTGTTTATTGAAAGCTTCTATACTGCTACTAATGACTGGGGAGTCAATTTAGAGCGGTTTAATGTATATCTGTACCTTGCATTTGAAAACTGGCTATATTTATGCTCTAAAAGAGAGGTTGAGATATCTTTTAATAGCCATAATGCCATGGGTAGACGATTCCACTCCCATGTTGCGGTGATCAAAAAGGTACTACATCTAGTTACTTCCAACAAGAAAGATTTGCAAACTGAAGTACCAAACTGGGGCCTAACATTTAGCACACTATTAAGAATTAGGGAGCTAGAGGTTTTTGTGTCAGTACGTGTCTGTAAAATGGCTCTTGTAACAGCACGAATGAATGTATTTTTACTACAAGTTTGGATGAAACCCAGTGGAAATCAGTTTGGCTTTCAGTTACGCCATCATTACATTCAGCAAGCCTAATGCAATCTTCCTTTTTTTTAATGCATAAGGCGTTATGGACTCTGGCTAAATGATCACAAATAGATATTTCCAAAGGAAACTTTTGCTGGACCTATAAAGATGCAACTGGAACTTTAGAACATATTTGAGTTTGCGTTATTATACACATGGGTTAGGCTCACTATTCTGTATTTGTACCTATTGGTGTTTGACATCCTCTACGTTATTCCATTTTTCATTATTTTATTTGAATTTATCATATACACTACATGATCAGTAGAGTGCATTATATAGCATCTAATGTTTGTATTTCTTCTTGATATATTGCTACTCAGAATATGTATTTTATGTACTGTTCATTAAAACTAATAAATAAATTGAACTTAGAACATATGATATTTAAGTGTTCATTTGCTGCTTCTTATTGGAGTAACAATGTCAAATTTACTTTCTATAACAGAACTGTTAACTTATTTGATAATTATCTTATGGGATATGGTCTTAAATCTATATTAAACACTAATAAAAAAACAATTATTGTTTAACAATTAAATAATTAAAACAATTTTAACTAATTGGAAGGATTTTTCTAAAATGGATTATAATATATGGTGTAATATGATATGTTTGTATAGTAAATATGAGAAAAGTTATTCTCTAATGCAGGGGTGTCAAAGTCCCTCCTCGAAGGCTGCAATCCAGTCGGGTTTTCAGGATTTCCCCAATGAATATGCATGAGATCTATTAGCATACAATGAAAGCAATGCATGCAAATAGATCTCATGCATATTCATAGGGGAAATCCTGAAAACCCGACTGGATTGCGGCCCTTGAGGAGGGACTTTGACACCCCTGATCTAATGGATGGAAAAGTGAAATTTGCATGTGAGCGTCTGGTATGTTTACTGTTGGCAAATGAAAACATATTCGTAAGATAATGAAGTCTAAAGTTAGGCACGATTTATAGAAATAGCATTTAGCTTGGGAGCCGTGCCTAACTTTAGGTGCAACCATTTGCACCAACCTGGTGCAAAACCTCATGCCTAAAGTTAGGTGCAGAGGCTCCTTATTCTGTAACTGTGCATGCAAATTTGAGGAATGCCCATGACCCTCCCATTTCTGCTCTCTCTTTTGGGCGTTGTAAGTAAATTTAAGTTGAAACCAATTAACACTAATAATTGCTTGTAGAGAAGCAAATTATCAGTGATAATTGACTCATTTTTTTATTAAGTTGTGCCCTCACAAATTAGGTGCACACCCAAGCATCATTTATAGAATTTGGGCATTTATGTGCAAACATTTATATCTGTACAAGTCGTTGGTGAGGCCCTACTTGGAGTACTGAGTTCAGTTTTGGAGACCATATCTGGCTAAGGATATAAGAAGACTTGAAGTGGTCCAGAGGAAGGCAATGCAAATGGTAGTGGGTTTGAGCTAAAAGACGTAAAGGAAGAGACTGGAAGACCTGAATATGTATACTCTAAAGGAGAAGAGGGATGGTGTGATATGATTCGGACTTTTAAATACTTGAAAAGTATTAATATAGAACCAAATCTTTTTCAGAGTAGGGAAAATGGTAAAACTAGAGGCCATAAATTGAGATTGCGGGGTGGTAGACTTAGGAGTAATGTTCGGAAATTCTTTTTCACGGAGAGGGCAGTTGATACCTGGAATTCCCTCCCGAGGGAGGTGGTGGAGAAGAAAATGGTGACAGAATTAAAAAAAAAGTATGGGATGATCACAGTGGATCTCTAATTAGAAAATGAATGGCATTAACTAAAGGACAAGGTCTGGTACTGTATATGGCAATTCGGTACTGTATAAGGACAGATTGTTCACCCTCTCCAAGGTAGGGAGAACGAGAGGGCATTCTTTAAAGTTGAAAGGGGATAGATTCCGTACAAACGTAAGGAAGTTCTTCTTCACCCAGAGAGTGGTGGAAAACTGGAATGCTCTCCTGGAGGCTGTCATAGGGGAAAACACCCTTCAGGGATTCAAGACTAAGTTAGACAAGTTCCTACTGAACAAGGACGTACGCTGGTAGGGCTAGTCTCAGTTAGGGCGCTGGTGTTTGACCAAAAGGGCCGCCGCGTGAGCGGACTGCTGGGCATGATGGACCACTGGTCTGACCCAGCAGCGGCAACTCTTATGTTCTTGTGTATGAACAATAAATCAGTTTTATAGCAGGATAGAGGGTAATTGTCTCCAGTACTTTGAGGAAAGAAAATAAGTCTACTTTTACAAAGGTAGATAGGTTCTATGCTGCTTATCCCTAGGGATAAGCAGAGAATTTCCCCAAGTCCACTGTAATAATGATTTCTGGACTTTTCCTCCAGGAACTTGTCCAAATTTCTTCAAATTGAGCTATGCAAACAGTGAATTCTAGTACTTAATTAAGCATTGAGTAAAAAAATATTTTCTCCAATTTGTTTTAAACTTACTGCTTAATAACTTCACTACATGTCCTTTAGTCTTTTTTCTTCTTGAAAGAGTTAGCAAGCAATTTGGTTTAACCCATTCCACTCCACTCATTTTATAGACCTCTATCATATGGATTCCAAGCTCTCTTTCATCCTCTTTAGCCTTTTGCCATCACAGAGTTGTCCCATCTCCTTTATTATTATGGTCATTCTTCTCTATATCTTTTCTAATTCCACTAGGGTTTATTTTTTTTGATGTGACAACCAGAATTGCACATGATACTCAAGGTGTGGTCACACCATGGAGCAATACTTAGGCATTATCAGTGATGTACATGACTTGTTTGCACTCCCTCATCCAGGCAGTAGGGAGCATGTGTGTGGAATGGTCGAGGAGCAGGTCTACATGTGCACAGCTGTCAACTCTACCAGTTCTCTGCCCCATTACAGGAATTGACAATGGGGGAGGGGGCGGCAGAGCTGATGGCCACGCATACGTGGACTGTAGCACTGCGGCTTCTCCATACACCTCTATACTGCCTGCACCTTGAGGGAGGAAAGAGAAGACCTGTGCAGGAAAAGCCAGGTGAAGACCCCTGAGAATTTTCCCCAATATAGCAGAAAC
Source organism: Geotrypetes seraphini (assembly GCF_902459505.1). Lineage (NCBI taxonomy): Eukaryota > Metazoa > Chordata > Amphibia > Gymnophiona > Dermophiidae > Geotrypetes > Geotrypetes seraphini. The sequence continues at coordinate 173,991,166 of NC_047086.1, read as the reverse complement.
AGGCCAATACAGCTAAGACCTAAAATGGTTGCTGAAAGAGCAAAATGGACACTCTGACTAAAAAACAGTTAGCTCTGAAAGACACTTCTGCTTTCTTGAAAGCAGAGTCAAACAGAAGGCACAGCTGGAGAGAAAAACAATTCTAGTGAAAAAGAGATCTTAGCCCTATAGTGGTATGATAAGCTTATGGAAGGTTCACAAGAAGAAGGAAGAATGCTGTGCAGGAAACAAGGGATATGAGAATGCAAGAAAGCTAACCAAAGAACTGAAAAGCCGTTAGGCCCAGGTGCTCGAGGGAGGTTCTTGATATATTAATAGGACGGGGAAGTAAGGGAGAAGAAGATGAAAAAAGGCGTGACACACAGTATCACTCAATTATGTTAACCAATCCATAGATTAATAAATGAGATAAAGAATATGATTAACCAATGAAAGTGTGAAATGTAACATGCACCAATGTGGGCCAGAGCTGTCAGAATCATATAAAAGAAAGCTCCTTGAACCTAGGATTCAGAACTCATTGGAAGTTCTCCATCAGTCTGGCCAGCCTGGTGTATGCTCTCTCACTCTGTATGCTGTGTGATTTACTCCTGTAAGCTCTTGCTATTTGATTATTAAATGTATATTATTTGAACCAGCATAAAGAGAGTCAGTGAAGGCTGTAATAGCAGGCTCTTCAATCTGGGGTGGACGTAGGGTTACCATAAAGCTCTAGAAAAAGGAGGATGGATTGAGACATCTGGGTTTTACTTCCATTGTGGAAATAGAACCCAGATGTCTCAATCTGTCTTCCTTACTTCTATTGCTTTCAATGGAAGGAAAATTGAGATGTCTCAATCTGACCTCCTTTTTCTGGAGCCATATTTTATTTTTATTTATATACCACTTATAGCCTAAGTGATTTACATTCAGGTACTCAAGCATTTTCCCCTATCTGTCCTGGTAGGTACACACTCTATCTAATGTAACCCTAGGTGTATCACACCTAGTAAGCCACAGGGCATTATGATAGCCTTGATTTGATTCTGTATTGCTTTGCTAATAATTCCTAACATGCTATTTCCTTTCTTGACTGCCACCGCACACCGAGCAGAGGATTTCAATGTATTATCTATGATGATGCCTGCCTAGATTGTTTTCCTGGCTGTGACTTCTAATACAGAACCCTGCTGATGAATTTCCAAATAAAGAATGACACAGGGACAAATTTATCCTCGTCCCTGCAGGAACTCAATTTCCTCACCCTGTCCCCATGAGTTTTGTTGCTGTCCCTGTCCCATTCCTGTAAGCTCTGCCTTTTAACCGCACAAGCCTCAATCACTTATGATTTTAAAGTGTTTGAGGCTTGTACAGATGAGACCAGAGCTTGCAGAAATGGGGTAGGGACAGGAAAATAACTCTCCGGGATGGGACGGGAAAATGAGCTCCCGCAGAGATGGGGAAAAATTTGTCCCCGTGTCATTCTCTATTTCCAAACTCCAACTAGCTAGCTAGCCATAGAATTCTTCTCCCTTATTCTCCTCTACTTAATAGCTGTTAAGGGCAGTTGCAAGTAAAGATTATAAGCCATTAATATTGCTTTCAAAATATATCTATTTAACTTTGATTCAGTGTGTATTTAATGACCTCTATCTATCTTCTTTGTGGTTGTCCTTTGTCTTTGCCACCATTTTGTTATTGCATATAAGCTTTAAAGGACAGCCAATACCAAAGTATTCTTATTGCATGAATAAAACTCAAAAGGTAAGAGGAATAGAAAATTTCTTGTAAAGCCTCCAGGTCCACCCTGCATCACACTAGCAGCTAAATTCTTTTTTTTTTTTTTAATAAAAAATAGTAAAATAAGTAAAGATAAAAGTCTAAAAGGAGGTTTTTTATGACAGTGACTGAACATTAGAAATCACTTACTAACAATGCGCACTAAAAGTAGATTCTGAGGCTTTGCTCCTCCTTTTAACTGGACATTCCTATAAGGTGCTACTAAATAATTATGGGATCCTTTCACTAAACTTCGCTAAAAAGTGTCCTCCATTATTATTATCGCATGGGTTTCCCCACATACTGAGGCCACTTTTATTGCGGATGTCATATGACTGCAATTTCTTTTTTCCTGTGAATGGCCATGTATTAATTTACCTGTTAGCCCATGGCCATTAGCAAATGAGCCCTTCTGCCACCTATTTTGTAGGCAGTAAGGACCTGATTCTATAAACGGCGCCTTACTCTTAGGCACCGTTGAGCGCAATTGCCAATCATCTGCTAGACACTGTTCATAGAATCACGTCCAGCGGCACCTAAATGGTCTTAGGCATTGGTAAACACTGAATCCTTAGATCAGGGGTGGGCAACTCAGGTCCTCGAAGGCCGGAATCCAGTCGGGTTTTCAGGATTTCCCCCAATGAATATGCATGAGATCTATTTGCATGCACTTCTTTCAATGCATATTCATTGGGGAAATCCTGAAAACCTGACTGGATTCCGGCCCTTAAGGACTGGAGTTGCTCACCCTTGCCTTAGACACACTGCCATTTAAACGAGGGTTTTCTTGGCCTAAATGAGTGCACCTACATAACATAACCAAACAATTTTTAGGCCTAAGTCAAACCACACCCTAACCACAACTACTTCCTGGTAGATGCCTCGTCATGATAGGCACCTACCAGCTAATTAACCCCTCCTTTACAAAGCCGCACTAGCATTTTTAGCACCGGCCACTGTGGTAATAGCTTGGATGCTCATAGAGTTTCGACTAGTTGTATCATGCTTAGGATTCTGTTATTTATACAGATGTTGAGGTTTTTAATATGGCTTGTCTGTAACATGTCTTGTTACCATTTCTGTATTTGGTTATGTTTGTACTTTTTTCTTTTTGACTAAAACCAATAAATTATTTGAACAGTAGAATTCCTATGAGCGTCTGAGCTGTTACCGCCGCGGCCGGTGTAAAAATGCTAGTGCGGCTTTGTAAAGGAGGGGGGTAATTTTTTTAAATGGTGCTTTCAATTGTCTACGCCGATTAAGCCAATTAAGAAAATTAAATTTGGCGCTAGATCGGTTAGGCATGCTGATCTAAGCGCCTAACTTTAAGCATCATTTACAGCAGGGGTATCCAACCTGTGGCCCAAGGGCCTGCCTGCGACCCAGTGAAGTATTTTGTGTGGCCCCAGTCAAGGGCGATTCAGTGTTTTTCTCTGCTGCCCCTGGGTGTTTTCCGTCTTGCTGGCTCCCTCCTCTGTTTTGTTGCAACGTTTGCGCATTTGTGCGGCCCCAGAAAATTTTTTTTCAGCCAATGTGGCCCAGGGAAGCCAAAAGATTCTGATTTACAGAATCTGGACCTAAAGGCTCCTGCGCTAATCAGTTAGCATGTAGCAATGCCCATATGCCCAGCGAATGCCTACTCTACTTTTTAGTATGTGGGTAGCATGAGCCGATCCTGAAACTACCACAGTAGCACCTTTTTTTACCTGTGGTACGCACACATTAGTGCTTGATGCAGTTTACTAAAAAGACCCCTATATGTCAATGGAGGTTCTATACATTAATAGATTGATTCTTATAGCATGGCCAAAAAGCATTTTTGTCTGATGTATTAGAATACAGCTGAAAACAATTGGGCCGAAGATCCAGATAATGATAACAAGCATAATGGTAAGAACATAAGATGCGCCATCTCCGGATCAGACCTTCGGTCCATCAAGTCCGGCGATCCGTACACCTGGCATAATTTGTAGTCCTTCTATGCCTCTCATAATGAGATGTGCATCTAGTTTGCTTTTAAATCCTAGGACGGTCGATTGCGCAATAACTTAACTCAGCAGCTGCCAGCTAAATATCTTTTTGTCTTGTAACTCCATGTTCTGTCAAGATTTACCACAGCACTCTCCCGTTGATGTGATCAAAAGCCTTTTTGTGATCTAGCAAAGTGCCTCTCAGCCTTTTATTATATTCAGCATGCCTTCTACTAGTTGTGCAAGTGAAAAATGTCATTGATACAATTTTCGTTTGCTCTGAAGCCCATTTGAACTTCTGACAACTGCTAAGACTTTTTAATTAGTTTAGCATGTGTGTCTTAATAAAGAAATTCCTTTATAATTGCTATTGTCACGTTGACTGCATTCAGAGTGCAACAATAACGGCAATTCACCAGTCTTTTAATGTTTTTCTGTTAGCTTCACCTTGCTAAAAACTCATTATAAAGTTATTTTATCCTTGGCACTCCTGTGGTTTTATTTCTGATGAAAAATCAACTTTAACAGGTGCTCTGTGGTTTGGTTTTGCTGCACATTTAGTAACATTTTCCACTTCTGAAAGAAGACTAACCCCCTCTTTTACTAAGGCGCGCTAGTTGATTTAACTCTATATGTTTCTTTATAGGCAACCAGTGAAGTTTTTTTTGTAGAATATAGAAACACTGTCGTATCTCTTCAGGATAGTGTTCAAGTGATTAGGTTGGAGCCATTTATTCATTTAGGGGTCCTTTTACTAAGGCGCACTAGCCGATTTAGCGCGCGCTAAACGCTAACATAAGAATTGCCGCTGCTGGGTCAGACCAGTGTCCATCATGCCCAGCAGTCCGCTCACGCGGCGGACCTTAGGTCAAAGACCAGTGCCCTGAGACTAGCCCTACCTGCGTATGTTCCGGTTCAGCAGGAACTTGTCTAACTTTGTCTTGAATCCCTGGAGGGTGTTTTCCCCTATGACAGATTCCGGAAGACTGTTCCAGTTTTTTACCACTCCCTGGGTGAAGAAGAACTTCCTTATGTTCGTACGGAATCTATCCCCTTTCAACTTTACAGAGTGCCCTTTGGTACTCTCTACCTTGGAGAGGGTGAACAACCTGCCCTTATCTATTAAATCTATATCTAACGTGTCCACTGAATGCTGAACCAGAACGTACGCAGGTAGGGCTAGTCTCAGTTAGGGCGCTGGTCTTTGACCCAAGGGCCGCCGCGTGAGCGGACTGCTGGGCACGATGGACCACTGGTCTGACCCAGCAGCGGCAATTCTTATGTTCTTAAATGCTTATGCATCCTTAGCATATAATGGACACGTTAGATAATGAAGGGAATAGATTTAATAGATAAGGGCAGGTTGTTCACCCTCTCCAAGGTAGAGAGTGCGAGAGGGCACTCTGTAAAGTTGAAAGGGGGTAGATTCCGTACGAACATAAGGAAGTTCTTCTTCACCCAGAGAGTGGTAAAAAACTGGAACAGTCTTCCGGAATCTGTCATAGGGGAAAACACCCTCCAGGGATTCAAGACAAAGTTAGACAAGTTCCTGCTGAACCGGAACATACGCAGGTAGGGCTAGTCTCAGGGCACTGGTCTTTGACCTAAGGTCCGCCGCGTGAGCGGACTGCTGGGCATGATGGACACTGGTCTGACCCAGCAGCGGCAATTCTTATGTTAGCGTTTAGCGCGCGCTAAATCGGCTAGTGCGCCTTAGTAAAAGGACCCCTAAATGAATAAATGGCTCCAACCTAATCACTTGAACACTATCCTGAAGAGATACGACAGTGTTTCTATATTCTACAAAAAAAACTTCACTGGTTGCCTATAAAGAAACATATAGAGTTTAAAACTGTTTTTCTGATTCATCATATTATACAGGCAGAAGCTTCTAATCATCTCACTTAGATTTTTTTCACGTTTGCATTATTCATCTAATAGATCGAGTAATACATTTTTATTGCCGTTTCCCTCTTTTAGAGGTATATGTTTTTAAACATCAATTTAATTCTTCTTTTACATATGCTGCTATTGTTATTTGGAATGATTTACTTATACAAATAAGAACAGAAGTTAGTTATTAGAAATTTCATAGAATGCTGAAAAACATTTACACGTGATAGATTGTAAAGTTAGTACTTTTAGTTAAAGAATTGTAAGGACACTTTTTTATCCAAGGAATTGTATTTTTCCATAGAATTATTATGGCTTCTTTTTGATGTAAATCGCCTTGTCTTCTATTAAATTAGATTAATTGGTCCCTAGTCTCTAATCATAGTTAGCTTTTTCACAAATTTGTGATATGCACCTTGTCATTTATAAACTACCTTGTATCCAAATGTGAGAAAAGGTGTATAAAAGTACAAAGATAAGATTAGGAGAGGTTGGGGACCATGAGGGGTTAAGCAGGCACTGGCCTCGATATATCCTCTACTCATATAGCTGTTGATTACTGCATTGCTCTCCCAGAGAAAGGGAGGTAAAACAATATGATGAAACCTTCTGCCCAATGTGTGGCGGTGGCCAAAAAAGATGCTTGGAATTATTAAAAAAGGGATGGTTAACAAGACTAAAGATATTCTAATGCCTCTGTATCATTCCATGGTGCGACCTCACCTGGAATATTGCGTTCAGTTCTGGTCTCCTTATCTCAAGAAAGATATAGCGGCGCTAGAAAAAGGTCAAAGAAGAGCGACCAAGATGTTAAAGGGGATGGAACTGCAGCTTGGAAAAGAGAAGGCTGAGGGGAGATACAATTTAAGTCTACCAAATCCTGAATAGAGTAGAACAGGTACAAGTGGATCAATTTTTCACTTCGTCAAAAATTACAAAGACTAGGGGACACTCGATGAAGTTACAGGGAAATACTTTTAAAACCAATAGGAAGAAATATTTTTTCAATCAGAGAATAGTTAAGCTCTGGAATGTGTTGCTAGAAGTTGTGGTAAATAGCATAGCTGGTTTTAAGAAAGGTTTGGACAAATTCCTGGAGGAAAAGTCCATAGTTGTTATTAAGACATGGGGGAAGCCACTGCTTGCCCTAGATCAGTAGCATGGAATGATGCTACTCTTTGGGTTTTGACCAGGTACTAGTGACCTGGATTGGCCACCGTGAGAACGGGCTACTGGGCTTGATGGACCATTGGTCTGACCCAGTAAGGCTATTCGCATTTTCTTATTAACACCATAGGGCAGACAAATGAGACAAATGGTAGAGCCAATGGGGTAGGAGGGGGGTGGAAGAGAGAGAGATGCTGGTCTACAAAATCCCAAGTGATGTAGAACAGGTAAAAGTAAATCGATTTTTCACTTTTTCAAAAATTACAAAGACTAGAGGACTCAATGAAGTTACATGGACATACCTTTAAAATAAATAAGGGGAAATATTTTTCCCCTGAATGGTTAAGCTCTGGAACTTGTTGCCAGAGGATGTTGTAACAGTGGTTAGCATAGCTGGGTTTAAAAAAAGGTTTGGATAGGTTCCTGGAGGAAAGCCCAGGGGAAGCCACTGCTTGTCCTGGATCGACAGGCTTTGAATATTGCTACTATCTGGGTTTCTGCCAGGTGCTTGTGACCTGGATTGGCTACTCTTGGAGACGGGAGACTGGGCTGAATGGACCATTGGTCTGGCCTAGTATGATTATTCTTATGTACCACCAAGGTGGGGGATAAGAAGATGCTAGAAACTATGGGGACAGATGGTTATGGAAGAAATAAAGGGTACAGGAAATTAGGGAAAGAGAGAGAGAAAAAGAGAGAGATGCTGGGCACTGGGGGTTGACTTATAAGCCATCCCTTGGGGAAGGGGAGGAGACAGTCACGGCTAAAGGATTACCTAGAGCATCAGATTCCCTTGGGCTAGCCCTGTCTGCATGTATTTTAAAACAGGGTCTACATCGGGCAGATACAGTTCTAAAAACTACATGCTGTTCTAGAAGTGTCAGTTCCGGTTTGCATATCCTTTCTAAAAGGGTCTTCCATTTGTTTATGACTGACAGGTGCTATAGCCTATACTGCACACTGTACCTGAAATTATTCTTTTCTGTCATTATGGCTTATCTTTATAGACTCAGTATTCTAAGCTGGAATCGTTCCCTATTCCACATGCCCCCTGCTGCCCCCACCCCAAGTACCGTACCGTGACCACTGCAGGTGAGACAATAGGTAGGGAATGATTTTTGTGCCCCCTATCTCTTTAACACCCCTTGTGGCTGCATCTCCTGCAGTTTCTGGGACCGCCTGTTATAATGTGAAGGGAGATGATATCGAGTTGGATTGCTCACCTTGTCTATAGAATTCCTCGCAGACCCTTTCACTCCACTGTTTGCTCATGTCCCAGATTCGACAAGGATTGCAAATGTCAGCACACTTCAGTGCGATCTGTCCATTCCAGACGACAGCCAGGGAAAGGGAGAGAAAAGAATCCTTCAAACAGTGATTTCTTAAAAGTACTTGAATCACAGTGCCTTGCAAATGTCATTGCACACTTTCAGTTTTTTATATTCTGCTACCTAAAAAAATACAATTCAAAATGTATGAGAGCTTGTTTGACAGATGCACACAACATATTCTATGCTCTCAACATGAAAGAGCAATTATATAAATATTCAGGAATAAGCTGCAGCAGGTTCACAAATGGGGAGTGGAATGTCTGATACTTTGATGAAGGTAGCAGCTGGAAGGTTTATTTTTCTAATTAGTGGGTCTGAGATACTCTTCCCTGTCAGATGTATGCTGTCAAGAAAATCTCTCATTTTTTAATGGGTTACTCACTGTCTGAACTGTTATATGATAGGTATCCTAAAGTACTTCTTCGAAAATATGTCCTGGGGGATCCCTAGCCAGTTAATCTTTCATAATACGTACAATATATATATGCATGGAATAGATTTTCATGCATTGTCTCTACAGAGTGCAAACATATTTATTTTTCAGATTTATATCTCACTCAATCTAAAATCCTTTGTGGGTTACAATAAAACATACAAAAAGCACAATTTACAAACAATAAAATTAAAATAAATCTATACTAAAAACACAAAAACATTAAAAATTAAACATATCTGTGAGGGAACTTTCCCGCCAAAATTCAAATTCATGACCAACGGTCCTCCCTGTTTTCAATCAGGTCAGTGGACCCACTATATATAAAGACGAACTGCCGGCCTCACAGTATACCCTGAAAAAAAGCCACAGCATGATGGCTGAAACATTGGTTCTACCCAGCCAGAGGCGGCGAGACCTGGAAAATAGCAACATGCTTAGCATGGACCTTTCCTGCTAGTGCCAGTCCTGTGGAAAAGAGGCATTGAAATGTTGGGAGTGCAGTGCAGGTTCTGTGGGGATCCCAAAGTATCAGAGTTCTCGAGATGCAGTGGCCGGGACCCCTCTTCTTGCTTCGGGCAGCATGGGAATGGGTGCAAAGGTACATTAATTTAAAGATATTTGTGATTTTTTTTAAGGCAAAGAATATAGTTTTACAGTAATGCAGAACAATATAAAACAGGAGATACTGGATTTTTTTTGGGGGGTGGAGGAGGCTGTACTGTACATTTTAGGATCATAGGGGGTCACTTTTCAGATTGTGATCTTAAAGAAAGATATTAACATTCTGTGATGTGCAAAAATGTAAAAGTCACTGAGATAAAAAAAAGATTGCTATTTCTGTATTGTACTGCCTGTTCTTGATTTATGATTTAAATGTTTATTGTTTAAATTGGATAAAAAAAAATTAAAAAATGAGACAACATTGAAAAACCGGCTAGTACTCACTCATGGAAAGTAAAGATTATTCAGACTAGCCTGTAGTGTTTTGCTGGAAGACTTTGTGTTTTGGCCTTTTTACCTTAAGAAAAGTCTTGAATAAATTGGATTTTGCGCTAAGAAAAAATATTTACAGTTTAAAAAATTTTGTTAAATCTTATAGCAAAGATGTCTAGTCTTTGTAGACTCTCACCAGGATCACCCAAATTTCTAATTTCGATTTATATTTAAGTCAACTTTTTTTCCTCCTTTTTGGGGGTAAAAGGTTTCTATATCAGTTTATATTCAAGTATATACGGTATTTATTTATTTATTTTGATTTCTATCCCATTCTCCCAGAAGCTCAGAATGGGTTACAAGTAGACATTCACAATCATTTGAAAACAGACTAGTCATGACAACAAATAGGCAACAGTAGACAATAACAGAGCTTATTATAACATAAGAAATGTCTTCACCGGATCAGACCTTAGGTCCATCTAGTCCGGCGACCCGCACACGCGGAGACCAATCCAGGTGTTCCCTGCTGAAGACCTTGTTTACCCGTATCCCTCAAAGTGATTTGCAAGAAGGTGTGCATCCAACTTGCCCTTGAATCCCGGAATGGTGGTCTCCGTCATAACATCCTCCGGGAGAGCATTCCAAGCGTCCACCACTCATTACCCAGGGCCAACTCAAGGGACTGTGGTGCCCTGAGGCACCTTCTGCATCTATTCCTTTCTCTCCTCTCTTCTACCTTCCAAAGTATTTAGATAACACTGTCTTATTAAAAATGTTTATTTTATTTTTAATTTTTCCTCTATCTCTACTTCTCACTTCTCTATTACCCTCCAGGTACTTTAGTTAGATTGTGAGCCTTCGGGACAGTAAGGGAATTTTTCAAGTACCTTTCTTATTTCTAATCTTAATGTATATTTTCTGTAAACCGCTTAGAACCTAACGGATGTAGCGGTATATAAGAAATAAATTACATTACATTACATTATGTGAAACAGAATTTCCTGATATTTGTCCTAGGCCTGTTGCCCCTCAGTTTCAGTCCATGACCTCTTGTCCCAGTCACATTTGACAGATTCAGGGCGGCATTCAGGAGAGATTTGGGGCTGAGCAGGGTGGCGATTCAAGGCAGCAGGCAGGAGAGATTCGGGGCAGAGAAGGGTGGCAATTCGGGGCGGCAAGCAGGAGAGATTCGGGGCAGAGCAGGGTGTGAATTAGAGCAGCAGGCAGGAGAGCTTCGGGGCAGAGAGATAAATATTCAGGGCAGCAGAGAGCAGGGCGGCAATGGAGCTGGAGAGTCGGAAAGGACATTTACGACTGGTCTCCAGCAGTCGCTTCCTGTGTTGATTGGCCAGCTCAGTTGGTTTGCTAGATTTCTTTAGTGAATCGGTTCCCTGCCTACTTTGCATGTTGTTCCCCTCATTTGCATGTGTGTATCAGAATCGGATTGGCAGAGAGGTAAGTGAATCAGGCAGGAGTAAAATTGGGTCACAAAGGTACACGATCAGTTTGCTTAGTGAATCTAGCCCTTGGTCCCTTTAATTGGATTATGACACATAATCCAATTACATTTACATTACTATTACATTGTAAACCGCTTAGATATTTGATTAAGCGGTCTAAAAAATCTCTTAATAAACTTGATTACGATTACAGACTAACTCGAATTCATAAAATCAGAGACCCACGATTTATACAACTGAAGATCAAAGAAAACTCATAAGATATAATCCCTTGTTATAGAGCTAACTATTTTGGGGGATCTTATCAACATGAAGGGACAGGGCAGGCTCAACCTATGGACCAGGTGAAGCCCTGGCCCAGGGCTCTGGAAAAGGGTGCCAAAATCCCAGTCTGAACTACTTTCAAACTCTAGAGCAGGGGTGTCAAATGTCAGTCCTTGAGGGCCGCAATTCAGTTGGGTTTTCATGATTTCCCCAATGAATATGATTGAGATCTATTTGCATGCATTGCTTTCATTGTATGCTATTAGATCTCATGCATATTCATTGGGGAAATCCTGAAAACCCGACTGGATTGCGGCTCTCGAGGACTGACATTTGACACCCCTACTTTAGAGGGATACTTGCCAGACTGATTTTGGTGCCCTTTATCACCATACCCTGAGTCAGTACCTCACCTGGTCCAGCAAGAGGGGGAGACTTGAGAGAGAGGGAGACATTCCAGATCACAGATAGGGGGAGGAGAAGAAAAGAAATATCACATTACAGGGCTGGGTTGGGGGAAGCACCAATGCAAAAGTTGGCTCAGGGCACCACAGTCCCTTGAGTTGGCCCTGGGTAAGGAGTTTCCCCCAGCAAGACTTAGGTAGCTAAAAAAGAGGTAAGGTGAGAAGGATTTTTTTTAAAAACCCATATTTAACAGACTGATAATCTGATGACACATTTATATGGATATTTAAGGAAAAAAAGTAGGCCCTATTTGAAGAATACCAGGTCCCATTAACAAACTTCTTCCTATGTCTCAGTGTGTCTCTACAGACATCTGCAAAGCCCCTGATCTTAAGTCCATAGAATGTTTATTCTCTAGTCCTATAAAATCAATGACAGAAGCCAATGTATCTGGAGCTAAAAATAAAACTGCAATCAAATAAACTGAGTTCCCCTCAGTGTGAGCAGAATTATAAGTTTAATGTGAATACATGATTATGTGTTGTTGGACACAGTTTGGTTATTTTCCTTTACAAAGGAGGTCCAGTTGCTAGTTGTTTCTCATTCAAGAATCAAGGGTATATTATACCTTCAATATAGACTCCTGAAGCCAGTTGCGGAAATCCTGAGAGAATATCTGAATTTGACTTATTTGCTTATTAGCCCTCAGCAGAGCTAATGATCCAAAGGAAGCAATAGGAGCCTGAAAGATGTTTGCTCTCTAGACCAGTGTTTTTCAACCTTTTTATACCTATGGACCGGCAGAAATAAAAGAATTATTCTGTGGACCGGCATCGGTCCATGGACAGGCGGTTGAAGAACACGGGGCTAAGTCGTGGGCCAGACACTGCCCATCTCTACCCAATCTCCACCCCAGACCCCGACCCCATAATAGCACTAATTGTACCTTGTACGTCCCTTGCCTCATCTGGAAGTCTTCCCTCTGACGTTGCAACGTCAGAGAGAAGGCTTCCGGTTCAGGCGCAGGATGCCCGTAGGAACCACTGCACGTGGCTTTGTGCACTGAATCAGTTAGGAAGAGGAAGCTGGCTCAAAGATAACGCCATATCAATCCCACCGTGGACCGGCGGTTGAAGAACACTGTTTTGGGCCTGATGCACGTGCTGGCACTGTGGACCGGCAGAAAATTTCTGTGGACCGGCACTGGTCCATGGACCGGTGGTTGAAGAACACTGCTCTAGACCATTAGATGTCAGATATATCATAGAAATTACAGGTGACACAGATATTTGGGGGGAAGGAATAGGAGGAGGAGAGCCATCTCCTTTTATTTTTTTTATTTTTTTTTTTAAAGTGCTGCAGCAGCAGTTAACAGACTAGAATGGAGCTTGGCTGATAGCTATATTATATTATATAGTGTATTACAAATAGCACAGAGCTATAAATAAAACAAAAAAAGGGTATGAGTCCACCTGAAGGCCCTCAAAATCTGTAATAAAAATAAATAAAAAATGCACACGCTCAGAGCTTTTCCTATTTTTCATTTTGTTATTGATTTCCTATTTTGCATTTTTGTGAACTAATTTTGCAGTTTTCTGCTATGCATTCAATCAAACAGCAGTACAAGGATACTTAAATCACTGTTCATTTGCAGGTTGTTTCTTGACAAATTTGTGATACACTAAGAACTTTTACTTGTTCTGTTACCTGAAGCATAAAGTGCTTGTGTTCCGAATCCTCCAAGCGCAAGTCGTGGTTGTGGAGGTGAGCCTTCAAGCGGCTTAGAAATTCGTTCTGTCGATTGATGTCTGTTGCCAGGATGAGGGCGCCCAGCTGTTGTTCAATATCTTGCCTGTAGTCATGAGAAAATAAAAAAGAACCTTAGCCCTAATACAAACAAGGTCTCTATAGAAGATTATGTTGAAATCAATGGCTCAATCCCTTCCTAAAACTTTACCCTCTTCTGTGTCTGCAAACATGTTCCTCAAGATTCATTCCAGGAGCTGTGCAAAGATATGATCCTGTAGGACAGTGGTCTCAAACTCAAACCCTTTGCAGGGCCACATTTTGGATTTGTAGGAACTTGGAGGGCTGCCGGAAAAATAGTTAATGTCTTATTAAAGAAATGACAATTTTGCATGAGGTAAAATTCTTTATAGTTTATAAATCTCCCCTCCCCCCGGAAAGCCTGCATGTTCCCCCCCTTCTTTGCAGCGTCTTCCTGGCCTCCTGGTCTTAGTTTCAGCTTATTACCGAAGCCTGCAGAGAGGATCACCAGTACTATAGCATTCCTTGCAGGCTGCCATCGGCCTCCGCAGCACGTTCCCTCTGCTGACATCAGGGGCAGGATCGCAGTAGAAGGAACGTGCTTCTGAGGACGACGGCAGCCTGCAAGGAACACTACAGCACCGGTGATCTTCTCAGCAGGCTGCGGTAATTATCTGAAGGTAAGAGGAGGCCGGGGGAAGTCGGAGGACGCTGCAAAGAGCGGGAAGCACTAGTACAGATCACGGGCTGCAAAATAGTACCTGGAGGGCCGCATGTGGCCCCTGGGCCATGAGTTTGAGACCACTGCTGTAGAAGGACCTGATCCATGCATGTCATTTCCAGATATGCCCAACCATGTGAATGCCGTGTCAACTGTATCTCAGGCAAGATGAAGCAGGAATTCAGCATTTGGTTTTGTAGTATGAGAAAGGACAGAAGGGTTGGTGGCATTGTAAGGGGGAAGGTCTGCTCTGGGCACGGTCTTTGTAGGGGCACAGGCACCCGGCTTCCTCTCTGCCCCACCCAACCATGCACCTCTTCCTTTCCCTCAAACCTCTTTATTTTTCCTTGCGCAAGTAGCATTACAAACGTACTGCCTGCGTCGGTGTCACCTCTCTCTGACATCACTTCCGGGCCCTGCGCCTAAGAAGTGACATCAGAGGGATAGCCAACATGAAGCAGGCAGCAAGTTTGTGCTATTGCTCGTGGCCTGGAAAATTAAAAAGGTACAGGGGAAGGGAAGGGAGGTGTGCATGTGGCCGGGGGGGGAGGGGCAGGAGGGGGAAGGAGAATGGGTGGCGGAGAAGAGGGCGGGAGAGGGGTGCCATCGCCCTGGGCACCACTCACGCTAGCTACGGCATTGAGAGGGGTTGAGATTTATTGGGAGGGTGATTTAAATACATATTTTATTGTAAGTGATGTTATTGTTTACAGTAATGCTGTGAACTGCCCTGCAAATATTAGAATAAGGTGGTATAATCCAGTGGTTCCCAACCCTGTCCTGGAGGACCACCAGGCCCATCGTGTTTTCAGGATAGCCCTAATGAATATGCATGGAGCAGCTCTGCATGCCTGTCACATCCATTATATGCAAATCTCTCTCATACATATTCATTAGGGCTAGTCTGAAAACCCGATTGGCCTGGTGGTCCTCCAGGACAGGGTTGGGAACCACTGGTATAATCAACTAAAATTTAAAAACGGAAAATAACAATATGTGGAATACAGAACACCAATGGGGTTAAATTGTGACAAAGAGAGTGGAAATTAACCTCCCCTCTAGGGTAATGGCAGTCTAGAAAAATAAATGTATTATATTAAAATACACATAGGCTGATATTTAGACTGTGGAAGGCAGTTATCTCCTGCACTTAACTTGACAGCGGATATTCACTGCTAGGCATTTCGAGCGACCGGCACTGAATATACATACGGGGAATTCAGGAAACGCCTAAAAACATACCTGTTCCAGAAATACCTAAACAATTGACCCGCTCTCCCTCTCCCTCCCCCCTCCCTATTCCACCTGAACTTACAGCACTGTTATAAATATAATCTGTTATCTTCATCTTATCGTAACTTTATGTTGCTATTTATCCCCAGCAGGTCCTGTCGGACATTACCTACTAAAATGTACATATTACATTTTCGCTCAGCAAATTGTATTTCTATACTATTGCCTCCTGAGGTCTCTGATCTCCATATTTCTTCTGAATATCTACTTATTGTATTTCGCTGAATGTCCAGCACTCTTGATTGTAAACCGCCTAGAAGTTGCAAGATTGTGGCGGTATAGAAGAATAAAGTTATTATTATTATTATTATTATAAAGAACATAAGAATAGCCTTACTGGGTCAGCCCAATGGTCCATCAAGCCCAGTAGCCCATTCTCACCGTGGCCAATCCAGGTTACTAGTGTCTGGCCAAAACCCAAGGAGCAGCAACATTCCATGCTACCAGGGGAAGCAGCGACTCTTTTTTTTTTTTTTGGACAGTGTAAACTTAACCGACTAAGTCAATATTCAGCACTGACATGTTAAGTCTATAGTGGCCAAAAGATAAGACTGCTATTTGCGCAGCCAAATCTGGCCGCTAAACTTGGCTGGTCAGCGCTGAAAATTGCCGGCTATCGTGTGATAAAGCACAGTTACTTACCGTAACAGGTGTTATCCAGGGACAGCAGGCATATATTCTCACATGTGGGTGACGTCATCTACGGAGCCCCGATGCGGAAGCATTTTCAAGCAAACTTGATTGAAGATTTAAGTTTGCTCTGCTGCTCCACGCATGCGTGCCTTCCTGCTCCACTAGGGGGTGCATCCCCTCGTGGTCTCCAGTTCACTTAACTAGCCAAGAAGCCAACCTCGGGGAGGTGGGTGGGTTGTGAGAATATATGCCTGCTGTCCCTGGATAACACCTGTTACGGTAAGTAACTGTGCTTTATCCCAGGACAAGCAGGCATGATATTCTCACATGTGGGTGACCTCCAAGCTTACTGCAGAGGGATGGAGGGAAGTTGGCAATTTAAGCAAATAGATTTCGCAACACCGATTGGCCGAATCGGCCATCGCTTCTGGACAGGGAGTCCAGACAGTAGTGGGAGGTGAAGGTATGAACCGAAGACCATGTGGCAGCCTTGCAGATTTCCTCAATAGGTGTTGACCTGAGGAAGGCTACGGAGGCTGCCATCGCTCGGACTTTGTGTCCCGTTACTCGACCATTCAGCGCGAGACCAGCCTGAGCGTAGCAAAAGGAGATGCAATCGGCCAACCAGTTGGACAAGGTGCGTTTGGAAACTGGGTGACCTAACCGGTTTGGGTCGAAGGACAAAAACAGTTGTGGGACTTTCCGGTGTGGCTGAGTGCGTTGGAGGTAAAAGGCCAACGCTCTTTTGCAGTCAAGAGTGTGGAGCGCCACTTCTCCGGGGTGAGAGTGGGGCTTGGGGAAAAACACAGGTAAGACAATGGACTGATTTAGATGGAAATCAGACACTACTTTAGGTAGGAACTTTGGATGGGTGCGGAGTACCACCTTGTCGTGATGGAATACCGTGAAGGGTGGGTCCGCTACCAGGGCTTGTAGCTCACTAACCGGCCGTGCGGACGTGAGTGCAAGTAGGAAAATTACCTTCCAAGTGAGGAATTTTGGATGGCATTTGTCTAGGGGCTCAAATGGAGGTTTCATTAGTTGAGCCAGAACCACGTTAAGGTCCCAAACCACCGGGGGAGGTTTGAGAGGGGGGTGGACGTTCAGCAGGCCCTTCATGAAGCGAGTGACTAAGGGATGGAGCGAGAGGGCTTTCCCTTCCAGGGGCTGATGAAAGGCCGCAATCGCACTGAGGTGTACTCGAATGGAGTTGGTCTTTAGGCCGGAATGAGATAGTTGAAGTAGATAGTCAAGGACCAGGGGGACGGGGACCGACGCCGGGTCCTGGCTGTGGGAGGAGCACCAGGTTGAGAATCTGGTCCACTTTTGGGAGTAGCAGGTTCTCGTCGAGGTTTTTCTAGAGGCCTCCAATATCTCCTTGACTGATTGAGACACGGGGAGAGCAGTCAGGGGGAGAGAAACCAAGCATTCAGATGAAGAGATTGAAGATTGGGATGTAACAGTGAACCCTGACCCTGTGACAGTAGAGAGGGAAACAGAGGCAGAGGCAGTGGATCTCTGACACTGAGTTGAAGTAGAAGGGAAAACCACGGCTGGCGTGGCCAGCGAGGGGCAATCAGGATCAGGGTGGCTTGTACCGTTTTCAGGTGGATAAGCGTCCGCAGTATCAGAGGGAACGGCGGGAACGCGTACAGGAACCTTCCCTCCCAATCGAGGAGGAAGGCGTCGGCCTCGAGCCGGTCCGGGGAGTATATCCGGGAGCAGAAGAGAGGCAGCTTGTGGTTGTGAGGGGACGCGAACAGGTCTATTTGAGGCGTCCCCCACCGTTCGAACACTCCTCGTAGGGCCTGAGAGTGTAGTGACCACTCGTGTGGCTGGAGGAGGCGGCTGAGTCTGTCCGCCAGGCAGTTTTGTTCTCCTTGTATGTACACCGCCCGAAGGAAGGTGTTGTTGGAGATTGCCCATTTCCAGAGGCGCAGAGCTTCCCGGCAAAGGGGCCAAGATCCTGTGCCCCCTTGTTTGTTTACGTAGTACATCGCTACTTGATTGTCGGTTCGGATGAGAACCACTCGGTCGCGGAGCAGATGTTGGAAGGCTACTGCTGCGAGGTAGATGGCCCGAAGTTCTAGCACGTTGATGTGGCAGCGGCGGTCTTGTGCTGACCACATTCCTTGGGTGCGCAGGCCGTCCAGATGGGCTCCCCAAGCGTACTCCGACGAGTCCGTGGTGAGTACCTTGCTGTGGGGTGGGGTGAGGAAGAGCAAACCTTTGGAAAGATTTGAAGAGTCGGCCCACCAGCGGAGCGATCGTTGCAATGAAGGAGTCACTGTCACTGAGTGGTCGATCGGGTCCCGGTCTTGACGCCATTGAGACGCCAGGGTCCATTGAGGGATTCTCAGATGGAGGCGGGCGAAGGGTGTGACATGGACGGTGGAGGCCATGTGGCCCAGGAGGATCATCATCTGTCGGGCTGATACTGAGGTCAGCCGAGAGATCCTTCGGCTCAGACTTACTAACGCCTCCAGGCGCGGAGGGGGGAGGAAGGAACGGAGGCGAACCGTGTCCAGCGTGGCCCCGATGAACTGTAGGGATTGTGAGGGGCGTAGTTGAGATTTTGGGAAGTTTATTTCGAACCCCAGACTTTGTAGATAGGTAATAGTCTGTTGGGTCGCTGAGATAGCCCCTTCTTTGGACGGGGCTTTGATTAGCCAGTCGTCCAGGTAGGGGAATACCTGGAGGCCCTGGGAGCGTAAGGTTGCTGCTACCACCACGAGGCACTTGGTGAAGACCCGAGGTGATGATGCTAGTCCGAAGGGGAGGACTCGGTATTGTAGGTGCCAGTCCCCTACTTGGAAACGCAAAAACTTGCGGTGAGCGGGGTGCACTGGGACATGTGTGTACGCCTCCTTGAGATCGAGGGAGCAGAGCCAGTCGCCCTCGTCGATCAGGGGGTAGAGTGTTGGTAGTGAGAGCATCCGAAACTTTTCCCGTACCAGGAATTTGTTGAGGCGTCTCAAGTCTAGTATTGGGCGTAGGTCTCCCGTTTTTTTCGGTACCAGAAAGTAACGGGAGTAGAAGCCCTTCCCCCGTTGGTCGGGGGGGACCTTCTCCACTGCTCTCAGGCGAAGCAGGTCTCGAGCTTCGGAGAGGAGTAGAGGTAGCTGAGTCCTGTTGGGAGGGCAATTCCTTGGGGGGTTGTCCGGGGGAATGGCCCGAAAGTTGAGAGAGTACCCTGATGAGATCACGCCAAGGACCCATGCGTCCGTCGTGAGTTGTTCCCAGCGAGGGTAAAAGGCTTTGAGTCGACCTCCGATGGGAAGGTGGTCTGGGACTATGGCGGAGGGGGCCCGCCCCCTTCCGCGTGTCCCGTCAAAAGGACGGGGATGGTTTGGTGGTCGCGGGCGGTTGGGACTTGGGCATGGCCCTGTGATGGGCTTGCGGACGTCTGGGTGGGGGCCGCGAGAAAGCAGGGGTGGACTTTTGTGGGTAGCGGCGCGGAGGGGCCCTGTATGGCCTGGGCGCTGGCGGTTTGGGCTTTTGCCGGACAAGGGAGGCAAATGAGCGTTCATGTTCGGAGAGGCGTTTTGTCGCCGCCTCGATAGTGTCATCGAACAATTCCTTTCCCACGCAGGGGAGGTTTGCTAACCGGTCCTGTAAGTTGGGGTCCATGTCGACCAGGCGCAGCCAAGCTAGTCGGCGCATGGCGATAGCGAAGGCAGCTTCTCTGGAGGAGAGTTCGAAGCCATCGTAGGCCGCGTGGAATAGATGAAGGCGCAGGTTGGAGAGGGACTCTAAAAGCAGGCCGAACGTTTCCTGTCGGGAGGCCGGTAGGTCAGTCTCAAAGGCTCTCAATAGTCCAATGAGGTGTTTGAGGTATGATGTGAAGGTGAAAGTGTAGCTTTGCACCCTAGAGGCCATCATTGCGTTTTGGTATAGTCTCCTGCCGAACTTGTCCAGGGTTCGGCCTTCCCGGCCTGGGGGTACCGCTGCTGAGACACGGGACGGGTGAGCCTTTTTCAAGGAGGATTCCACCAGCAGCGATTGGTGGGAGAGCTGTGGTTGCTCGAATCCCGGATAAGGTACTGTGCGGTACTTGGCCTCCATTTTGGAGGGTACGGCCGTGACCATGTAGGGGGTCTCCAGGTTCCTGAAGAAGGCCTGTTGGAGTACCGGGTTAGGTGGTAAGCGGAGGGACTCTCTGGGCAGTGATGGCATATCCAGCTCCGCCAGGTACTCCTTAGAGTATCTGGAGTCGGACTGGAGATCTAAGTCCAATGCTTGGCCCATGTCTTGGACAAAGCGAGTGAAGGATGGGCGAGATGTCCCCGGAGCCCCGTGCGGGGTCAGGGAACGAGACCTTCGCCGGGTGGAGAAGGATAAGGAGGCTTCCCTCGAGTATCGAGGTTCATGCTCTGATCCATGCTCCGAGGTTGGGGAAGCACTGTGAGAGTGTTCCGGGGTTGTCGATCTTCGGCGTCTCGAGGAGCCCCTCGGAGACGATGCCGGGGTTAGGGGTACCGATCGATGTCGGGTTGGTGACCTCGATCCGGACTCCCTCGGAGAATGCGTCCGAGGGGGAGTTCGGAGGATACGCGGGTTGGAGAGTGATAACTCAGCCACCCTTAGTGGTCCTGTACGAGGTGTGGGGGAACGGCCTCGTAGGGTTGGTGAACCTCGGGCCTTCTTGGAGGTACGGCGGTTCGAGGTTTCTGTCGTTCTAGCCCGACGTTTTGCCCCTCGGCGGTCCGCAGAGGGGGAATGTCTCGGGCGTCTCGGCGAGGAGTCCGAGGAGGATGGGATGTGGCGAGGATTGCGCACCTTTCCTCGAGGTTGTTCGGTGTGAGGCTCAGGTTGGTCTGGCGCATTCGAGGTCGAGGTCGATTGAAACTGGGCTATTGCAGCGGACAGCTCCGACGTGATCATCGCTCGGAGTAGGTCCTGGAAGACGGGCACGGACAGCATCGAAGGCATGTCCCCTGCCTCTGTGCGCTCCACCGGGGGCGACCTCGTATCAGAGTATTCCCGTGTGGTGGAGGCACGGCCCGAAGGCTTGGAGGGCTTAGACGGGGCTGTAAGCATGGGGCTTCCGCCATGCGTCGCCGTTGTCCCCGAGGCTGGCTTCTTCGCTGTTACAGAACCTGAAGAGGGAAGAGGGGACTTACCCGGAGCCGAGGCTTTCTGTTGTCCCGAGGACTTCGGGGTCGAGTCTCGAGGCGATGCCGAGGTTTCCGGGGCCGAGGTCAAGGCCGGGGCCGAGGCCAGGGCCGACCTTGAGGCCGAAGTGGGGGGTTGGTCCGGGGTGAAGAGATCCGCCATGCGGGCTTTTCTTCGGCGGAGGGCCCGGTTTTGGAAAATAGCGCACTGGGGGCAGGAGTCGGTTGGATGAGTCGCCCCCAGACAAAGGATGCACCGGCGATGCGGGTCTGTGAGAGAAAGAAGCCGCTCGCACCGGGTGCACTTTTTAAAGCCGGTCAAAGGCCGGGACATTAAATCGAAAGTAGCCGCGGCTCGATTAGCCACGCGGCCACGGGGACCCGGAAGCCTCCGGGTCGTTGAAAACGAAGCAGGAATCAAGTAAAAAGGTAAGGAATTCGCGCACAGCGACTAATCGTGAAAAAACAAGAAAAAATCGCGGTGCTAGAAGGCAGTTGGGGCAGAGCCTGAAAAACACGTCTTCTAGGCTCGCGGAAAATTTTGAACTGGAGACCACGAGGGGATGTACCCCCTAGTGGAGCAGGAAGGCACGCATGCGTGGAGCAGCAGAGCAAACTTAAATCTTCAATCAAGTTTGCTTGAAAATGCTTCCGCATCGGGGCTCCGTAGATGACGTCACCCACATGTGAGAATATCATGCCTGCTTGTCCTGGGATAAAGCCAATTAGCTTTTTTTTGTGTGTGTAAATCTTTATATTGATAAACTTAGGGCTCCTTTTACGCGCATAAAATAGCACGCGCTAATTTGCCGGCCACGCTAGCTGCTAAAGCCTCCTCTTGAGCAGGCGGTAATTTTTCGGCTAGCGCGCACTAAAGATATACGTAAGCGCTAAAGCCGCTAATGCGGCTTCGTAAAAACAGCCCTTAGTGAATTGTTGCAAAAGATATGGTATGCAGGGTGCTATTTAATAGCATTCATATCTCTGATAATAAAACGCTAAGCGCACATATGCACTCACACCGCCGTGTTGCCTGATCTGTAGTTCTGTGGCCGGCAGAGTGCGCATGCGTGCTTACCAAGCACGGCCAGACAAAGTTCGGATGCGCTCCAGGTCGGCGAGTCGATGCTGTCTAGGATCCATTCCTGGTAGCGTGGGGTCGGCGCCGGGGCCAGGGGGGGAGGTGGCGGCGGGCCCGTCATGTCGATGAGGAGGAGACACGGGGTGTGAGCGCGGCCGTTGGTGCTTGCGCGCGCCGACCTCTGAGCACGCGGGCGGGGGTTGTTGCCGCCGAGGTGAGCTTTTAAGGAGGTGGGCTTTTAAGGTGGACTGGAACAGTTGCAGCCAGGCGCCCTGGTGGGTTTCCGTCTTCATCCAATAGAGAATAGCTTACAGTCCACCGGTTCAAAACTGCTAAAATTGCCTCTTTAGAGGAAATGATTTGATCAGTAGCTCTTGCAGTTTTAGCACAAGTCCCACTTCGTTACTAACACTAAAATAACCTTTTATATATATATCTACTAGCACCTGTTAATGCAAAGGGCTAAAACACTAGTCTTTTATACAACAATAATGTGTTCCTTCTGTTTGGGTGGAGTTGTTTTCCTCCCCTTCTTTCTTTTCTTATCTTTATCTTTCATCAGTTTAAGTGATGTGTGTGGCCTTACAGTAATAGCTGAAAAGCTATACTGGACTTGTCTGTTCTATTGTACAAGGTTCTCACATTATCAATTACTTTGATATTCTCTTTTTCTCGCAATGGTTGTTCTCCATATTTAACAGCTGCATACATATCTTTTATAACAATGCCAGTTAACTTTTAATTGCTAACCTTGAAGTTATCTCATGTTGAATATTTGCATTTAGCTGGTTAAGTGTTCTTTAACTGGTCAGTGCTGTTTCTGGCCAGTTAAATAGCACTGAATATGGACTGGCTAGGAAACATTTATAGATCAGACGGGTACAAGTAAAGGTCAATAAAGTAAAATAATGTTGGAGATGGCTTCTCATTTGGGGGCTATACTTGGAAACGTGCAGAATACAAATCACTGCCAGAATGTTTAGTACATGTAACAGAGATGGCTGAGGGGAGATATGATTGAAAGCTACAAAATCCTGAGTGAAGTAGAACGGGTACAAGTGGATTGATTTTTCACTCCGTCAAAAACAATGACTAGGTAGAGGACACTTGATAAAGTTACAGGGAAATATAGTGGTACCTCAGAATCCGAACGTCCCAGGACTCGAACGACTTGAATCCAAACTTTTTTTCCTTCATTTTTGCCTCAGAATCCGAACGCTGCTTTGGAATCCGAACGTAGCTTCCTGCTCCCCTCTGCAAATTATTTCCGATCCTTAACATGTTTTTCTTCTCTCTCCCTCTTTCTCCTTCCTTCCTTCCCTGCTCTCCCCTTTTCCTCTCTGTGTTGGTGACCCGGGCAACTACAGACCGGTGAGTCTGACCTCGGTTCTGGGGAAAATGGCGGAAACGCTGATAAGACAGCATCGATGAGCATTTTGAAAGAAATAAACTTCTAATCACAAGCCAACATGGCTTCTGCAAGGGGAGATCATGCTTAACAAACTTACTGCACTTCTTCAAAGGAATTAACAAAAGGATGGACAAAGGGGACCCCATAGACATCGTATATTTAGATTTCCAAAAAGCCTTTGACAAGGTACCCCATGAACGCCTACTTCGGAAACTGAAGAACCATGGGGTGGAAGGAGACGTACACAGATGGATCAGAAATTGGTTGGCGGGTAGGAAGCAGAGGGTGGGAATGAAGGGCCACTACTCGGATTAGAGGAGAGTCAAGAGTGGTGTTCCGCAGGGGTCGGTGCTCGGACCGCTGCTATTCAATATATTTATAAATGATATAGAAACAGGGACGAAGTACGAAATAATAAAATTTGCAGACGACACCAAACTATTTAGTGGTGCTCGGACTAAAGAGGACTGCAAAGAATTACAAAGGGATCTGAACAAGCTAGGGGAGTGGGCGAAGAAATGGTAGATGAAGTTCAATGTAGAGAAATGTAAAGTTTTGCATGTACGAAGTAAAAACCCGAGGTACAGCTATACGATGGAAGGGATACTATTGAGTGACAGTACCCAAGAAAGGGACTTGGGGGTAATAGTGGACAAGACAATGAAGCCGTCGGCACAGTGCGCAGCGGCCACCAAGAGAACGAATAGAATGCTAGGTATAATCAAGAAGGGTATTATAACCAGAACGAAATAAGTTATCCTGCCATTGTATCGGGCGATGGTGCGTCCGCATCTGGAGTACTGTGTCCAATATTGGTAGCCGTACCTTAAGAAGGATATGGCGATACTCGAGAAGGTTCAGAGGAGAGCGACACGTTTGATAAAGGGTATGGAACACCTTTCATACACCGAGAGACTGGAAAAACTGGGGCTCTTTTCCCTGGAGAAGAGGGGACTTGATTGAGACCTATAAGATCATGAAGGGCATAGAGAAAGTGGAGAGGGACAGATTCTTCAAACTCTCGAAAACTACAAGAACGAGAAGGCATTCGGAAAAGTTGAAAGGGGACAGATTCAAAACCAATGCTAGGAAGTTTTTCTTCACCCAACGGGTGGTGGACACCTGGAATGTGCTTCCAGAGGGCGTGATAGGACAGAGTACGGTATTAGGGTTCAAGAAGGGATTGGACAATTTTCTGAAGGCTAAGGGGATAGAAGGGTATAGATAGAGGACTACTACACAGGTCCTGGACCTGTTGGGCCACTGCGTGAGCGGACTGCTGGGCACGATGGACCTCTGGTCTGACCCAGCAGAGGCACTTCTTATGTTCTTATTAGAGAATGACACGGTGAAAAAATTGGTCCCCGTCACCGCCCCGTCCCCGTCTCACCATCTCCGTCACCGCCCCGTCCCCGTCTCACCATCCCCGTCACCGCCCCGTCCCCGTCTCACCATCCTCTTCACCGCCCCGTCACCGCCACTGCCACCCCATTCACCGCCCCGTCACCGCCACTGCAATCCCATTCACTTTTCTTTATTTACGTATAAAGGAAACATTCTTTAAAACTTTAAAACTTAGTTAAATATTAGTTAATAACTATACAAAAACAAAACACGCAGAGAAAAAATTAATTAATATAAATTCCCTGACTTCCCTGCACTGTCCCCCCTTGAAGGTCTGTCCCCATCCTGAAAGCCTGATGCCCCCCCCCCGACGTCCGATACATCCCTCCCCCCGAAGGACCGCCGACTCCCCAACAATATCGGGCCAGGAGGGAGCCCAAATCCTCCTGGCCACGGCGACCCCCTAACCCCACCCCGCACTACATTACGGGCAGGAGGGATCCCAGGCCCTCCTGCCCTCGACGCAAACCCCCCTCCCCCCAACGATCGCCCCCCCCCCAGCTTCAAAATGATGCCTGAAGTTACCTTGGGGGTTCTGAGCACTATTAATTTTAATTTATTACAGCACTCCAGAAATATTTTTCTAATTGTTTTAACTTGGAAAAGCGAACCAGGATTGTCTTAATGAAAGGCTTATGTTCTGCACTGCAGCCCTCCTGCCCTCGACGCAAACCCCCCTCCCCCCAACGACCGCCCCCCCCAGCTTCAAAATGATGCCTGAAGTTACCTTGGGGGTTCTGAGCACTATTAATTTTAATTTATTACAGCACTCCAGAAATATTTTTCTAATTGTTTTAACTTGGAAAAGCGAACCAGGATTGTCTTAATGAAAGGCTTATGTTCTGCACTGCAGCCCTCCTGCCCTCGACGCAAACCCCCCTCCCCCCAACGACCGCCCCCCCCAGCCGACCCGCGACCCCCCTGGCGACCCCCCCACCCCCCTTCCCCGTACCTTTGGTAGTTGGCCGGACAGACGGGAGCCAAAACCGCCTGTCCGGCAGGCAGCCAACGAAGGAATGAGGCCGGATTGGCCCATCCATCCTAAAGCTCCGCCTACTGGTGGGGCCTAAGGCGCGTGGGCCAATCAGAATAGGCCCTGGAGCCTTAGGTCCCACCTGGGGGCGCGGCCTAAGGCACATGGTCGGGTTGGGCCCATGTGCCTCAGGCCGCGCCCCCAGGTGGGACCTAAGGCTCCAGGGCCTATTCTGATTGGCCCACGCGCCTTAGGCCCCACCAGTAGGCGGAGCTTTAGGATGGATGGGCCAATCCGGCCTCATTCCTTCGTTGGCTGCCTGCCGGACAGGCGGGTTTGGCTCCCGTCTGTCCGGCCAACTACCAAAGGTACGGGGAAGGGGGGTGGGGGGGTCGTGGGGGTCGCCAGGGGGGTCGCGGGTCGGCTGGGGGGGCGGTCGGAGGTTCTTGGGGGGGGCGGTCGTTGGGGGGGAGGGGGGTTTGCGTCGAGGGCAGGAGGGCCTGGGATCCCTCCTGCCCGTAATGTAGTGCGGGGTGGGGTTAGGGGGTCGCCGTGGCCAGGAGGGTTTGGGCTCCCTTCTGGCCCGATATTGTCGGGAAGTCGGCGGTCCTTCGGGGTGGGGGTGCGAATGGTCCTGCCGGGGGGGGGGGGATGTATCGGACGTCGGGGAGTCGGCCGGGCAAGAGGGCTTGGGCTCCCTCTTGCTCCGATCGCGGGTGCGGGTGGGAGCGCGTGCGAGCGGTCGTTCGGGGTGGGGGTGCGAGCGGTCCTGCTGGGGGGGTGAATCGGGCGTCGGGCGGTAAATAGCGGTTCCTAGAAGGGGGTACATTGGCCCGCGGGGACAAACCTGTTCACCGTTTCCGCGGTCGGTGAATGGCCTTGTCCCCGTCACCGCAGCGACTGCTAGTTTTCTTCCCCGTTTTCGGCGGTGACCCGCGGCTTAAATGCGGTGGCCGCGGGTAAACCGTCACCGTGTCATTCTCTAGTTCTTATGTCCTCTTTCCATCTCCTTTCTTTTCTTTTCCTTGGTTGTGCCTTCTTCCTCAGCTCGCCGGGCGACCCTCTACAGTGCTTACCCATTAATGGCGACATCTTCAGAGGAGGAGACAGACTTCTGGCCCATCAGGAGAGTCCGATCGAAAGGTGACATCCCATACCTCGCCGAGACCAGGATAGGATAGGATGACCTGGTCTTTCCCAGCCTTCTCTCGCCTTTAAGGTTTAGTTTACTTTCCCTTCTGCCCTCCCCCTCCCAGATGCAGAATGTCCTTGCTTCTTTGTGTGCCTCAGGCAGGTGAATTTTTAACACGTTCTTAATTCCTCAGGGTTTCCTACAGGACTGAGGGAAAGTGGCATTGAGCTTTGGGCATGATTTGCAAAGTGGGGAATCTGCCCAAGTGGGGAATCTGCCCAAGTGGGGAATCTGCTGCAGGGGGCATTGATTGAAAGAACTGAAAGTGAAAACAGGAAGAAGGGGAGGGACATTTGAAACGTGGAGATAGCGAGACCAGAAGGCTTTGAGCATGCGCAAATGCTCAAAGCCCAGTCCAGCCCGGCACAGGGAAGAGCGAGGATCTCCCTCGCACCGCCCAGCCCAGCCCAGCCCAACGAGGGAGGATCTTCGGGCACTGGCACTGGCACGTCCTGTGCATTGGTGCTGGTGCCGGTGCCCAATTGGGTAAGCAACCGATGTCTTTGCGGTGCTGGGGGTATGTAGGATCGCGGGGGAAGAGGGGTGACGCGAGCGGGGGGGGGGAGGATGCCGGTTCGCAGGAGGGATGCCGGATCGCACTGAAAAAAAAAATTTGTATAACGTGCTCACATATATATAACGCGCATGGTTATACTCGGTTTGTAAAATTGTGTATAACACGCGCGTTATATGCGTGAAAATACGGTAATTCAGTTTCTATTATTTTCAATGGGAAAAATTGTCTTGGAACTCTAATGTTTTGGAACTCGAACGTGGTTCTGGAACGGATTAAGTTCAGATTCCAAGGTATCACTGTACTTTTAAAACCAATAGGAGGAAATATTTTTTCACTCGGAGAATAGTTAAGCTTTGGAACGCATTGCCAGAGGTTGTGGTAAGAGCGGATAGCGTAGTTGGTTTTAAGAAAGGTGTGGACAATTTCCTGGAGGAAAAGTCCAAAGTCTGTTATTGAGAAAGTCATGGGGGAAGCCACTGCTTGCCCTGGATCGGTAGCATGGAATGTTGCTACTCCTTGGGTTTTGGCCAGGTACTAGGGACCTGGGTTGGCCACTGTGAGAATGGGCTACTGGGCTTGATGGACCATTTGTCTGATCCAGTAAGGCTGTTCTTATGTTCTTATATCAACAGTCAGGAGTAGAAAGTGCAGCAATGTAGTTTCATAAGTCCGACAAAGGAGAAAAGATAAAGCGGGGCATTGTAAATATGATGTCAAATTCAAGTTAGGATGTTTTGCGGAAGATGCACAAGAACCCAATAGCAAACATAACCATTTTCGAAACAGAAAGACATCTTATCTTTTTGTTTTGAAAATGGTCATTTTTCAGATGTGCTTGAACCATTGTCCAAAAAAATGCACAAAACAAGTCATTGGGATGTATAGTAGGAAGGGCTAGCATTTTTAGTAGACTGGTCATGCAGACATCTCAGCAGAGCAGTGGGGCACCCTAGGGGGCACGGCAGTGAACTTCACATAAAAAGACCCAGGTACATATCTCTCCATAATCTCCTTATAGTTAGGGTTACCAGACGTCCGGATTTCCCCAGACGGCTTTTCAAAACCCGGCACTTTGTCCGAGTTTTGAAAAGCTGTTGGGCAGGGAGGAATCTGCGCATGCACGGCCGTCACGTGATGATGTCATTAAGTAGCGTCCGTGCATGCACGGACTTCCCCCCTGCCCGACAAGAGCAGGCAGTGAGGGTCGGGGCTAGGGCGAGCTTGGGGGTGGGAATGGGCGGAACTAGGTGGGCCTATGGGCGGGGCTAGGGGGGTCTGGATTTTCCAAAAGGAAAATCTGGCAACCCTACTTATAGTGTATGGTGAACCCTCCAAAAACATACCCCAAACCTATTGGACCCAATTGTACACCACACCAATAGCCCTTATGGCTGCAGGTGTCACCTATATGTACTGTAGGTACAGTGAGATCTGAGTGGGTTTTGGAAGGCTCACATATTATACCTTAAGTTTGCAGTAAGAGTGGGGTATGGACCTGAGTTCCCATGGTTCACTACGTACACCGCCCACTAGGCTACTCCAGGAGCCTGCTTGCTGCTCTACTAGGACTGGCCATAATATTTGAAGCTATCATATAAGCAAGTATGTACTGTTTCATTTACATCTTTGGTGGGGGGGGGGGGGGGGGGGGAGTCAGCGACCACTGGGGGAGTGTGTGTGTGTGTGTGTGTGGGGGTCATGCTTATAAAGTTAGGCTTATCATTCATTTGCCTGGATTTATGAACCTATTTTATGAAGCTATTGCTGAAACTCACTGCTAAACGCCAAAGTTTTTCCCCCCACCCTAAATCCACCTCTGTTGCCACCCACTTTTTATGATAACCCGAAACAACAGACTTGTATGATACATTATCTTAAAAGCCAAAACTCACTTTGGCTTATTCGACTATGCTCTCCGATGCCTGCACTGTACAATCATGAATGACTTGTTTCCATTGTGGATTTATTTAGTGTACCCACTTTTTATGCTCATAAATTTAAGAGTTCAATGAAATTCTGAGTATAAATTTATGCACTCAATCCTAGTAAATTTTTGAAGAGACCAATTTAGAAGCATACCTCTCATGGTTAGGAGCATAAATCCTGTGAATGTTGGGCCCTATGAGGGAGTATATAGAATGTTACCACTCACCCTTTGGATACTCCCTCACATTGCTAAATCCACCTTAACTTACGTAGATCATCTCTAGGGAAAGTGACACAGGAGGGCTGGAGTCAGGAAGTATAAGAGGCAGGGCCAGAGCTGGGTTAAGAGTAGGATTACCAGATGTCCGGATTTCTCCAG
This sequence comes from Geotrypetes seraphini, assembly GCF_902459505.1. Taxonomy (NCBI): domain Eukaryota; kingdom Metazoa; phylum Chordata; class Amphibia; order Gymnophiona; family Dermophiidae; genus Geotrypetes; species Geotrypetes seraphini. The sequence goes on along the minus strand of NC_047086.1, from coordinate 173,961,135 downwards.
ACATGTCCTCCTTTTGAGGACACGTCCGGGGATCCGAACGGCTTTTCAAAACCTGGCACTTTGTCCAAGTTTTGAAAAGCCTCCTCAAATTGTGTCAGGCAGGGAGGAAGTCCACGCATGCCATGCCATGCCAGCTGTTCACAAACGTAAAAAAATGTAGAGACTCTGAAACCTAATTGCACAAAATACTCGGATTATTCAGACGTTGTTTGAATATGTTAGCCACTGGAATAATGAAAAACCAAACACTCTAGAAAAAGGACACACAGATGGGAAACCTCACTTGTTGAAAGGGACAGTGGAATAGTCTCCCGATGGAGGTGGTGGAGATGAAGACTGTATCTGAATTCAAGATAGCATGGAACAGGCATGTGGGATCTCTTAGGGAGAGGAGGAGATAGCAGCTGGTGTGGATGGGAAGACTGGGTGGCCTCTATCTGCCGTCAAGTTTCTATGTTTCTATCTGCTGGGGCCAGACCTGACTGACTGAGAAAGACTTTTGCAAGTCTGTGTTTGGGGTAGAGGTCTGCACGGGAACGGGGATCACAGCCTTGTTTTAATGGTGCAATTTCACGGGGTGTCTTTTTGGAAGACTTCTGAGTAATGCACATTGAGAGTTAAGGTACTATCCAAAGCTTCCACTGAATCATTTCTATTATTTAAAAATCTTTTTTAAATAAGAATTTGTTAAGTGACTAACAGCGATGTTTTACGGGCAAAACTGTGTGACATGGCACAATTTTATGGCGTTTTGATTCACACGCTTATCTCGGTTTCCTGAAGCAGCCCTGCGAAACACAGCCTGTGTCAAGGTCGGGTTTACTTTCTGTTTAAGATAAGTGAACTTTATATATTAATTTTCAGACATTTATTTTTAAACACCATTTTTGTGCTGTGATTACAAATTTTGAAGGGAGCCTTGTAACACTGATTTATGAGTACAAAAAACTTAAGTGTGAATTAGTATACCATATTTATGAATCATATTTTTTATTTGATCATTGTCTGTGGGTAATTATTATGTGACAGTTTTTACCATAAATCATATGGGGACAGTCTTAGAGACCTTAATATATAAACTCTGGAGGAAAGGCAGGAGAGAGAGGATATGATAGAGATGTTTATATCTCCATGGCATTAATGTACAGGAGGTGAGTCTCTTTCAAATGAAGGAAAGGAGAGGGCATAGGATGGAAGTTAAGACGTGAGGAGAGGGCTTAGGATGAAGTTAAGAAGTGATAGGCTCAGGAGTAATGTAAGAAAATACTTATTCAGAGAAAGGGTGGTAGAGGCGTGGAATAGTCTCCCGATGGAGATGAAGACTATATTTGAATTCAAGAGAGCATGAAACAGGCATTTGGGATCTCTTAGGGAGAAGACGAGATAGCAGATGGTGTGGATGGGCAGACTGGGCGGCCTCTATCTGCCGACATGTTTCTGTGTTGGGGCCAGACCTGGTTACCGGAGAAAGACTTTTGCAAGTCTGTGTTTGGGGCATGGCAGTCATAGGAGTATCTTAGGACTTTTGCTTATGGAATAAAGAGATTGTTTTCTTGAAGTAACAGGACCCAGAATTTTAAGGTAATAAAAAGTTTCTGTTTCACTTCCTATGAATGTGTCTGGCTGTATTTGTACCAACCCACATCCAACCCTTGCTCACACTATTACAGACCTCTTATTATTTTCGTTGTTAAGTTACCTGCCACTTATCTCCTTTAGGTAGGATTGCCAGATTTTACATTTGTAAAATCCAGGCCCCTAGACCTGTCTCCGCTGTTTGCTCTGGTCGGGCAGGAGGGCATCCGCGCTTGCGACACAATGATGTCACACACATGCAAAGTGCCGGGTTTTGGAAAAAGCCGTCCGGGGAAATCCGGATGTCTGGTAATCCTACCTTTAGGTCAGCAGGACTGCTTTTACCAATGGGCAAAGGGGGCAGCTGCCCAGGCCCATAAGTAAAATCAGCCCTGAGCAAAAAGCCCCCTTCTGTCTAGCATCTTCCTGCCCCCTTCCGCTGGTGCAGCTGTTTTCCAGAGATAAAAAGTGGCATAAAGGTGCAGAGCTGCTATCAGTGTACACTACGGATAGCTCTTCTGATATCATTTCCTATTCTGACCAAAAGAGCCAACAGCTGTATGGACCTATAGCAGCTCCACACCTCTATGCCGCTTATTATATCTGAGAAGCAATGTAAGCTGTATTTCTGGACTGGGAAGTAGATGTTGGGGGGGGGGGGGGTGAGTGGTAGCAGGGTGCTGCTAACTGGAGGTGGGGAAGTTTGCTCAGAGACCAATGGGTGGTTAATCTAGCAGATATCCTATTTATATATCATTGGCTGTTGTTGCTGTCTGAGTAGTTCTAAAAGCTTTGAGTTAGAGAATTCATCTTTCTCAGTAGTATTACTTACGTCACTTCCTTTGGCAGATGAGCTAGAAGCCTTGATTCCCGAAGCATGCCAATTGTGGACCTCCAATGATGATTTTCTAAAACTGAAACATTCTAGAAAGGGGAAAGAAAAACAGCTATACATCCATGATCTGGCTCACACAAAATTTCAAAAAAGCAATCCACAATAAAAGTTTATTCTACGAATGAGCGAACCACTTCAAACCATATGCAAACCCCCTGCAAATAAAGGGGATAGAGGGAATTTACATAAGAGTCAAACAATAAATCAAGACAGACAACAGATAAGTTTTACATATATTTAAGGAACAATTGATTCGGCTTGCATTTTCAACTTTGTTTGGAATGCTTTTGATTAATCTTCAGTGTGAAGTTCACAAAATGTATATGTATATCAGGTTTTTCAGGTTTATTTAAAATTTGATTATATCGCTTATAATACTTCTAAGCGATGTACGCTTTAAAATGGGGTACATTATTATAAAATAAGAATACGTTTCAAATCATACAAGGACCAACATGATCCAACAGGGAAAGGGTTTGAACTATAATAGTTATAGTAAAGAAAGGAGTCTAGAGAAGCACATAAAGGATTGACAGGGGGAATCTCTGATGTCTCCTGAGTTGTATACTTCTTTAAAAAGAAGTATCATACATTTGATACTTAAGTGTGAAATAAAAAAGACTTTAAGCTGCTTTTAAAGCGATCGAGCTTTTGTTCTTCTCTAAGATAAGAGGGTAAAGTATTCCATAGCTGCAGAGCATAAATTGTGAATATTTTGTTTCTTTGAGTATTAATGACTTTTAGGGAGGGAATTACAAGTAAACTGTGATCGGCAGATCGTAAAGTTCTCAATGGTGTATATGGTATTAAGAGTTTATCTAGGAATGCTGGTAAGTTTGACTGTCGTATTTTAAAACAAAGCAAGATTATTTTATAAGTAATCCGATGGGATATTGGCAACCAGTGGGCATTCTGTAGAAGGGGCATCACATGATCAATTTTTTTGGAATTAGTGATGAGTTTTATAGATGCGTTCTGGATTAACTGCAAGCGTCTTAGCTGGATCTGGGTGACGTTTTTATATAGTGAGTTATAATAGTCCAGTCTAGAGATGACCAGGGAGTGGACTAGGGTGTTTAATGCGGCTGGTTCTAGAACTTTTGTGATTGATCTTATCATTCGGAGCTTATAAAAATAGCTTCTTACCACTGAACTTATTTGATCACAGTATGATAATTTTGGATCTAGTATGATACCGAGAATTTTGATGTTATGCACCATTTCTAGGGCTATTCCTTCCTTCCAGGTAAACAACATAGTTTTGGATTTTGCAATGTTTAGTGCCAGCACATTTTCCCTCATTCATAGGTTGATTTTTTTCCATTTTCTCATTTATTTCTTGAATTTGGTTAAGATTTTCTGAATCAATTTGGTGTAAGAGTTGGATATCATCTGCATATTTTGGCATAGGGTTATGAGAGGAGCTAGAAATACATTAAAGAGTAATGGTGATAATACTGATCCTTGAGGTATAACATAATTTGTAGTAAGAGGTTTAGAAGTAGTATTGTTAAAATTTACAGTTGATGTCCTTTCTGTAAAATAGGAGTGAAATCAGTTTAGGATCCGGTCTGATATTCCTATTGATTCCAGCCTGTTTAGTAATAGTTGGTGGTCAATGGTATCAAATGCTGCTAAATTGAGCGAGATTAGGACCACAGACTTGTGATGATCAAGGTAATAGAGTATTGAAGTTGTGAGACCTAAAAGTGAGCTTTGAGTGATGAGTTCTGAAACCTGTCTGATTTGGATGAAGGGCTTGAGATTTTTCAATTAAATCTGAGATTTGATTGAATACAATTTTTTTAGTTATTTCTGCTAAGTATTTGAAGAGTTACACACTATTACTGAATATTTTAAAACTATGGATAAGCTCAAACCAGTTCGAGTAGTTGGAGTGGTTATCTGGGTCCAGATTAGAAACTTTCTCTGGAGGAGGTGTGCTAAGGAAGGCCAGACCCTCTTGTACAGCCAAAGGTGTGCCTTCCATGGGTGAAGGTGGACCCCCAACAACTTAAATAAACTTTCCACATAAGACTCACAAGATCAGGGGTAAAGCAGGGACTCACTGTCATCTCTTGGTCTCTCCAGCATCCATGCATTTCACCAAATCACTCTCCAAGGGCTCTGGGAAGGATTTCTTTCTGGACAAATGAGCCCCCTGTGATTCCCCAGCCCTAGAGGTATGAGAGGGGGTTAAGCCAAAGGTCCCCCCCCCACGCCCCGCATTAAATGGCACATGGATGCTCCTCAACCGACCAAACAGCACAAACCTGGCTTGATACAGAGGTAGAAAGGTCTGAGGAGCCCATAATAAATGATTTTAAGTAAAATCAAAGTGTTTTGAGGCAGATAGAGACTTTTTAATCAAAATTGGGAAATCCAAGATGGCCACTGTGACAGCATTTTGGCACAAAAAATGGCCCAAGAAAGCTACAGCAAGTTACAAAAAATTCAGGGAAGGTGATTTTGGAGGTGGGGGACCCTATATCTAGCCCAAGAAACCAGGAAAACTGTCATTTGGAGACCCCCTGATTTTTCCATAGGTTATAATGGCCTTATTCACTATGCTGTGCTGTACTGGTACTAAAGCCTGATTCAGCTTTCACTGCAGCTTGATAGTAGAGAAGACCGAAGCCTCAAACAAGTAAATCCTCAGTCCAGGGCTCTTCAATTTTCAGGCTGTCAGTCAGGCCAATGCAGGACTGAGACCTCAGATTCCCACCGACCCACATGCCACAGCAGGGGGAGGAAAAACAAAGCCTGCACCCATCAAAGCCCACTTGGACCACCAAGGGACCACACAGCTTGCGCTCAAGAGCCCTGCTTCCAGGAGAATGATCCTTGAGCTCCTTAACTGTTAGTGCAGGCTGGCTAGACAGCTCATCAGAGGGTCTGTGTATTCTCTCAGGCAGAGCTGCCACAGGACCACTGGGGACCTCTTGAGCATTGTAAGCCTCAAAGTCAGATAAAAAACATAAAAATAATAAACATTTCTCAGAAAAGATCGGAGAGACATCTTCCAGCTCGCTTGCAGAAGGAAAAATTGAAGAGAGGCAGTACAGCCCACTGAGAAAGGAGGCGGAACTGAAGAAAAATTGTATGATTCTTTTTGCAACAGCTCATGATTGGGGGACGTAAACCCACTTGTCATAACACGTATGTCTATTTAACAACATTATCAATGTCTTGAGCTCATCATTCAATTAAATTGCATGTGCGTTTCGGATGCAAGAACAAATCTGAGTGCTCAAATCTGGGCACCATCTATAGAATCCAGGTGTTAGTGTCTTATTGGAACTTAAGCACATAAGTGCCAGTACTCTTAAAATTACACACATACTCAGTGCGCCAACAAAGAATGAGAGTGGTTAATGTATGGTAAGTGCAAAACTTTACTGCACCTTAATAAAAAGGTCCCTTAGTTTTCTAGTTTTTATATAGCTATAGCTATCTTGCAAATGTAGATTCAATTGCCTGGCAGACAAAATTTCTACATATGCCATTTTGTTTGTGAATACCTGAAAATGTGCAAGATTATAGCCGCTATGAAATTTGCAGTTGGGCTGTGACCTAATCTCCGAGATAAAAAGCAAGGAAAATGGCATTTTTCAATGTCATTATGTTGTCCATGATGAACAAAAAAACTAGGAATGCAGACAAAATAATGTGTGCAAATAGAAGATACGGCCCCATAACATTTTCAGTCTTCTGCTTGATAAAAATTGGAATGGATTCCATGTACATCATGGAATGACACAGGTTTAATTAAATAAGTCATAAATAAACAGCTAGTGTTATTAATATATACTAACACCATGTTACTTTACTACAGGACCTAGGCCTAGATTCACTAAACCTTCCAAACCTGTAAAGACGATCGCAAACCAGTTTTGCTGGTTTTGCGATCGTTCCTGTTTCCCGACCTGATTCACTAAACGGCCCACCGCCCACTTAACGATCCAATCCGATCCACCCATGCCGACTGCTATAGACCTGTTGGTAACTGTCTTACCAACAGGTCTGCCTGGGTTTGTTTTCAATTTTTTTTAATGGGCCAGATATTTTGCGTGTATTACACATGCAAAATATCTGGCCAATTTAAAAAAAAAAAAAGGAAAAAAGTCCCCTCTCTCCCCCCACCCAGAAAAAATGCCCGCTGCCACCACAAACAAATGGCAGGAGGGATGCCGACTCCCTCCTGCTATCGGCACTCCCCTCCATGCGATCCACACTCCTGACTCCCTACCCCCCAAAAAAATGAAACAGCAGGAGGGATGCTGACTCCCTCCAGCCACTAGAAGCAGACACCCCCCTCCCTGTTCCCATCCCCCTCCCCGTAAAAAAGTTGGGAGCAGGAGGGGTTCTCAGTCCCTCCTGCTCCGGAGGCCTCAATCCCGATCTGCGGGCCTTAGGCCCCACCCCGGTGCATCATGTGATGCAAGGGAAGAGGCCTAAGGCCCTGATTGGTTCAGGTGCCTTGGGCTCCTCTCTTGGGAGGGGCCTGAGGTGCCTGAGCCAATCAGGGACTTCCTTAGGGAGTAGCTTAAGCTATAGATTTCAGACATTAGTGCTACTGAGGAAGGGATAGTGGATGGAGAGACAGACTACAGGGGAGAGTGTGGAGCAGTAGTTAAAGCTCAGCTTCAGCACCCTATGGTTGTGGGTTCAAACCCATACTGCTCCTTGTGACTTTGGGCAAGTCACTTAATCTCCCCCCATTGCCCCAGGTACATTAGATAAGATTGTGAGCCTGAAAGGACAGACTGAAAAATGCTCAAGTACCTGAATAAATTCATGTAAACCCTAGGAAAACAGTATAGAAAACTAAATAAATAAATACATGGGCTATATGGTCTTTACCTGCTTTTATTTTTCTCTGTTTCTATGGAACAGCCCATAACACTGAGCGACCGGCTAGTTCTATGCTTCTCTCACCTGATACAAGCTGGCTAGGTGGTGTTTGGTTTTGATTAGAAATGGCTGGTTGACCCCTGGATGGTCCACATCATGCGCTGCAGCAGCCAATAGTCCAAGCATGATGTCCATAGGCGTGAGGACACTGGCAAGCTATGAGAGTACCACACAAGCAAAAGAAAATGAACATTATAGACTGGCCAGCTTTACCTTGTTGGGAACATTTCAGTCTGTATACCACTACTATTATTTCTATAGCGCTAGCAGGCTTACACATCACTGTACAGAGTCACAAAGAAGACAGTTCCTGCTTGAAAGAGCTTACAATCTAAACAGACAAGGCAGACAAACAGATGCCATGGATATAGTTAAGGGGAACCGTTAATCTGTTGACTGGGTTGGTGGGCAGTGGGGAGTAAGATTATGGATTGAAGGTTATATCAAAAAGGTAGATTTTCAGTCTGCTTATTTATGCTAAACAAACAAACCAGAAAACTGCAGGCCTTGTACACGATGCAAGCAGTCTTTATTTGTAACAAGTAAAACATAAATTAAAAACCTCTTTCTAGGCAAGGGACCCAACACGGTCCGTGTTTCGTACAATCTTCATCAGGGGTCCTATTGGATAAAAAGACAAAGGTATCAAGGGGGTAACCTTGGACAAATAACAGTAAAAGTGACACGCTGTGGGAACTAAACGCTGCGTCGTTAGTGTCACGCTGAGAAGACTGCCGAGTCGGCAGTCTTCTCAGCGTGACACTAACGACGCAGCGTTTAGTTCCCACAGCGTGTCACTTTTACTGTTATTTGTCCAAGGTTACCCCCTTGATACCTTTGTCTTTTTATCCAATAGGACCCCTGATGAAGATTGTACGAAACACGGACCGTGTTGGGTCCCTTGCCTAGAAAGAGGTTTTTAATTTATGTTTTACTTGTTACAAATAAAGACTGCTTGCATCGTGTACAAGGCCTGCAGTTTTCTGGTTTGTTTATTTTGGATTATCTTTTACTGCAGACGGTTGGACCCTTTGATTTCTATTTTTGGTTGTGTTTGCTTATTTATGCTACCACATAAATTCCCTCAACAAAGCTTCCACTACTGAAATATTTAAAGGAGCTGCTCAGAAACGTATAATTTTCCCCAATACAAAAGTGATATCCTGCTTTACCAGCGTTTGGATTTCATTAATGGTTTGTGTTTACCACTTTGTTTTACCAACATTTGGATTTCATTATTCATTGTTGGTTTGTGGCTATCATTTGGGACTCCTGATGCAGGCACCTTAGCCGAAACACGGTCCGTGTCGAGTCCATGTTCTAGCTGTACAATGACTGTTTTAGACCACTTGCATATATTTTATGAGTCCATGTTTTAACCATATATTGATATGACTGTTTTGGAGCACTTGAATAATTTATTTGCTATTAACAAAGAGGGTTTTGAAGACCAGGCATGCTCTGCTCCTTCTCTTGGATTCTTTTTGTGCAGAGTTGACAGAAAATACTGTTGCATTTCTTTTGTGACTGGCTTGTGACTGCCTTGAGACAGCCTATATGAGGCGAAACATAGGTCTATGTCGGCCAAGATCCCCTAAGCTACGTGACTAAAAAAGATGAGTATTTAAATACTGAAGAAACTCTGAGTATATTCATAGAAATGGATATTTTGAAAAAAATTTTTTAAAATATATATAAAATCTTTAGACCAATGACAATTTTGGTGCTAATAATCTGTGTGTTTAAACCTCGTACACACAGTAGCCGATGTCTACTAGTGGAATGTCTTAGGATATATATATATATATATCTATGTGTCGTACCAGGCTTGTCTCTCTGGGAACTGGAGGAATGCTGTAGCCTTGATAGGGTCAAGGACATAATTGGCATCTTCTCTCAGCATTTCGTAGTAGCTGATGAAATCATAGGTAATGGTGCATGGCTGGAACAGATTATATACGTATAGGCATCCAGACATCATCTATACTGACTGCATACTACTGCTTCTAAAGTTTATATGACTGAGAGCTCCTGAACTGTACTTTAAACATACAGTAAATATAGCATGGGTTAGGAGTAGAGCTACTGTGATGATGGGTGAACAGCTTCAGATTTATAAACAGAAATCTACCCTCACTAAGAAGGGATATGCTATTTTATGCATAAGTGTTGATCTGGGAGTTAAGATACATTTGAGCTAACTGCAGTTGAATTCAGATTTCTGCCTGTCTCAGGATCTTTGGGCCGGGTTTTGGTGGAAATCTCTATGCATGTAAGTTCTAGCTACCTCCCCAACAGCAATGAGAGGTTTCCCTCTCCCATTCTGAACCCTCTTCCAGACAGTAGTCAGGCATTTTGCACTTCCACAACTCCACCTCCCCCACAGTATCATCCAGAAGCATTCCTCTCAAAATTCTCAACCTCCTCAAGGATAACCTCCACATTCAAACCCTCTTCTAGGACATATTGGAGGCCTCCCTAAAGTCTAGTAGGGGGCCAGAAGCAATCCCCAGTCACTCCCGCCTCTTCTGGCAACAGGTTCTAAATGGCACTGATTAACCCTTAATAGTAGTCTTGCGATATTACCACTAGTAGTCAAGCTGCCAAATCAGGTGAAAACCTCTTATTTGGCAGCCTGAGCTCTAATAGTAAAAATAACAGGTAAAGAATCAGGGGAGCCCGGTTCAAATTCCACTAAAGCTTCAAGTGATCTTGGGTAAGTCACTTAACCCTCTCTTGCCTTCGGTACAAATTTAGATTGTAAGTCTGGGGATACCTCTTATATTTGAATGTACAGGACCCCCTCCGTGTTATTTACAGGGGTTAGGGGCATAGTCCCCTCACAAATACCATAAATTTGCAAATAACTTTAGAGCCCCCCCCATAACTTACCTTTAAAGCCCTAGTAGTTTAGCGCTGAAGTGGGACAGGAGTAATCTTCCTACACTCCTGCTCCATGCAGAGCCATGATAAAAATTGGCTGCTGTGAATTCCCGCGGTTTCACGAGACTTCTGCGAGAACTTGTGGCAGCCATTTTTTATTGCGGCTCTGCACAGAGCAGGAATGTAGGAAGATCACTCCTGCCCTGCTTTATCAGTAGACTATCAGGGCTTTAAAAGTAAGGTGTGGAGGTATCTGGGAGGCGAGAGGAAACATTTGCGACTATCCGAACATGCAAATATGGAGGGGGTCCTGTACACTATTTCAAGAATTTTGGGGCTTGCAGGCAGAATTTAAGAAATAAACACAAATCTGTGACAGCTATTCTATCTTCATACATTGAGAAGGGAAGTCTTGCCATAGTAGTTCACACAATGATAGCATCAAGATTGGAGTACTGTGTTGCACTCTACAGTGGTCTGACTGTTTAAGGTTTGCACTGGTTCCAGTTGATTCAAAATGCTGAAACAAGACTGATATAACTCTTTGCTGCAGTGAGCATCTCCAACCTGCTGCCCACACAGACCTTGGCTCTCCCTCTGATGTCACTTTCTTGTCCCATGACCAGGAAGTGACTTCAGAGAGAGAAACGAGGCTGGTGCAAGCAGCAGGTTGGAGATGTTGCTTGCATCGGAGAAGAGCCAAAGAAGCACAAAGGGGGGTGGAGAGCTGCCAGCGCCCCAAGACGGCGCCCAGGTCGGTCTACCCCCCTTAATATATCACTGTCCCTAACCACACCCTCTCTAAAGGATATCATGTGATATGACACCTGCCAGCGAGCTTTCTTCGGAGTAGCCTCCACACTCTCAAATGTACTCCTTGAAAAGCTTTGCTCAGCGTAAGACTATTTCTACTTCAGGGAGCAAGTGAAGGCTTGGCTCTTCTCCCAAATTAACTTACTGGTCACACACACAGAAGGGCTAACACCGACTGCACTTACTGTAGCAGGACTCACTTATCCACTCTTACACTAGCTGAGAAAAGGGCGAACAGAATGCTAGGAATGATTAAGAAGGGGATCACAAACAGATCTGAGAAGGTTATCATGCTGCTGTACAGGACCATGGGGCGCCCCCACCTGGAATACTGCGCCCAACACTGGTCGTCGTATATGAAAAAGGAGATAGTACTACTCGAAAGGGTCCAGAGAAGAGCAACTAAAATGGTAAAAGGGCTGGAGGAGTTGCTGTACAATGAGAGGCTAGAGAAACTGGGCCTCTTCTCCCTTGAAAAGAGGAGACTGAGAGGGGACATGATTGAAACATTCAAGATATTGAAGTGAATTGACTTAGTAGAGAAAGAGAGATTGTTCACCTTCTCCAAGGTGAAGAGAATGAGAGGGCACTCGCTAAAGTTAAAAGGGGATAGATTCCATACAAATGTAAGGAAGTTCTTCTTCACCCAATGAGTGGTAGAAATCTTGAACACTCTTTCAGAGGTGTTATAGGGGAAAGCACCCTCCAGGGATTCAAGAAAGGGTTAGATAAGTTCCTGCTGAACCAGAACGTACGCAGTTAAGGCTATACTCAAATAGGGCACTGGTCTTTGATCTAAGGGCCACCCCGTGAGTGTACTGCTGGGCACGATGGACCACTGGTCTGACCCAGTAGCGGCAATTCTCATGTTCTTATGCTCTTATCTAACTCCTATTACTCTACCTTATCTCTCTGTATGTTCCATCTCCACTTTCACCCTATGATGTTTTATTGTGTTGACATTTTAACTAGCATCCATCCATCCATCCAAGAAAAGGAGTAGCCTAATTATTAGACCAAGAGGCTGAGAATCAGAGAAACCAACTTGAAATCTCACTGCAGCTCCTTGTAACCTTGGGCAAGTCACTTACACCCCCCCCCCCTCAACCTTTCAGTAAAGCTTAGTGTGCGCTAATGGCCATTAATATGTGCCAAATGCTGCATGTCCTATATTACACCTATGGGCCACCTAGCACACACCAAGATTTAGTAAAAGGGCTCTTTAGATTGTAAATCCTCTAGAGACAAGAAAAATATCTACTGTACCTTGTCTTTAGCTACAACCGAAAAAGGTAGACTCCATGTTCTCCTCACTGATGCTTATAATTGATCATCTCTATTAAGAAAACTAAGGGGCTCATAATAAATAAAAAAAAAAGTCTAAAAAGTGGCCTAAATGGCTACTTGGACGATCAAAAAGCCTGATCGTCCAAGTACCCATAATCGAAGCTGGTTTTAGACGTATCTAAAACCAGCTTAGACCTTTCCCCTGCCTATAAACACACAGAGAGAAAAGAGGCGTTTTTAGAGGAGGGGAAAGGGCGGGCAGTGGGCGAGAGGTGGGTCGACCTAGATCTGGGCGTGCAGCAGATATAACCAAAACTTTAGGTAGGTTGCCTAGTCGGCACTTATACTTTTTGATTTAGACCAAGTCAAAACAGATATAAGTGCCGAAAAGGGGCTGCTGAGCTGTTGGTGGCTGCTGCGATCAACTCACAATGATCACAGCAGGAGAGATGGCTCATCTCCCCTGCCGTGATCCACCCTTCCCCCCCCCCGACAACGATCAGGGCAAGAGGGAGCCCAAGCCCTCTTGCCCAATGGCACCCCCGACCTCCCCGACACTATCGGGGCATGAGGGAGCCCAAGCCCTACTGCCCAGCGGCACCCCCAAACCCCCCGATGAAGATTGGGGCAAGAGGGAGTCAAAGCCCTCTTGCCCTGCGGCACCCCCAACCTCCCCGACACTATAGGGCAGGAGGGAGCCCAAGCCCTCGACGCAAGCCCCCGCCGACCCGCGACCCTCCCTGTACCTTCAATAACGTTGGTCGGACAGACGGGTGCCAAGCCCGTCCGTCGGACAGGCCAGCCATCTGTTGAATGGCTGGCCTTAGGACCTGATTGGCCCAGGCAGCTCAAATCCCGCCCACAGGAGGGGCCTAAGCCTACTGGGCCTATTCTGGTTGGCCCAAGCGTCTTAGGCCCCACCTGTGGGCGGGATTTGAGCTACCTGGGCCAATCAGGTCTTAAGGCCAGCCATTCAACGGATGGCTGGCCTGTCCGACAGAGGGACGGGCTTGGCAAACGTCCGTCCGACCAACGTTATTGAAGGTACGGGGAGGGGGAGTGGGGGCGGGGGGGTTGGCGGGGGAGGAGGGTCACGGGTCAGTGGGGGGGTTATTGGGGGTTCGGGGGGGGGCTTTGCGTCAAGGGCAGGAGGGCTTGGGCTCCCTCCTGCCTGATGCTGTCGGTGAGTTCGGGGGTGCCGCGGGGCAGGAGGGCTTGGGCTACCTCTTGCCCCGAACGTAGTCAGGGAGTCAGGGTGCCGCCGGGCAAGAGGGCTTGGGCTCCCTTTTGCCCCGAACGTAGTCAGGGAGTCGGGGAGCCGCGGGCCATTAGGGCTTGGGCTCCCTCCTGTCTGGATCGTTGTAGGGGGGGGGGGGATTCTATAACCGGTGTTGTTTTTGACAGAATCCAGCTTTTAGGCGAAGGACTGGCTCCTCCTTCGCCTAAAAGCTCTTGTTTTGGGCGTTAGGCTTTTTTTAGGTTGATTATATGGTGTTAGTGTAGATGTAGTGGTGGTCTGGGCGTTTATACAGCTGAACGTAGAGGCAGGCCATTATAAAAAAAACTCTCCTTTTGGACTTTTTTTTGATAATGGACATTTTCCCTGCTTCTACTTTCAACGTTTAAGACCTTAGGCCAAAAGGGGACTTAGACATTTTTTTTTTTATTATGCCCCTCCACGTGTTTTGTCAAGCTCTACCTGTGATACACTGCTTTGGGTTAATCTCTTCATAAAGGTGGTTAATAAATCTCAATAAATAAATAAAACCCTTTTCTTACTTAAAGGAATAAGCTAGTTTTTTCAGAGTAAAGAGGGGTACAGCAATTCCACCTTATCCTTTGAGTTTCCAGGTCAATTAGAAACGCTCCATAAATCCTGGCCCTTTTACTCCTATTTTGTACCCCTCCCCAATCTATTCACTACAGCAAGTGTCAGCCCGGGGTCATGCACCATAGATCCTTCCAGGATTCTGCAATCAAATGCCCTAAATTCAAGCACTAGATACTACCACGGCATGACCACTATGACTCCCTCCCCTCTGCAACATCCTCCTCCTTGGCTAGCCCAGAGACAGGAAGATGTGATTAGGACTGCAGCATCAGCACTTAGTAAGGGCACTGATGACCCTAAAGATATAAGAAAGCACTCTAACCCTCCTCTTGAAGGGGGTTCTCGGTCCTCTATGCCCTTTACATCTGACTTTGTAAACTTGCTATGGCATGCCTATGTCGGCATCGCCAGTGCGCCTTCTGGGTCAGCTGAAGTACAACCAACTGCATAGCCCTCCTGTGGTCCCGCGTCTTTTCTGCTACAAAGGCCTGCGTCTCCCCCAGACTCCAACAGCTGGTCGGATGGGGTTACTGAGGACGATGATCTGGATGCTTTGCCTTTTTCCCAGTGTGAAACCTCAGTTTGGGAGGATGTGGTTCTTGGTGAAACCTAGAAACATGATGGCAGATGAACGCCAAATGGCCCATCCAGTCTGCCCATCCGAGGTAACCATTATCTCTTCCTCTCTCTAAGAGATTCCACATACCTATCCCACGCTTTTTTGAATTCAGACACAGTCTTTGTCTCCACCACCTCTTCCGGGAGACTGTTCCACGCATCTACCACCCTTTCTATAGAAACAGGGAGTAAGTGCTGCTGTGGACCTGGACGAGGACCCATCTGTTTACAGACTGTTCAAATCCTGGACCTCCTTATTGAGTTTCTGAAGGCGCCTACTACCCAATGTTCTCTGCTAAGCAGTATTTGCTCTTAGCCTATCGCCTTTCAGTGGCATCCGGATATGAACGTCCTGATTTCTGAACAATGGAAGAACCCTGAGGGCTCCCTTAATGTGACAAAAGAAATGTCCAAGTATGACAGGACACAGCACACAGCATTCCCAATGAGCTATTCATTGTCAAGCTTGTTGATTATCCCAGGACAAGCAGGCATGATATTCTCACATGTGGGTGACGTCATCTACGGAGCCCCGGCGCGGACAGCTTTTCAAGCAAACTTGATTGAAGTTTCAAGTTTGCACACTGCACCACGCATGTGCATGCCTTCTCGCCCACTAGAGGGCGCATCCCACCTCGTGGTCCTCAGTTCAATTTTTTCCGCGGAGCAAGAAAGCCCTGTGGATCTGAGCTCCAGTGTTTTTGCCTTCTAGCTGCCGCGTTTAGTTTGTTTTCTCCATCGAATTAGTTCGCGGTGCTGTTTTTCTTTTCGGTTCTTTTTCCAAAAAAAAAAAAAAAAAGTAATTTGTTTTTCGTTGGGCTCCGGGGGCTCCCGGAAGCCGTGGCCGGGGACGTCGGTACGTTCCCGGCCTTCTTCTTTTTCTTCGTGGATGTCCCGTCCTGTTACGGGATTCAAAAAGTGCAGCCGATGTGAGAGGTTGCTTTCCATCACTGACCCTCACCGGTGGTGCATTGTCTGTCTTGGGCCCGAACATCCGACAGAGTCGTGTGATCGCTGTGCTACCTTCCAAAACAGGGCCCTCCGTCGCCGTAAGGCCAGAATGGCGGAATTGTTCGCCGTCGACGCGCCGCCTAAGGCCTCGACGTCGGCCTCGGCTTCGGCCCCGGCCTTGACCTCGGCCTCGGCGTCCTCGGGGGCCTCGGCCTCGCCTCGGCCCTCCTCTTCGAAGGCGTCGTCAGTGAAGCCAGCTTCGGGTAAGTCCTCTGTTCCATCCCCTTCAGCAAAGAAGCCATCCTCGAGTCAGGCCAAGGCGGGTGGGTCGACCCCGGCCCCGCATCGGACCTCGACTCCGCACACCCCGAGGGAATACTCGAGACCGAGGTCGCCCTCCAGGGAGTGTGCCCCGGACTCGGAACTCCCCACCTTCGTGGGGATTCCGGCCTTCCAGGATCTCCTCCGAGCTCTGATCTCATCGGAGCTGTCGGGAGCCCTGGAAGTGTTGCAACGTGCTGCGGTTCCGGCGGCCTCAACCTCGGCCGGGGCGCTTTCGGTCTCGGAGGCCCCGGCCTCGGCTCCCTCGACCGCGGGAGCCCCGGCCTCGGCGACCTCGGTCTCGGGTACTGTGGCCCAGTTCACCTCGGTCTCGGCCCCGCCCCTGACCTCGACCTCGGGGGAACCCCCTGAGCGGAGTGTAAGGCCCAAAGAAAAGTTGCGCAGAGTGCGCCGTCTTTCCTCCTCTTCCTCCGGGTCTTCCCGGCACGCCTCGCCCTCGACGCGACCTCGGACGGGGCGCCGATCGAGGAAGTCTAAGCGGCCCCGAGGCTCGCCTCGACGCGACCGTTCCTCGTCGTTCGGGGGCGAGGCGCTGCAGGTGTCGGAGTTGCGCCTCGACAACCCGAGGCTCCTCCGCTCACCTCGTGGGAAGTCTTCCCGGGCCACCTCACCGAGGAAACGGGAGAGTGTTCCACGAACCCCGGGGTCCTCACCCAAGGGTTCGGCGAGGAGGATAATTTCCCCTTCCCCCTCGAGGGCCCTGGAGAGGGGGTCCTGGGATTCGGGATCGGTTAGGGATCCTCATTATTCCCATGAGGCCTCCCCCCTCTCCTCGGTGGGGCGGTCGAGAACCCCGTCTCCCCAGGCTAGGCCGTCCTCATTTTCATCCTTCGTTCAGGACATGGCCCAAGCCCTGGGGATTGACCTTATGGTAGGCTCTAAATATTCCAAAGAATTTTTAGAGGAACAGGACCTCCCCACTCCTCCTAGAGAGGTGCCTAGACTCCCTCTCAACAGTGTCCTTCTGCAGACCTGGCTGAAGAACTTGTCAAACCCTCTTACAGTCACGTCTGTCCCGTCAAAAATGGAATCGAAGTATAGGACGATTCCCCCGAAAGGGTTTGATAAGGCGCAGCTCTCCCACCAGTCTCTTCTGGTGGAGTCTGCTCTTAAAAAATCACAGCCCTCACGGGTTTCTGCGGCGGTTCCACCAGGCAGGGAGGGGCGGACCCTGGACAAGTTTGGCCGTCGCCTCTATTCAAATTCCCTGATGGCCACCAGGGTTCTAAATTACGCCTTCACCTTTTCCTCCTATTTGCGTGGTATGGTGAAGGACCTTCCTCAATATCGAAACTCGTTACCGGACTCCCAAAGAGCAGGATTCAATATGTTTATGTCCAACCTGTCTCAATTGCGGTTGTACCTATTCCATGCAGTGTACGACGCCTTTGAGCTGGTTTCGAGGGTGTCGGCCTTCGCAGTGGCCATGCGCCGATTGGCCTGGCTTCGCACCCTCGACATGGACCCAAACCTGCAGGAACGCCTTGCAGACTTGCCTTGTGTGGGGTCCGAGTTATTTGACGAGTCATTGGATGCGGCGACCAAGCGCTTGTCGGAGCAGGAGCGCTCTCTAGCATCCCTGGTCCGCCCCAAACCTAGGCCCCCGCCGCAAAAACCTTTTCGGCCTCCGCCGCGCCGATACCCTCAGAAGTCGACCCCGGCTTTCTCGAGACCGCCTCCGAGACGTCCGTCTCAGCGAGGCAGAGGGGGACAAACCCAAGCCCCGGCGCAGGGCCCTTCTAAGCCCGCGCCTTCCTTTTGACAGGCTGAGCGGACGGGGCGGGTTCCCCTCCGCACTTTCACAGGAACCCCTTCCTATCGGGGGGCGTCTTCGGTCCTTCCGGGAGGCATGGACCGGGATTACCTCAGACGCTTGGGTGCTCCGGATCGTCTCCGAGGGCTACTCGCTCAACTTTGTGTCCTCGCCACCGGACAGTCCCCCAAGTTTAGTCCCCTGCAACCGTTCGCAGCTACCGACCCTCCTAACCGAAGCCAAAGCCCTCTTGAAGCTTCGGGCGGTCGAGCCGGTCCCCAAGGACCAGTGGAGTACGGGGTTTTACTCCCGCTACTTTTTGGTCCCAAAAAAGACCGGGGACCTGCGCCCCATACTGGACCTCAGGAAGCTCAACAAATTCCTGGCCCGGGAGAAGTTTCGAATGCTATCTCTCCCGGTTTTGTATCCTCTCTTGGAGGAAGGGGACTGGATGTGCTCCCTCGACCTGAAGGAAGCATATACCCATGTTCCGGTGCACCCCGCCTGCCGAAGATTCTTACGATTCCAGGTGGGGGACCTCCACCTCCAGTACAGGGTACTGCCCTTCGGCCTAGCCGCGTCCCCACGAGTATTCACGAAGTGCATGGTGGTGGTTGCGGCAGCCCTGAGGTCGCGTGGACTCCATGTGTTCCCTTACCTGGACGACTGGCTCATCAAAGCCCCGACCAGGGAGGGGGTTATCTCAGCGACCCGACAGTCTATTGCCTTCCTACAAACTCTCGGGTTCGAGATAAACTTTCCAAAGTCTCAGTTGAGGCCGGCTCAGTCGCTTCAATTCATAGGTGCGGTGCTGGACACAGTGCGCCTGCGCTCCTACCTGCCGACCCAGCGGTTGGAAGCCCTGGTACGGATGAGCCGCCAGGTCTCTCAACTATCGAGGGTGTCGGCCAAGCACATGATGATGCTGCTAGGCCATATGGCCTCGACGGTACATGTCACGCCGTTTGCGAGGCTACACCTGAGGATCCCTCAGTGGACCCTCGCGTCCCAGTGGCGTCAGGAGTGCGACCCGGTGTCTCGCCCCATTTCGGTGACTCCGCCTTTGCGGAAATCGCTGCGTTGGTGGACAGACTCTTCAAATCTGTCCATGGGGCTACTGTTCCGCACTCCTCCTTTTCGCAAGGTCCTGACCACGGACTCCTCGGAGTACGCGTGGGGAGCCCATCTCGACGGTCTTCGCACGCAGGGCCTGTGGTCGGCAGAAGACCGTCGGTGTCATATCAACGTGCTAGAGCTGCGGGCCATCTTCCTAGCACTTCGAGCCTTCGTTCACATATTGCAGGACCAGGTAGTCCTCGTCCGCACGGACAATCAGGTGGCAATGTACTATGTGAACAAGCAGGGGGGAACGGGGTCTTGGCCCCTCTGTTCCGAGGCTCTTCGCCTTTGGGAGTGGGCGGCCTCCCGGAACATCTTCCTCCGGGCGGTCTACATCCAAGGAGAACGGAATTGCCTGGCGGACAAACTCAGTCGACTTCTGCAACCGCACGAGTGGACTCTACACTCAGCAGTTCTACGCAAGGTTTTCGCTCGCTGGGGAACGCCACAGGTGGATCTGTTTGCCTCTCCGGAGACACACAAACTACCACTATATTGTTCTCGGATGTACTCGCGGGACCGTCTGGAAGCGGATGCCTTCCTCCTCGATTGGGAAGGGAGGTTCCTGTATGCATTCCCTCCGTTCCCTCTGATCATGCGAACGTTAGTACACCTAAAATCGTCCACGGCCACGATGATTCTCATAGCACCTCGGTGGCCGCGTCAGCACTGGTTCTCCCTGCTGCTCCAGCTCAGTGCCAGGGAGCCCCTTCCCCTGCCTGTCTCTCCTTCTCTGCTGTCTCAGAGTCAAGGATCCATGTTACATCCCAATCTGCAGTCATTGCACCTGACAGCTTGGTTTCTTGTTCCCTGACTCCTCCGGACCTGTCTCAATCGGTGAGGGAGGTGTTGGAAGCCTCACGCAAGATCTCGACGAGGCTTTGCTATGCGCAGAAATGGACCAGGTTTTCCACCTGGTGTTCGTCTTTTCACCTGGATCCGGTATCAGTTCCGGTATCCTCGGTTTTGGACTATTTATTTCATTTGTCGCGCTCTGGCTTGAAAACCACTTCGGTGCGGGTTCATCTCAGTGCGATTTCTGCTTTCCACCAACCTCTGGATGGACGCCCTCTGTCACTCCATCCCTTGGTGACACGCTTCATGAAAGGGTTAATCAGGGTTTGTCCCCCTCTTAAGCCCCCGTCTGTCGTGTGGAATTTGAATGTGGTTCTGGCTCAACTGATGAAACCCCCTTTTGAGCCACTCAACAAGTCCCTCTTGAAATTTCTGACTTGGAAGGTGGTGTTTCTGATTGCCCTCACCTCCGCCAGGCGGATTGGGGAGTTGCAAGCCTTGGTTGCGGACCCTCCTTTCACCGTCTTTCATCACGACAAGGTGGTTCTCCGCACCCATCCTAAGTTTTTACCTAAAGTTGTTTCTGACTTCCACCTCAATCAGTCCATTGTCCTTCCTGTGTTCTTCCCGAAGCCCCACTCCCATCCTGGCGAGACGGCGCTTCACACGCTTGACTGTAAGAGGGCGTTGGCATATTATCTTCAACGCACCAGGTCTCATCGGAAGGTTCCTCAATTGTTTTTGTCCTTCGATCCCAATCGATTAGGGCATCCAGTTTCCAAGCGCACTCTGTCTAACTGGTTGGCCGCTTGCATTTCCTTTTGCTATGCTCAGGCGGGCCTTCCTCCCCCGGGTCGAGTCACGGGGCACAAGGTCCGAGCAATGGCAGCTTCGATAGCCTTTCTCCGATCCACTCCGATGGAGGACATATGTAAGGCTGCCACTTGGTCTTCGGTTCATACATTCACCTCGCATTACTGTCTGGACACTCTATCCAGGAGTGACGGCCGGTTTGGCCAGTCAGTTTTGCAAAATCTGTTTTCCTAATTGCCATCCTCCCACCTGCCCTGTTTTGGTTAGCTTGGAGGTCACCCACATGTGAGAATATCATGCCTGCTTGTCCTGGGCTAAAGCACAGTTACTTACCGTAACAGGTGTTATCCAGGGACAGCAGGCATATATTCTCACAACCCGCCCGCCTCCCCGGGGATGGCTTCCTTGCTAGTTATGGAACTGAGGACCACGAGGTGGGATGCGCCCTCTAGTGGGCGAGAAGGCATGCACATGCGTGGTGCAGTGTGCAAACTTGAAACTTCAATCAAGTTTGCTTGAAAAGCTGTCCGCGCCGGGGCTCCGTAGATGACGTCACCCACATGTGAGAATATATGCCTGCTGTCCCTGGATAACACCTGTTACGGTAAGTAACTGTGCTTTTTATGCACAAGGGCAAGCTTGAATGTGCAACATTGTCAACCACTGCAAACCCTTATGCAGCTCAATAGACAGAGAAATTCAATTTTTCTTCATGCACAATTTACTCTCTTCATCCCGGATTTATTCATCATTATCATTTGCTTTTTTAAACCATCTTTCCAATAAGCACACTTGAACTAGCTAGAAATAAAACGGGAATACATAAAGTACATCATAATTACAATCATATATATATATATATATATATATATATATTCTATATATAAAATCAGATGTATGTATGTATGTTCCAGCATAACTCTGAAACGCATGGGCAGATTTCAACCAAACTTTGAATATATATCAATTACTATCTGGGAAAAAATACTGTGGGGATGGGAAGGGGGTGACATGTAAAGAATCATAGAAAAAGACAGATATTGCTTTGACCAATGGTGAAGCTTGGGAAATGATGTCACACAATCAGAATGATGTCACAGTCAACAGTATACAGTATATGGAGGTGCAGCTGTGGTGTGGTGTGGTGAAGCCTAAACAGAAACTGAAAATTGAAAATTTGTGTGATGCTAATCCTCAAGTGAATGTTCCTCAAATGAATGTAAACCAAAACCCAAGGGAAGAAGGCTTCTGGGCGGCAAGAAGAAAGTGCAGCAGTGGCGGGCGGACAGGGTTTGAATCGGCGCTGGAGGGAGGGAAAGAGGGAGGCTGGCAGGCAGCGGTGGCGGACCGGGGTTGAATCGGGCGCTGAAGGGAGGCAGGCTTTGGCGTGGCAGGGAGGCTGGCAGGCAGGCTGGCTTTGGGGGAAGGGGTAGGACAAAGGCTGGAAAGCAGCGAGGGAGACATAGGAAGGAGGCACTGAGGACACTAAGGATATATGAAGGGGCACTAAGGACATAGGAAGGGGCACTAAGAACATAGGAAGGAGGCACTGGGGGCACTAAGAACACAGAAAGGAGCACTAAGGACATAGGAAGGGGCACTAAGGATATAGGAGGGGCACTAAGGACATAGGAAGGAGGCACTGGGGGGCACTAAGGACACAGGGAGGGGCACTAAGGACATAGGAAGGAGGCACTTGGGGCACTAAGGACATGGGAAGGAAGGAAGGAGGGAATAGAAAGGGACAATTATTGGGCCTGAGTGCAGAAAGAAAGAAATGAAAGAAAGGATGCACAGTCAAAAGGAAACACAACCAGAGACTCATGAAATCACCCGACAGCAAAGGTAGGAAAAAATGATTTTATTTTCAATTTAGTGATCAAAATGTGTCAGTTTTGAAAATTTATATTCGCTGTCTATATTTAACACTATATTTGTCTATTTTTCTATAGTTACTGAGGTGACATTGCATATTTAAAGTCATCTGCCTTGATATCTTTGAAAACCCCCAAATATAAATGATAATTAACATTTTCTCTGCGTATAGTGTGCTTTGTGGGTTTTTTAAATTTTATGGTTACTATTATGAATTAAAAAGATTATGTGTATATGAAAAATGAATGTAAGAAACTGGGGGTGGGATTAGGGCTGGGCTAGGGCAGGACTGACAATTAATAGATGTCCCATTTTGATTTTAAAAAAATAAATGGTCACGTTAGGTATGGGAGAAGGGAAGGGGCCGCACATGTGGAGTGGAGGAATGGGAAGAGGCCGGGGGGGGGGGGGAGGGCAGAGAGGAGGAGAGATGCCAGCTTTGGGAATGATGTCACACAGTCATTTAACCGTATATAAGGAGTGTAGCTGTGGTGTGGTGAAGCCTAAACAGAAAGTGAAAACTGAAGATTTGTTTGATGTTAATCCTCAAGCGAATGTTACTCAAGGGAATTTATAACTGGGCAACGCCGGGTGATCAGTTAGTTAAATGTAAAACTAAATGCAATTGTAAATAAATAATAAAAATTAATCAAGCTGATTGAATCTTAACACACATGAATTCCCATTTTAGATAGAAAGTAGAAACTGGGAATCAATATGTCCAGTTTGAGACATATACAGTTCTGTATAGTATTTTAGAAAAGGATCTGCTGATATAGAGGCTTTTCTAGAAAAACATAGAGAGATACACACTACTTGCATGTATGTGCAGGGGGAGCAGCCATTTCACAAAGATACACATTGAAAAACTAATTGGAGCAAACACAGCAACTCATCCTTGGGAATGCTGCCACTGACCCACATATGCCCGTCAACATCCAAATCTACACATATACATCCCACTAACTGCCAACAGCAAGGGCAAAGGTGGACCATGGGGGTGGAGAGGGAGGGCAAGGAGGAAAGAAAGAGCGGAATATGCTGGGCCACATAGGAAAGGATAGGGAGGTAGAAAGTTCTTTATCTTCATACCATGTTCTGCAGCACTGGGGTAGGGGGTATGGAGGGGGGGGTTGGGCATCGCGGTGGTGGCAGCAAGGATGTCTCTATTCAGTCTCCTCAAACTACACACTTGGTCTGATGCTCTTAAAATGGTGTGTCCTAGGCGGATGCCTAGTCTACCTAGTGCAAGGGCTGCCTTTGGCAGAGGGCAACCACAAATACAGGATCCAGAAGAAACCCCTGAGACTATGGAGAAAACAACAAACCAAGGAGGCTACAACAATGCCAAACATACTGTAAAAGAATGACAGCACCAGAAGCAGAGACTTTTTTTCATGAAATAAGCAAACTTTTAGCAAGCTGTGATCATCCAGGTTGTTGCCTACCTTTGGCTCCTTTAGATAGCAGTGCATAGCTTGGGTGACATCGGCAGCATGAACAGCATTGTGGTATGGATTTTGGCTATGGTAATCTTCTTGAACCAGAACTACAGTTGGAAACAAAGTCACTGTTACCTCTTCTGATAAGATCTAGGAGAATTTTTAGCATGTGCTTTTTAGGATATATTATGCAGATAAAATGCATCCTGTAAAAATTACATAGCGACAGTGCCTGGAATTTCTGAATCGTACAAGTAGGATTAGGAAATGTATACATCAACCAGGGGTAGGTCAAATGAGTCAATATTAATGTAACAGTCTTTATCATATATTCACGGTCTGTGTTTCAGCTTAGGAACCTGCCTCAGGGGTATAATCGACATCCAGCAGTTGGCGCTCTTGTGACATCAAAAATAACTGTGGCAGTAAGTAAATCAGGTGCAATCCAGAAGCTAAAAAGTATATCCCTCCGATTCAATAGCCAGTGGTATAAGCTCTATGAGAAAGCGTTTGAAAATATTGACTCATTTGACCTACCCCTGGTTAATGTGTACATTTCCTAACCCCACTTGTGTGATTTAGATTGTTTCCCCGTGGGGCCCATTTCCTTGTTTTTTGCATCACATTTTGTTCTGCCTGAAATTTCTGATCACTGCCTGAAGTTTAGATGGCTTGGAAGCCTTACTAAGATGGCTTTTGAAAAAATAAATGGAAGCAGAAATCATTTGAAAGGTTTGTAAAGCTGCAAGGTTTCTCAATAAAATTAATAAACTGTTTTTCATTCTTATGAAACTACCCATTCAAACTTTACTACAAAATAACTTTTAAAATCCCATACCTTTACAAATAAAAGTCCGGTTGGTGGGTTGCTCACAACCTCTAGCCAGCAGGCTCGCTACTTCAAAATGGTGGTCCTTTCCCTTCCCAGTGCATTCTGGGATGAACTGGGGATGGGAGGGGCCTTAGGCACCTGGGCCAACAAAGAGTCTCCTATGGGAGGGGCCTTAAGCATTTGAGCCAATCAGATCCTTAAGCCCCTCCCTGGTGCATCCCAGAATGAACCAGGAAGGGGAAGACTCGCCATATTGAAGTGGCAGACCTGCCACCCGGAGGGTGTGAGCATCCGTTCGGCCAAACTTTCTCTGTACAAGTACGGGGTGGGGGGGGAGGTTGTCAGGGCAGAATTAGGTGTGTCGGGAGGTCAGCTTTACGGGGTGTTGGGGTGGGGTCTGGGGAGGTGTCGGCCATTCCGGGAGGTGAGAGCATCCTTCCTGCCTGACGTACTTCAGGAGAAGTTCGAGGGCAGGAGGGAGTGGGCAGCTGATGGCAGGTGCAGAAATGTTCAAATTCTATAACATCGTGTCTAAGTTCAGGGAATACCCTGCCTTTTCCATGGCCATTCCCCTTTTGATTTGTATACTATGGAACTTAGGCACACATGTTTTGGAGTACAGCATAGGGAGAGTCATGCAACTTCTGATTATTACCAATTAAGGCCCTGATGCACATAAGGTTTCCTTGTAAGTAAGTCTGGTTTTAACTCTTCTGCCGATACTCTAAAGTGTTCTCAGTGGCTGCTACCGATTGCCATAGCAGCCACTGAGAATTCTATGCTAATGCATTACAAGGAGCAAACTTTAACAGCAGGGCCTGGGCTGTTGTAGCCTTACTTTCCTGTCAGTTCTTGAGCACTGATTGGCTCAAGCACTGACAGGAAAATAAGGCTAGAACAGACCAGACCCTAACGTTAAAATTTTGCCCTCCTGCTGAAGCCTCCAAGGAAGGCCAGACCCTCCCCTGATGCCAGGACCCCCAACCACCCCATACATCAGAGGATCGGCAGGAAAGATGCCCACTTCCTCCTGCCAGCAGGCCCGCCTCTTCAAAATGGCAGGTCTTCTCTTTCCCTGCCATGATCAGCTGAACCAGCAGGCAGGAAGAGCAAGAGCTGCTTTTTTTTTTGACAGGCAGGCAGGAGAAGGAGCTGTGCTACTGATTGCTCTGCCAGAGCACAGTTTCTCCCCCTTTACTGGCAATGCTCTACATAAATAGCAATCTACCTGAAAACGGTGGAAGTGGATAAATAAATAACAATAAATAAGACTACTCCACTTATTTAAACTATAAGCACTATCTCCACATAAATAGCATGCATATAATTTGCGTGCTATTGTGCTGAGCATCGCCAATAAAACAAAAATCATTTCCACCATGGTATTTTCTACCTTTGCGTCTGAAGCTTTGTGCATCAGAGCCTAGGGTATTTGTTAACTCCAATAATTTTTAGCACTTAATTCTAATTAGTGTACACGTAGATCTGGGATCCGCATCTAAATTTGGGTTACCTATACAGAATCTGGAGGATTATCTTTTTTATATTTGGCAAATAGAAGCCCATAAGTTGTACTTATTAGACAGAAACTGTGGTAGTCTGTTTCTGTAGTATTGTGACAAGAAACTATTAGTTTTTTCCTTTTGAAAAAAATTAAAGACACGTTTATTTATAGAAAGGTTTCCACACTGACATAACTGGAAGGCTTTGCACTAACAATATCATGTAGTTTCTCCCTGTGATTTCAGCTGCCTTTATCCAATTTTAATGGTTCATGTTTTCTGTTATCCTTTGCCTTTCTTTATGCATGTTTGATTATTATGTATGTTTTATTTTATAAGGTTTCTAACACTATTTCTAATAGGTGGGGTAAAAGGTTTTTTTAAAAAATGAAAATAAAATGAAGTTTGAATTAACCAGGGAGTATACATCCAGATGGCTCTCCTTATTTGGTTAGGAACAAAATATGACATCATGGGACATCTGAATACGTATGCTTTCACTTTCACTTATTCTCTTATTGGGGGGATTTCATTTTTGAGGTTTTATCTCAGTACATCATTTCATCTCAGGCCTGACTCGACCACCAGGCAGACTAGGCATCTGTCTAGGATGGCATAGTTGAGGGAGGTGACACTGGTGTGGTAGAAATCAGTGGTTGGGCTATGCTAAACAAGAGTCAGGGCAGCTGGCAAAGTGTTTCGAGTACATGTGTAGCTCAGGCCTGCCATGTCCTGCCTCATTCAAGTTGGGGGGGGGAGATGTGGTAGGGGGGAAGTGGAGGAGTGGCCTAGTGGTTAGAGCAGCTGCCTCAGCACCCTAAGGTTATGAGTTTGATTCCCACTGCAACCCCTTGTGACTCTAGGCAAGCTAGGTACAAAATAAGTATCTGTCTAAAAAGCACAGTTACTTACCGTAACAGGTGTTATCCAGGGACAGCAGGCATATATTCTCACATGTGGGTGACGTCATCTACGGAGCCCCGGCGCGGACAGCTTTTCAAGCAAACTTGATTGAAGTTTCAAGTTTGCACACTGCACCACGCATGTGCATGCCTTCTCGCCCACTAGAGGGCGCATCCCACCTCGTGGTCCTCAGTTCCATAACTAGCAAGGAAGCCATCCCCGGGGAGGCGGGCGGGTTGTGAGAATATATGCCTGCTGTCCCTGGATAACACCTGTTACGGTAAGTAACTGTGCTTTATCCCAGGACAAGCAGGCATGATATTCTCACATGTGGGTGACCTCCAAGCTAACCAAAAAAGGGCAGGTGGGAGGATGGCAATTTAGGAAAACAGATTTTGCAAAACTGACTGGCCAAACCGGCCGTCACTCCTGGATAAAGAGTCCAGGCAGTAATGAGAGGTGAATGTATGAACCGAAGACCAAGTGGTAGCCTTACATATGTCCTCCATCGGAGTGGATCGGAGGAAAGCTATCGAAGCTGCCATCGCTCGGACCTTGTGCCCCGTGACTCGAACCGGGGGAGGAAGGCCGGCCTGAGCGTAGCAAAAGGAAATGCAAGCGGCCAACCAGTTAGACAGAGTGCGCTTGGAAACTGGATGCCCTAACCGATTGGGATCGAAGGACAAGAACAATTGAGGAACCTTCCGATGAGGCCTGGTGCGTTGCAGATAAAATGCCAACGCCCTCTTACAGTCAAGCGTGTGAAGCGCCGTCTCGCCCGGATGGGAGTGGGGCTTCGGGAAGAACACAGGAAGGACAATGGACTGATTGAGGTGGAAGTCAGAAACAACTTTAGGTAAAAACTTAGGATGGGTGCGGAGGACCACCTTGTCGTGATGAAAGACAGTGAAAGGAGGGTCCGCAACCAAGGCTTGCAACTCCCCAATCCGCCTGGCGGAGGTGAGGGCAATTAGAAACACCGCCTTCCAAGTCAGAAATTTCAAGGGGGACTTGTTGAGTGGCTCAAACGGGGGTTTCATCAGTTGAGCCAGAACCACATTCAAATTCCACACGACGGACGGAGGCTTAAGAGGGGGACAAACCCTGAGTAACCCTTTCATGAAGCGTGTCACCAAGGGATGGAGTGACAGAGGGCGTCCCTCCAGAGGTTGGTGGAAAGCAGAAATCGCACTGAGATGAACCCGCACCGAAGTGGTTTTCAAGCCGGAGCGCGACAAATGAAACAAATATTCTAAAACCGAGGATACCGGAACTGATACCGGATCCAGGTGGAAAGACGAGCACCAGGTGGAGAACCTGGTCCATTTCTGCGCATAGCAAAGCCTCGTCGAGATCTTGCGGGAGGCTTCCAACACCTCCTTCACCGATTGAGACAGGTCCGGAGGAGTCAGGGAACAAGAAACCAGGCTGTCAGGTGCAATGACTGCAGATTGGGATGTAACATGGATCCTTGACTCTGAGACAGCAGAGAAGGAGAGACAGGCAGGGGAAGAGGCTCTCTGGCGCTGAGCTGGAGCAGCAGGGAGAACCAGTGCTGACGCGGCCATCGAGGTGCTATGAGAATCATCGTGGCCGTGGACGATTTTAGGTGTACCAACGTTCGCATGATCAGAGGGAACGGAGGGAATGCATACAGGAACCTCCCTTCCCAGTCGAGTAGGAAGGCATCCGCTTCCAGACGGTCCTGCGAGTACATCCGAGAACAATATAGTGGTAGTTTGTGTGTCTCCGGAGAGGCAAACAGATCCACCTGTGGCGTTCCCCAGCGAGCGAAAATCTCGTGTAGAACTGCTGAGTGTAGAGTCCACTCGTGCGGTTGCAGAAGTCGACTCAGTTTGTCCGCCAGGCAATTCCGTTCTCCCTGGATGTAGACCGCCCGGAGGAAGATGTTCCGGGAGGCCGCCCACTCCCAGAGGCGAAGAGCTTCGGAGCAGAGGGGCCATGACCCCGTTCCTCCCTGCTTGTTCACATAATACATTGCCACCTGATTGTCCGTGCGGACGAGGACCACCTGGTCCTGCAATATGTGAACGAAGGCTCGAAGTGCTAGGAAGATGGCTCGCAGCTCTAGCACGTTGATGTGACACTGACGGTCTTCTGTCGACCACAGGCCCTGCGTGCGAAGACCGTCGAGATGGGCTCCCCACGCGTACTCCGAGGAGTCCGTGGTCAGGACCTTGCGAAAAGGCGGAGTGAGGAACAATAGCCCCATGGACAGATTTGAAGAGTCTGTCCACCAACGCAGCGATTTCCGCAAGGGCGGAGTTACCGAAATGAGGCGAGACACCGGGTCGCACTCCTGACGCCACTGGGACGCGAGGGTCCACTGAGGGATCCTCAGATGTAGCCTCGCAAATGGCGTGACATGTACCGTCGAGGCCATATGGCCCAGCAGCATCATCATGCGCTTGGCCGATACCCTCGATAGTTGAGAGACCTGGCGGCTCATCCGTACCAAGGTTTCCAACCGCTGGGTCGGCAGGTAGGAGCGTAGGCGCACCGTGTCCAGCACCGCACCTATGAATTGAAGAGACTGAGACGGCCTCAATTGAGACTTTGGAAAGTTTATCTCGAACCCGAGAGTTTGCAGGAAGGTAATAGACTGTCGGGTCGCTGAGATAACCCCCTCCCTGGTCGGGGCTTTGATGAGCCAATCGTCCAGGTAAGGGAACACATGGAGTCCACGTGACCTCAGGGCTGCCGCAACCACCACCATGCACTTCGTGAATACTCGTGGGGACGCGGCCAGGCCGAAGGGCAGTACCCTGTACTGGAGGTGGAGGTCCCCCACCTGGAATCGTAAGAATCTTCGGCAGGCGGGGTGCACCGGAACATGGGTGTATGCTTCCTTCAGGTCGAGGGAGCACATCCAGTCCCCTTCCTCCAAGAGAGGATACAAAACCGGGAGAGATAGCATTCGAAACTTCTCCCGGGCCAGGAATTTGTTGAGCTTCCTGAGGTCCAGTATGGGGCGCAGGTCCCCGATCTTTTTTGGAACCAAAAAGTAGCGGGAGTAAAACCCCGTACCCCACTGGTCCTTGGGGACCGGCTCGACCGCCCGAAGCTTCAAGAGGGCTTTGGCTTCGGTTATAAGGGTCGGTAGCTGCGAACGGTTGCAGGGGACTAAACTTGGAGGACTGTCCGGTGGCGAGGACACAAAGTTGAGCGAGTAGCCCTCGGAGACGATCCGGAGCACCCAAGCGTCTGAGGTAATCCCGGTCCATGCCTCCCGGAAGGACCGCAGACGGCCCCCGATAGGAAGGGGTTCCTGTGAAAGTGCGGAGGGGAACCCGCCCCGTCCGCTCAGCCCGTCAAAAGGAAGGCGCGGGCTTAGAAGGGCCTTGCGCCTGTGCTTGGGTTTGTCCCCCTCTGCCTCGCTGAGACGGACGTCTCGGAGGCGGTCTCGAGAAAGCCGGGGTCGACTTCTGAGGGTATCGGCGCGGCGGAGGCCGAAAGGGTTTCTGCGGCGGGGGTCTAGGTTTGGGGCGGACCAGGGATGCTAGAGAGCGCTCCTGTTCCGACAAGCGTTTGGTCGCCGCATCCAATGACTCGTCGAATAACTCGGACCCCACACAAGGCAAGTCAGCCAGGCGTTCCTGCAGGTTTGGGTCCATGTCGAGGGTGCGAAGCCAGGCCAAGCGGCGCATGGCCACCGAGAGGGCCGACACCCTCGAAACCAGCTCAAAGGCGTCGTACACTGCGTGGAATAGGTACAACCGCAATTGAGACAGGTTGGACATAAACTTATCGAATCCTGCTCTTTGGGAGTCCGGTAACGAGTTTCGATATTGAGGAAGATCCTTCACCATACCACGCAAATAGGAGGAAAAGGTGAAGGCGTAATTTAGAACCCTGGTGGCCATCAGGGAATTTGAATAGAGGCGACGGCCAAATTTGTCCAGGGTCCGCCCCTCCCTGCCTGGTGGAACCGCCGCAGAAACCCGTGAGGGTTGTGATTTTTTAAGAGCAGACTCCACCAGAAGAGACTGGTGGGAGAGCTGCGCCTTATCGAACCCTTTAGGGGGAATCGTCCTATACTTCGATTCCATTTTCGAAGGCACAGACGTGACTGTAAGAGGGCTTGACAAGTTATTCAGCCAGGTTTGCAGAAGGACACTGTTGAGAGGGAGTCTAGGCACCTCCCTAGGAAGAGTAGGGAGGTCCTGTTCCTCCAAAAATTCTTTGGAATACCGAGAGCCTACCATGAGGTCAATCCCCAGGGCTTGGGCCATGTCCTGCACGAAAATGAGGACGGCCTAGCCTGGGGGGACGGGGTTCTCGACCGCCCCGCCGAGGAGAGGGGGGAGGCTTCATGGGAATAATGAGGATCCCTAACCGATCCCGAATCCCAGGATCCCCTCTCGAGGGCCCTCGAGGGGGAAGGGGAAGTTGTCCTCCTCGCAGAACCCTTGGGTGAGGACCCCGGGGTTCGTGGGACACTCTCCCGTTTCCTCGGCGAGGCGGCCCGGGAAGACTTCCCATGAGGTGAGCGGAGGAGCCTCGGGTTGTCGAGGCGCAACTCCGACACCTGCAGCGCCTCGCCCCCGAACGACGAGGAACGGTCGCGCCGAGGCGAGCCTCGGGGCCGCTTAGACTTCCTCGATCGACGCCCCGTCCGAGGTCGCGTCGAGGGCGAGGCGTGTCTGGAAGACCCGGAGGAAGAGGAGGAAAGACGGCGCACTCTGCGCAACTTTTCCTTGGGCCTTACACTCCGCTCAGGGGGTTCCCCCGAGGTCGAGGTCCGGGGCGGGGCCGAGACCGAGGTGAACGGGGCCACCGTACCCGAGACCGAGGTCGCCGAGGTCGGGGCTCCCGAGGGAGCCCAGGCCGGGGCCTCCGAGACCGAAGGCGTTCCGGCCGAGGTCGAGGCCGCCGGAACCGCAGCACGCTGCAACACTTCCAGGGCTCCCGACAGCTCCGATGAGATCAGAGCTCGGAGGAGATCCTGGAAGGCCGGAATCCCCACGAAGGTGGGGAGTTCCGAGTCCGGGGCACACTCCCTGGAGGGCGACCTCGGTTTCGAGTATTCCCTCGGGGTGTGCGGAGTCGAGGTCCGATGCGGGGCCGGGGTCGACCCACCCGCCTTGGCCTGACTCGAGGATGGCTTCTTTGCTGAAGGGGATGGAACAGAGGACTTACCCGAAGCTTGCTTCACTGACGACGCCTTCGAGGAAGAGGGTCGAGGCGAGGCCGAGGCCCCCGAGGGCGCCGAGGCCGAGGTCAAGGCCGGGGCCGAAGCCGAGGCCGACGTCGAGGCCTTAGGCGGTGCGTCGACGGCGAACAATTCGGCCATTCTTGCCTTACGGCGGCGGAGGGCCCTGTTTTGGAAGGTAGCACAGCGATCAC
This sequence comes from Geotrypetes seraphini, assembly GCF_902459505.1. Classification (NCBI taxonomy): domain Eukaryota; kingdom Metazoa; phylum Chordata; class Amphibia; order Gymnophiona; family Dermophiidae; genus Geotrypetes; species Geotrypetes seraphini. The sequence goes on along the minus strand of NC_047086.1, from coordinate 173,928,625 downwards.
ACGAGTCTGTCGGATGTTCGGGCCCAAGACAGACGATGCACCACCGGTGAGGGTCAGTGATGGAAAGCAACCTCTCGCACCGGCTGCACTTTTTGAATCCCGTAACAGGACGGGACATCCACTAAGAAAAAGAAGAAGGCCGGGAACGTACCAACGTCCCGCGGCCACGGATTCCGGGAGCCCCCGGAGTCCGATGAAAAACGAAAGACTTTTTTTTTTTTTTTGAAGGGAAACGAAAAGAACAAAACAGCACCGCGAACTAATTCGAAGGAAACCAAACTAAACGCGGCAGCTAGAAGGCAAAAACACTGGAGCTCAGATCCACAGGGCTTTCTTGCTCCGCGGAAAAATTTGAACTGAGGACCACGAGGTGGGATGCGCCCTCTAGTGGGCGAGAAGGCATGCACATGCGTGGTGCAGTGTGCAAACTTGAAACTTCAATCAAGTTTGCTTGAAAAGCTGTCCGCGCCGGGGCTCCGTAGATGACGTCACCCACATGTGAGAATATCATGCCTGCTTGTCCTGGGATAATATATAAACCGCTTTGATTGTAACCACACACAGAAAAAGCAGAAAAAGAGACTCTGGATTGGCAGGAGTTCGTGTGTAGCTCAGATAAGCGTTGCAAAAAGACTTCCCTGACGCAGCGGGGATGTAATTTGATCCCGTGAAATGTAGGCCACGTTGGACTGAGAGTAGCAAGCAACGGTCCTGGTTCTTAAAGAGCATAAGAATAAAGCTAAAAACTTTAAGCTCTATGAGGTTTAAATGTTTACAGCACATATGCACTTTTTGAAATGGCGCTTTATGAAATGGCACTTTAAAGCACTAGTACACTTTGGCACTAGTGCACTTTCTGTTGGTCCAGAGTCTCTGAAATGAACTGTGAGGTCTAAATAGTCTTTAGTATGAATGAATTATGCAGTCTCTTTAGTATTAAATAACAGTTTTAATGTAAATCATTGAAGAAATAAAATTTATACTTAATGTTAGAAAGAAGGTAGGGAGGATGGGTTCAAGCCAGTGATGTGAATATGAGTAAGAGAAAAGAAATGTCTTTCTCTTTGAAAGAACCCTGAATGGGTGAAAATCTAACACTCAATATTCTGAGGCTTGTTCCTGTCTATAAATAAAGAGAAAATAAATTATCCAGTGTCATTTTGGTTTATTTTGGTGGTTCTATATATTGTATTTAAATTTTATCATGAACCACAGCCAGAAACACATAAGACACGGCTATAATACACATGCTCAAGAAGCGTGCTTTTGTTTCGCCCCCCCCCCCAAAAAAAAGACTATAATTTATATAAATCATGTAGCTTTTTTTTTTTTTTTCCCATGAGCCACAGTCAAAACACATGCCAGAAATGTGCTTTTCACAGTACCGGCACCCCGGACCAGTCGCTGATTTTTTGCCAAAAACTGACACTGCGCTTGGAGAATCACTTAGTGATGTTAAAGAATACACTGAAGTGCTCATTTAAATATTGATGAACCCATATGCATGGCAGAATCAGAGACGGCTAGGAAGTTTGGAAAAGACTGCAAGCCATTTTTATAATCCGCTGCTATAATATATGCACGCTATATCGGCTGGAACCGGTTAAAGGCAACCTTACATTTTGATAATCTGATCCTGGAGTGAGATGCTGGACATGTGGGAATCAAGAGAGAGAAAGAAGGAGATGCTGGACAATTCAGGGGAAGCGACTGAAGGCAAGATGCTGGACACCTGAAGAGGAACAGAGTAGGGGGGTACAGAAGAAGAGACACTGGGCATAAGAGGGGTAGGGAAGGGAAGGGAAAAGAATATGCTGTTTATAAGCTGGAAGGGTCATGAGCCACCCCTGAGGGGTGGGGGGTACATTGTTGAAGGTTTGTTTAGGGCATCACTCTTGGGCAGACCTTGATTCTTGTCCTTATTCAATCTGCTAGAACCTAATTCTCTTATGAACAGTTCTGATTTTAACTTCAAGCCAGAATGCATCCACCTTCCACAGAGTGAGGAACAAGGGCAGTATTCCACCCTCCTATTTTTAAGGACTTTTAAATACCAAGTCCTCCTCCCTATAGCCAGCATGTCCAAGTTACACCAAAACTTCCTTTACTTGTTCAGGGTCAGAGAAAAAGTTTCAGTTGAGGCTAGTCCTCAGCACAGCTCTTGGGTTTTCCAGGAACTGCCATAGCAACAGTAGTCAGCTTCCTTTTATCACCAAATCTCAAGTGCTCCTTGACAATTAGTTACCTAAAGCTCTCCTATCCATAGACAGGATGAGAACCCTCTGCTTCCTGTACTTCAGTGCATATATACAATTTTTGTTCCTACAATATCTTTCCTAGGGGACAGCCCTGGTCTTTCCTAGCACTGCCTAAGTTTGACAATACTACTTAGGTAAAAGTTGCTGTGTCTTTTCCATTCTACATCTTCTAATATCCAAATTACACCAGGACAAAACTCAGCTTGCTAAGAGTTTTTACCCTACCCTCAGAAGCTCAGTGGGATTCTTGCTTCCCTGCCGCAACTCAGCTGTTTGTACACTTGAATCGTTCAGTACTGGAAGTTAGGGTTGTTCTCTAAGCTCAAGCTTATAGACAGCTGAGTCACGGCAGGAGAAACAGGAATCCTGCTGAGCTTCTGCCACTAGAGTCAGACGAGGGAAAAGAAACTGAGTGAAGGTTAGTGGGGGTACATGAAAGAGAAAGACTGGGTGAAAATGTGGGGGAGGGGAGGAGGGCATGAGAAAGATATTTGGTGCGGGGGAATATGAGAGAGAGACTAGGTGAAGTGGGTGGGTGGGTGGGGGAGGGGACGGTGTATATGAAAGAGGGACAAAGGTTAGCGCAGCCTGGATGAAACACATTTCTTCAGTAAAACAGCTCCAACCTCCTATAATATCACAATTTTAGCTTCATTAACTTTTGTTTTCTATTTTTTTTTATTTTTGCCACTATCAGAGATTAAAGCAGGATATATTATATTATTATATGCAGGAAAATGAAATTATTGAATGATATTTATGTTACCTGTATAGATAATAGTGGAATATGTGGAATATATTTTGTTCTTTCATTTGTATGACACTGTTTTTGATTAAAAATCAATAAAGAATTAAAAAAAAAAAAAAGAGAGAGAGAGAGAGATTAAAGCAGTAGGAAAGAATCTGGGCAAAACTGTATGCTTGTGTGTGTGTGGAGGGAATACAAGAGAGTGAGAGACTGGGAGAATACATGAAAGAAATGAAAAGAGATATTGAATGAAGGCTGGGGAGAGAAAGAGGGTGAAGGCTGGGGGTGTACATAAATAAGTACATAAAAGAGAGAAAGCGACAGAAACTGGATTTTCTCAGAGAAGGTGTGATTCTCACAAGGGCAAATAAAAATTAATTATTTAAAAAAAGAAAGAAAATTGATTTTTAAGCCTTCTGTACACACCTGGTATCATTTTGACCCCAGCCTGACAAATTAGTTTAGTTACTTACTTATAAATTGTAATTTTGATTTCAAATTCCAGGTACCTTTTCAATAGTAACAGACAACATATTTCCTGTCGTCTGTGATAAATACAGCTTTTGAATTTTTTTTTGTTTTAACCTAGTTTAACGTGAGTATACTGATTATACACACCTGGGGTCAAATCGACCCCACAGGTTTATGAAGGCAACATTGTCAACACTGAAAACGTCGTAATATATCTCCAAATCTCCAAAGTAATGCCCAACAAATGAGATAAGAGAAGTTGAAAACACTGCTAACAACAGCCATTTTTTACAACATTTGTACAGTGATTGTGCTGAATAAGAGAAGAAACATTTTTGAAACATCACCGGTTGTGCTGTAGGCCTAAATATACATTAAAAAAAATAAATCGCCAAGACAGTGAGAATTTGCTAAATTATTAAGCTGAAGCAACTTTCAGTGCTTATAAGTGATGGGGTCAAAATGACCCCAGTGTGTAAAGTTGTTGATAATTTAACGTATGCATGGAAGGATTTTAAAACAAATGCTTTTTTGAGGAAAAATCTTTCAAAAGATAGTTTTCTATTTAAGATACATTATAGTCCAAAAATTAAGGATTAGTTTTTAATTATGTAGCATGAGGCTTTATATCATGCAATGTTTACATTTTTTGGTAGGTTTTGATGGGTGGAGTCCACAATGATACTGTTGTATGTGTTTGTATAACAACAGAAGAAGGGGACTGTCTTTCTTGCAGAAACAATTGATATCTCAGGAAATGCAAATGCAGCAGAATATTTAAGGGAAGAAGCAGCAAAAGTTATAATAAAATGTGATCAAGAATTCAAATGTCTAGTAAGCAGTTTACTCACAGACAATGCTGCAAATGTATCCAAGATGAGAAGAAATTTAGTAGAGCACAATGAAAATACCAAACTCCCCCTTTTACAAAAGCTGACAGTGCAGGCAGGTGCAGTAAATGCTCCAACACCCATAGGAACTGAATGGGCATTGGAGCATTTGCTGCTTGGCACTTGGATACACGGTTTTGTAAAAAGGGGCCTAATAACATATGGTTGCAGTGCTCATTTGCTGCACCTCCTAGCCAAACACTTTAGTGTCCCAGAAATAAAGACTAATGTCACTGAAATTGCTAAATAATTCTGTAACAATCATTTTGCAGCAGCAGCAGCTCTGAAAAAAATGGATGGAACCAAGCTAATGCTACCATAAGATGTTAGATGGAACTATGTAGAGCAGTACAGTATATCAAGAACTAGCCTATTCTGATACATCTGGTTATAAATATTAAGATTATACTAAGTCTTTCTAATTAGTGATTTAAATTTTGATTTAAATCATGCTTGCTTGTGTATTAAAGACCTTCGAATGTTACAAAATTTAAAATGTGCTTTCCAATATAAAAAACTTGGACAAGCCTTCGTTATACTACAGCCGAAGGAAACTCTTGAAACAGGTGAGCCTGCAGGTAATAGTGATGCTCAAAGGTACTTACCTAAAAACTGGTGTAATTTCACCATGTCTAAATGGAAATGGTGAATAAGCCCATGAGAATTGAAGAGGTGACACAGCAATGTTACGAGGCTGTTTCCTGAATAAAAAATGAAATATATGTTATAAAGCTCTTAAGGTTGCACTTTCAACAAGATCAACTTCCTAACTAGAAACATATGTCTATATCCAGCAGGGGTCAAGAGTGGACAGAGATTTAATAGAAAACATTCAAAATACTGCATAGCTGTAAAAGGCGAAGTACTACTAATAGGAGACTTTAATATTCCAGATGTGGATTGGGGTATCCCTATCGCGGGATCTCCTAGAAGTAGGGAGATCTTGGATTCTATGCAAGGAGAACTGTTCCAGCAGTTGGTAATGGAACATGCGCAATGGGGCTATACTGGGAAAGTGTTTCTGATGATCATTTGGCATCCAGCGATTACTGCATGGTGTGGTGTAATATTAAGACAGGTGTAGAGAGAGCTCATTCGAAAGTAAAGTAAAAAAAAACTAACTTTGATCAGATGGGGCATCATGTCAAGGAATTGTTGTCTGGATGGGAACAATGAGAAAAATTGAAAGGAGCTATTGATAGAGCAACAAACTATTTTGTAAGAAAAGTAAGAGGAAAAGAAGGCTGCTTTTTGGTTCTCAAAAGTAGTAGCTGAGAAGGTAAGGAAAAAGAGATTAGCTTTCATAAACTACAAAAGATTGTAGAAAGAAGACGACAGGCAAAAATATCTGGAAAAGTTAAGAGAGGCTGATCAAGTAGTCAGAAAAGCTAAAGTGCAAATGGAAGAAAAACTAGCAGACAGAGTAAAATGGGAGGGGGGGGGCGGTATGGGAGACAAGACATTTAAAAATATATATTAGTGATAGCAGGAAGTGCAAAAGTGGCATTGTGAGACTCAAAGATGAAGAGGAGAAATATGTAGAAGCTGATAAAGATGAGGCTGAATTGCTTAACAAATATTTATGTTCTATGTTCACAGCTAAAGTGCTGGGACCACAGAAAACAAAAGCTAAAAGGGCTGGAAGTGTGGTAGACCCTGATCAATTTTCAGAGGATTGTGCTTGTGAGGAGCTTGCTAAACTAAAGGTGGAAAAGAGGATGGGGCTGGATGGTGTACATCTGAGGGTACTCAGGGAAGTTCTGATGGCTCCATTAGTTGATCTTTTCAATGCTTCTCTAGAGTCAGGAGTGGCACTGGAGGATTGGAGACAGGGGGATACAGTCCCTCTCCACAAAAGTGGAAGTAAGGAAGTAGGAAATTACAGGTCAGGGGAGTATATAGTGCTGTGGTTAGAGCTACAGCAGGGCCGGACTAATGAATAGACCCAATAGGCAAGTGCCTAGGGCCCAAAGTTGTCAGGGGGGCCTGATGAAACAGAGAACTTAGGTGTTTTTTTTCCTTGACAACACGGGCCCCCTGGGAAAGATTGGCAGCGCTGGGCCCCCCTGGGAGATCGACAATACTGCCCTCCCCCGACATCAGCACCAATGAACCAGAATAAGTGACGTCGGAGGGGGTGGACCGGCAGACGCAAGGAGTTGTGCGTCTGCTTGTCCAACCCCTCTGACTTCACTTACTTCTTCCCTGAGTAAAACTGGCAGACGCAGTCATTGCGGGACCTTGCAACAACTCTTTGAGTCTGCCGGTCCACCCCCTCCGACGTCACTTATTCTGGTTTGTTCATGTCAATGCCGGGGGGAGGGCGGTGTTGTCGATCTCCCAGGGGGGGGGCCCAGCACTGTCGATCTTTCCTGGGTAGCACGCATTGCAAAAGGAAAAAACAAACACCTTAGTCCTCTGTTTCTTCAGCGGGCCCCCTCTGATGTAGAAGTGTGGTAGAGGGAGAGAAAGGGGGCAGGGTGATATGGAAGGGTGGTGAAAGGAGAGAAAGGGGTAGATGCTGATGGAATTGGTGTGCAGGGAAAGGGGAGAGATATAAGGGGAAGGATACTGGATGGAATTGGGTTGAAGGGGAAGAAAGGGGGCAGATGCTGCTAGAATTGGGGTGCAGGGAAAGGGGAGAGAGAGATAATGGGGAAATATACTGGATGGAATTGGGTTGAAGGGAAAGAAAGGGGACAGATGCTGATAGAAGTGGGAGGAAGGGAGAGGAGAAAGTGAAATGCCTGACCATGGGGGTGTGGGAGAGGGAAGGGAAGGAGAGGAGAGAGATGCCAGACCATTGGAGGAGGAAAGGGAAGATAATGGATGCCACACCAATGGGGGGGGGGGGAGAAGAGATGGAAGGGAGAGAGGCAGACAATTTCTGGAAGAGGCATAGAAAGAGAGCAGATGCCATATGGAAGAGGCAGAAAGATGACAGACAGTTGATGGAAGGAAGAGAATGATGAGGAAGATGAGGAAAGCAGAGACCAAACACAGGTAGAAAAATATTTCTATTTGTTTTATTTATTTCTTTTTGCTTTAGGATAAAGTATTATTGTAGCTGTTTTGATAATTGTTTATTAATAGAAAATGGAAATAAGGTGATCCTGTTTATTGGACTAATTTTAATACATTTTTTTACTAATTCAGAAACCATAACTTCTTTCGTCAGATCAGACAGGGATACTGTAACAGCAGTATACTTTACTGACCTGAAGAAAGAGGTTTTAACCTCTGAAAGCTAAGTGAGAAATGTATTAGTCCAATAAAATGACAGACATTAAAGTTTCTTCCCGCCATGCCTCCTACCCATATGCAGAATATAAATTGGTGGGCTTCCCAAAGCCCTGCCAACTGAAGATCTCTTCCTCTAGGAAGGAAGGGGAGATTTGTTCAAAGATGATTGGAGGTTGCTTAGAAGAAAAACTGTACACTGGCACTGGTATGGTAATCTTTGTTGTTTGTTTTGCTCTGGCTACAGCCTCAAAACCCACACTGCTTCTTGTGACTCTGGGCAAGTCACTTAATCACCCATTGTCTCAGGTACATTAGATAGAACATGAGTCCACTGGGACAGAGAGGGGAAAATGCTTGAGCACCTGAATTCAAAACCACTTCATGGAGCTCTACTGCGGCCCCCCCCCTCCTCATCCACTGACGATCGGGCTGACTCCTGCACAGAGCTTTGCTGCGGCCCCCTTCCCCCTTCAGGGCGTGCGAGCTTGCTGCGCCCCTCCCGTCTAGCCGGGAGCATTCAAATTCGGAGGAGGGAACGGCACTTAGCCATTCGGCGCGCCGGCTAAGGCGCACGGCAAAGGCGTGTGCCTTAGCGCACATAACTAAGCTCCCTTGCTCTACAGCTCCTCTCCTCCTGTGGCCTGGCATGTCCAAACACCAGGCGGAAGATTCTACTCTGCCGCCACCTCCTCCCCCCAGCTATTCGGGGACTGCTACGGAGAACTTCTACACACCTCCACAAGTCCTTCTCAACAACCTGTGCCTGCGTGAGAGATCTCTACTTCTGCCCTGGAAGACCCCTGCAGGCCCACAGACTGGAATAAATCTGATAAGTATTTGCATGACTACTCCAGCAAAACCATTAGCATGACTTTTCCGCATAAAGCATCTGCATGATTACTCCGGACAATTCCTAACCTATTCTCTGCATGATTTAATCTACTAGCTTTACTTCTCTCAAGTCTTTCAGTCTCTTTAACCACTCTATATAAGATGGCTCTTAACTAATTATCTGATTTGGATCCTTATGGTCTATTGGATCTGCTAAAAAAGCAGGTCAGTTGCCACATATTTTGCTATCCCTATCCCAGTATTTATAAGATCTTGCCCAACGAACTCATAACATTTTAGAGCTGGTAATCCTTCTCTATACGACTGTTCAGAATGGGGTCCCTTCCAAATCCCAGTTGTACCCCCCTCACAAAAACCTAGCAGACCCTATTGTAAAAGACAGCGGAAACTGAGAAAGATTATCTATTCTGTAACCACCGACGCTCCTTACCATCAAAACCTTCATGGTTTCTACTTAAATATACGTTCTATTAGGAACACGTCACAGCTGGTCAAAGACTGGCTGGAAGAAGCCAACCCCGATTTTGTTCTTCTAACTGAAACTTGGTTGGTCTCAGATAACGACATTATTATACGCAACTGTCTACCTCCTGGGTTCAAAATTTTATCTCTACCTAGAAGCAGAGGTAAAGGGGGAGGATTAGCTAGCATCTTAAAAGAATCATTCAAGTCTACAATCCTAGCCTCAAATTCCTCAGCGGACCTCGAAATCATTTCTTGTAAACTCTGGACAGATCATTTAGGAGATGCTCTAATAATTACTCTATTCTACATTCTTCCTAAGAAATGGCCCGTAGCCAAAGACATCTTCTACGAATTCCTCCTTACAAACTCTACACTAGGCCCACACAACCTACTGACAGGTGATCTAAACATTCACCTAGAGCAGACAGAGCAGGGTGACTCCAAAGATCTTATATCCTTCATTTCTTCACTAGATTTCTTTGTGCCCCCTCCAGAAAAGACCCATCAAAAGGCCACCAGCTAGATCTAGTCACTTTTTCCACCAAAGAATTAGCCAATCTCAAGATTTACTGGAACCAAGCCATATGGACTGATTTTCTCTGGTCAGACCACCGTTTATGCAGTTTCCAATTTGGCTGGCAAGTAAGACGCTCCCCAACCAAATCCAAGGTGGCAAAAAGACCTAAAAAAATGGTAGCTAGCAGAGGTATGATGAACCCAGTAGAATTCTGGTCACACTATGACTTAACTTCTAGCCCAGACTCGGACTCCTTTTCGGTGGACTCTTGGACCAACATGAGTACGCTGATATTAAACAAAATGACCCCCACCAAACTAAGAAAAATAAGAAACAAGAATCTGGATGGCTGGTACGATACCGAGTTAGGAAATATGAAACGGGAGCTACGGAAACTCGAAAGACAATGGTTGAAATCGAGAGACAGTGTGGGGAGGTCAAATTGGAGACTAAAATTAAACGAATACAAAAAACTAATAATAAAGAAGCGCACTAACTTTTACACCCAAAAAATCGGATCACTGAACACCAACAGTAGAAATCTCTTTGAATTAGTCAACAATCTCTATGACTTACAGGCCTTCTCATGTTCTACCCTAGATTCCCCACATCTGCAGATGATCTGGAAGAATTTTTCAACACCAAAATCATCAATTTGAGATCCAAACGAGCTGGCTCCTCAACCAACCATTTGAACTACCCAGTTGCCCAACACAAAGATGACCCTAGGGTAGATATAGCCTGGAATAATTTCACTACCCCCATCCTGGCAACAATTCTCCAAATATTACACGAAATACGTTAAGTCCTACTGCAGATTAGACTGCTGCCCCGCCAACATTATGAAAGTTGCTCCAGTCTCATTTAAAGCCAAGTTATACAACTGGCTCTCCTCTCTCTTACTAACCGGTACTTTCCCTGAGGATTTAGGCCAGATTTTGATCAATCCAATCGTAAAAAACCCTAGAGAATCTACCAAACTGATATCTAATTACACACCAATTGCGAGCACTCTCCTATTCGTTAAGCTAATGGAAGGACTGGTCAACCAGGAACTAGTAATGTATCTGGACAAATTTAGCATACTGCAAGACAATCAGTCTGGTTTTCGTTCTGGATTCAGCACTGAAACTGTCATGGCATCTCTACTGGACTTCCTCTATACCTTATTCAGTTAGGGTACCAGTGCTCTTATTCTGCAACTAGACCTAAGATCTGGTTGACCATGCTATTCTGATTGACTGTCTGGAGTCAATTGGTATTTCAGGTAGCGTGTTAAAATGGTTTCGGGCTTTTTTGAGCACATGGTCATATCAAGTCTATAGTGACAATAAAAAAATCCTTTAGTTGGGTAAACTCATGCGGAGTCCCGCAAGGCTCTCCTCTTTCCCCCACATTGTTCAACATCTACCTCACCTCATTGGGGAACTTACTACAAAGCTTAAAAGTTAAATTTTATATCTATGCTGATGATATCACCATCGTTATTCCCCTTACGACTCTAACCTCCAAGCCTAAGATTCATCTATCATCCATTCTAAAGCAAATTGAACTATGGATGACCAAATTCAAATTGAAGCTCAACATTGACAAAACTAAATTTTTCCTTGCAAGCCCTAACGACAAAATCAAAGACTCATCGATCTCCTTGAATGGTCAGGACTTCCCTATAGACCACTCCATTAAGATCCTGGGAGTCACCCTGGACCACCATCTCACCCTAAATGCTCACACAGATTTATTGGTTAAAAAATGCTTTTGGTACTATGGAAACTCAGAACCATCAGAAAATACTTTGATGCAGCATCCTTCCACTTACTGGTTCAATCTTCCATCCTAAGCTTGCTCGATTATTGCAACATAATTTACTTGGGATCCTTCAAAAAAACCATTCTAAGACTCAGAGTCATTCAAAATTTGGCAGTTCGACTGATCTTTGGACTGAAGAAATGGGAACACATAAACCCCTCCTATCAAAAACTCCATTGGCTGCCCCTAGAGGTGCAAATCCTGTTTAAGTTCTCTTGTCTGTGTTATAAATCAATATTTGGTCTGGCCCCCACTTACCTAGTTTCCCATTTTAATCTGGCAAATTCTTTTAGGCCCACACGAAGAATACATCTGTTCACCTATCCGACAATAAAAGCCTGCCACTACAAAAGATTCTTGGACAGAACTCTTGCCTTCCAGATAGGCAAATGGAACGATTGGCTTAGTAACGTTATCACACTTTCCTCATCCTACTTCAATTTTAGAAAACTGGTAAAAACGAGTTTGTTCAATCGATTTGAAAACTAAGATTCTATACTGCTCTGTTTATTCAACCCTTAGAACTATATAGTTTTCCAATTCTTTCATTATGTAAGATTGTATTGTTGACTTTGATTGTAACCTCTTCGCTGATTGTCCAGCGCTTCTTGCTGTAAACCGACTCGAACTTCCATGGCTTTGGCGGTATATAAGAATAAAATTATTATTATTATTATTATTATAAGTGGTATATAAATACTAAAAATAAATAAGTCTGACTTCTGTGCTAAGTAAATTAATGAAAACACTTTTAAAACAGAGAATAGTGCAGTTTCTGTAATCAAGTGGATTATAGAACCCAAGGCAACATGGATTCAGTAGAAGCAGGTCTTTTTAGACAAATCTGATCAATTTCTTTGACTGGGTGGCCAGAGAATTGGATAGAGGCAGAGTGCTAAATTTGGTGTATTTAGATTTTAGCAAAGCCTTTGACAGTGTTCCACATAGGCATCTTAATAAATAAACCGAGTGCCCTCAGTATGGGCCCCAAAGTGATGGATTGGGTCAGGAACTGGCTGAGTGGAAGGCGACAGAGGGTAGTAGTCAATGGAGATCGCTCTGAGGAAAGGAATGTTATAAAAGAGGAGCGGGACTTGAGTGTGATAGTATGTGATAATCTTAAGGTGGCCAAACAGGTTGAAAAGGCGATGGCGAAAGCTAGAAAGATGCTTAGGTGCATAGGGAGAGTAATAGCCAGTAGGAAAAAGGAGGTATTGATGCCCCTGTTTGACTCTGATGAGACCTCACTTAGAATATTGTGTACAATTCTGGAGACCGCACTTTCAAAAAGATATAAACAAGATGGAGTCGGTCCAGAGGAAGGCAACTAAGATGGTTGATGGTCTATGTCAGTGGTTCTTAAACCTGTCCTGGGTTTTCAAGATATCTCTAATGAATATGCATGAGTGAGATTTGTCTACAAAGTAGGTAGTAGGTATGCAGATTTCTCTCATGTATATTCATTACTTATTAATTTGTCCACTATGTCATAAATATGATCATACCAATTAAATATTTTATTTAACAATTCATATATAATTCTTACATACTTCACACAATAATTTCTCATATACATTCAGAGCCACCCCAGTTCCTATAAATGCTAAAATAGTTCATCTTAAAAATTTTCACCCACCATCCGGGTGTAGCAGCAACCAAATACTATAAATAGCAAAAGCCAGCACTAAATATGCTTGGACTTAAAGTTCTCATACAAAAAAGTTCATAAATCACTCCATTTGTATACGTGCAGTTGATCTCTCAATGGTAAATGGTGGCCACTTCACACACAAATAGCAATCTCATCCAGCTCAACATGAGTCCGTGTTTCGCCACCAGGCTCTTCAGGAGATTATACTGGTCATGGCTCCGCTCCCAATCCACATACTTGTTGTTTCATTATAGTTATTCACACCATGCAGCTCAAGCGGTTGGAAGATCCAAACCAGAATCCCTCTTCCCACTACACAATGAAAGGAAGTTACGTAACTATACTATACTGTGCAAAAGAAAGGCCCGGCAATCTACTTCTGTATTCTGCCATGAAATTTTGACAATGTTCAAGTCGCTAGGACTTGAACACGAGTAGATTGTACCTATACTATATGGTTAGAAACAAGAACCCCAGCTATACAGCTACTATAAATGATTATGCCTACATGTTGGAGATACAGTACTCCCCCAAAATTTGCGGCGGTTACGTTCTCGGAGTGACCACAAATGTTGAAAAACCACAAATATCAGATGAGTACAGTATACAGATTATCTATGTGCACATGTGCTAACTACACCCGCTCCCTTCCTGCCAGGATCTGCACCCAGTGTCCTCTCCCTCATGCCCTCCTGTCAGGTTCTGCACCCAGCCACATTCCCTCCCTGCCCTGAACCCAGCCCCCTTCCCCTGAAAAGCTCTACACCCAGCCCCCTTCCCTACCAGGCTCTGCACCCAGTCCCCTTCCTTCCCTGCCCTACCAGGCTATGCAGCCAGCCCCCCTCCCTACGAGGCTATGCAGCCAGCCACCATCCCTACTTGCCAGGCTCTGCACTGCACCCTGTCCCCCTTCCCTGCCAGGCTCTGCACTGCACCCTGTCCCACCTCCTCTTCCACCTCTGGTGGTCTAGTGGTAGGCCAAGACAGGAGAGATCCCTCTTGTCTCCCATCCTGGCCGATACAAATTAATTTTTTTAATTCCCCCCCCCCCCCCCCGTGTACCTTTTATGTTATCCCTGGTGGTCTAGCGGTGTATGGGCAGGACCGCACTCCTACCCTATGCACCTCCTTCCGGGCTCACCAATGCACAGGCACGCAGGAGCGAACTTCTCGAGCTCCCGCATGGCCCTGCACCGCTAGCTGAATGGCTGCCACCAGCTCCCACGAGTCTCGCAAGAACTGGCGGCAGCCATTCAGCTAGCAGCGTAGGGCAATGCGGGAGCTCAAAAAGCTCGCTCCTGCGTACCTGTGCGCGCCCCAAGCCCCAATTGGCGAGCCCCGAGCCCGGAAGGAGGTGCGCAGGGCAAGAGCCCATACACCACTGACCACCAGTGATAACAGAAAAGGTATGTGGGGGGAGGGTGGTAAAAAAAAGGGGGGGTATAAAAAAATTATTTGTATCGGCCGGGCCGGGAGATGGGAGGGATCTCTCCTGTCCTGGCCTATCAAAGGCCTGCATTAAGTTAGGGAGGGGGGGTCAGGTGATGTATAGGACGACCCTCATTTTTGGGCCATTTTTTGGGGCCAACAATCTCATCCTATATTTGAGTATATATGGTAATAAAAAGGAAAATATTTAAAAATAAGCATCAGCAAATACAAATGATTTAAGGTCATTTTTGAAAAGATTAAGCAAGGTCTGAAATCTCAGATGTTATGGAGGAAATTCCATAATTCGGATCCTTGTACAGAAAAAAATAGCACTATGAATTGGTATGTGGAAAAATTTCTCTGAATGTAGATATAATCAAATGTGTCTGATTATTAGATCTTAAAGCTCTTGAAGGAACATAGGGCGTTAAATGTCTGCTGAGATAAAGAGGAACATCGACAGTACGTATTTTAAAGACAAGTAAAAGTATTTTATAAGTAATGCGATATGATACGAGTGCAACGTGATCAAATTTTCTATGTCCAGTTATTAATTTAATGCCAGTGTTTTGAACAAGTTGAAATCTTTTCAGATATTTAATCCTAATACCTTTGTACAAAGAATGACAATAGTCTAAATGACTAATTACAAGAGAATGAATTAAAACATTAACGGCCTCTTTTACAAAGCCGCGCTCACAACTGCCGCGTGGCAACAGCCCTGAAGCCCTTTAAATCTTTATGGGCTTCAGGGCCGCTAGCGTAGCTTTGTAAAAGAGGCCAGATGGAACGTATAAGATGGAGTTTGAAAAAAAAAAAATTATATATTAAAGATGATATTTGAGAAGTGTATGAGAGAGCGAAATCTAAAATAACTCATTTTTTATTCATTTTCACAAATTACATTAAGTGTTAATATTTTCATTCACAGTAACAATAAATACATCACTTATAAACAATCATTTGTTTATTACATATATTCTTATCCCTATCCCTCGCCCATCCCCCCCAACCATATACGGTACTCCATTATTGTATGATATATGTAATAATAAAATACCCCCCTCCCTACCTCATAAACTAATAAACATAAGGGAAATAATTTTACTTAATCCTGACAATATTTTGTTAATGGTTTCCATAACTCCTAATATATGAGTTGTAGAAACCAAAGGTACAGGGATATAAGATACAGAAAGTCTGTGTCAAAGATGTTACAGTGATTACACCATATACATGACATTTTGTGAACAATAAACAGTTCATTAGAAGCTTCCTGCATCTCCAGACATTATTGTTCCACTTTTTGTGTTTTTGGATCCATCCATTCTAATCATTTACACATACATTTGGAATGCAGATGCTAGCACCTTATTTACAGAAATGCCTTCTAGGACCTAAGGCTAGTCATCTAATCACAGCACAGAAAAGGCAGGCAGCTTTCTGAGACTGAAAATTTATCCAGAGATCAACAGCTAAATTCAAAACTGCAACTTTAGGTGATCAGCAGCTGACAACAATTCCTCTGCATCAGAATGGATTAAAAAAAAAATAAATAAATAAAAATTGATGGAGCAGTTTCTCTTTTCATTATAAGAAACTGGATCTCTCTCCTAGCGTTTGTAAATGGGTAGCAGATGTGACAGAGCTGAATGGTGATTGTATGGCGCCTTTGTGTGGAGATTGAGAAACTCGGATGGCTCAATAAAACTTTTACTGTGCAGCACTAGAGACGCATCATGGCCGCCAGTCACTCTGATAGCATGAGTTCTTTAGGCATTTTATATACCGATGCAGGATGAGCCAACCGTAGGCGAAATGCCAAGTCACTGCTTTTTTAACAGATGGCAACATAAGGCTTTAACTGCTAAAGTCTCATTGATATATTCTGGTGAAGCAACAATGGAATTTCGCCAGTACAGTCCAAAGCCAGATGGCCCCCAACCCCTTGTGAGCTGAAGACACTGAGTGGGGCAGATTGAGCAAGAAATCCCCTCTGACGCAAGGAGACAGACAGCACTCAAGGACAGCACTTTATGGCACTTTAGCAGTGATATTACCTGGCAGTAACTCAGTGCACTCTCTTTGCTTAGCAGATTCTGAAGCTTTATGTGCTGGGATGTAACACAGGTATAGAAAGCTAACCAGGTAATAAATATAGAAACCCAACCAGGTAGTGCATGTGCAAGACCGGAGGGTTAGGACTTCGATGGGAAGATAGGACTTCAATGAGAAACCAAGGTGGCAAGGGAGCCCCTTCTGGTGATTCAGACAGGTCACGACCTGTTTGGGCCGCCGCGGGAGCGGACTGCTGGGCAGGATGGACCTATGGTCTGACCCGGCGGAGGCACTGCTTATGTTCTTATGTTCTTAAGAAGAATGTGTGTGGTTGAAGAGGAACAGGGGAAATGTTTTCCTGATTTCTGTATACTTCTCGAGTCCATTGCCTTTAACTAACACAAAGGAATCAGGCAAGTGACAGATGCACAAACATCCTTTTTGTACATGTTCAGATATGTACTTAAAAACATAGAAACATGACAGCAGATAAAGGCCGAATGGTCCATCCAGTCTGCCCTTCGCATGCCTGTCCCCAGCTATCTTGAATTCATATAGTCTTTGTTTCCACCACCTCCGTCAGGAGACTATTCCACACGTCTACCACCCTTTCTGTAAAGAAGTATTTGCTTACATCACTCCTGAGCCTATCACCTCTTAACTTCATCCTATGCCCTCTCCTTCCGGAGTTTTCCTTCATTTGAAAAAGATTCACCTCCTGTACATAAACGCAAGGGAGATATTTAAACGTCTTTATCATTTCCCCCGTCTTTTCTCCAGAGTATACATATTATCATAGGTGTCAGAACAGGAAGGGGGGGGAGGGGGTCACAGGGGTCATGGTCTCCCCAAATATTGCCGGTTGTAATAGGGCTGTCGGGAATCCTGTGGGTCCAACCGAAGCGGCGGCCCCGGCACTCTCATGGGAGCGGCATCTTGCTGCTGGACAGCATGCCTGCTGATCGGCTTTCTCTGCTGCGTCCCTTCCCCAGCTACCTCACACACACCCCCTCCCCCCACCGTGCGTGTACCTTGAATTGCTTGTAAAAGTTGCCGGGTGGTGGAACCAATTCACATCATCACTCTGCCACCGGCCCCGGCATCTTCTCTCCACTGTAGCCGCAGCAGCGGAAACAGGAAGTTATCAGAGAGGGCAGGCCACAGTGAAGAAAAGACGTTGGGGGTTGGTGGCAGAGCAACGCTGTGAATCGGTTCCGCTGCCCAGCAACTTTTACAAGCAATTCAAGGTCGATGTCCCTGGGGGTGGAGGAAAGGAGTAGATGTCAGAGAAGGGACGTGAGAGAGAGACGACCAGCAGATACGCTAGCCGGCACCAAGATGACGCTTCCGCCAGAGTGCCACATAGAAATAAGGCCCCTCCCAAGACATGTGGCAGTAAAGGGACTTGGAGATATGCACCCTGGATCCCTTCCTCCCTCGCTCTCTTTCCCTACTCCCGTTGCAGCAAGGGCGAAGCTTTTGGGCCCCCAAAACAAAAAAGCATTCCGCTGCCTATGCATATGATGGTCTAGAGCAGGGGTCTCAAAGTCCCTCCTCGAGGGCCGCAATCCAGTCGGGTTTTCAGGATTTCGCCAATGAATATGCAGGAGATCTATTTGCATGCACTGCTTTCATTGTATGCTAATAGATCTCGTGCATATTCATTGGGGAAATCCTGAAAACCAGACTGGATTGCGGCCCTCGAGGAGGGACTTTGAGACCCCTGGTCTAGAGAATGACACGGGGACAAATTTGTCCCCATCCCCACAGGAACTCAATTTCCTCATCCCGTCCCTGTGAGTTTTGCCGCTGTCCCTGTCCTTGCCCCATTCCTGAAAGCTCTGCCTTAACTGCACAAGCCTTGAATTCTTATGATTTTAAAGTGTTTGAAGCTTGTGCAGATGAGGATGGAGCTTGCAGGAACAGGAAAAGAATTTGCGGGGATGAGATGGGAAAATTAGTTCCCGTGGGGTGGGAAAAAATTTGTCCTTGTGTCATACTCTACTATGGTCTCTAAGTCTGTCCCCATAAGCTTTATGACAAAGACCACTAACCAATTTTATAGCAGCCCTCTAGACCGACTCCATCCTGTTTAAATCTTTTGGAATGTGCATTTTGCAAAATTGCACACAGTATTCCAAAAGGGGCCTCACCAGAGACTTATATAATGGCATTATCACCTCCCTTTTCCTACTGGCCATTCCTCTCCTTAATGGTATTTAATATCTACATAACTTAAAATGTGTTGCCCTATTTGATCAGTTTTATAAATTCATTAGGCAGCTAAGCTACAAAACATTTTGTTTAATACGAGAGTCATTTCATAAATAATGCACACTATTTTTAAAAAATTTCCCAAGTACTTCTTTACAATCCTTCAATATAGTCTCCTTGCTTTGCAATGACTGAGTCCTAATGTCCGGGAAGCTTCAATATTCCATCCAAGACACCGTTTTAGTTCAGTTACCGAATGGCTCGGGTACCGGCAGAAGAAAGCTCTTCCAGAGATGCAAAATGATGTCCACATATAGGTTGTTTCAACTTTGGAAAAAGGTCAAAGTCTGGTGATCTCATGTCTGGACTGTAGGGAGCATGAGGTAACACCTCCCAGCCGTATTCGTATCAACACTTAAAACTGATTATGGAACTGTCTTCTCCAAGGTGGAACAACAGGGTGTATTACTATCTAAATTAAATGAAAAGTTGGAGAAATGAGATGAAAGTTGTGGAACTGGAAATGGTTAAAGAGAGATCTTTCATAGCAAGGAAGATGGAGAGTTTTGAGAATCAAATAAGAAAAAATAACTCAAGACTTTTGAATTTTCCTAAATGTCCTATTTTAACACCAGTTGAGATGGCAAGAAAATATTTCCATGAGATATTAGCCAGTTTTTAGGCTCTAATGTTCATATTTTTCCTGATATTGCTCAGAAATCTCAGAGACGAAGGAAAGAATTTTTGGCCTTGAGACCAAGAATCCTAGCCCTGGGAGGTACACTTCTTTTGAAATTTCCTGCAAAATATCATATTAAAACAAGAATTTTCTTTTCTTTGAGCCTAAATAGTTATTAGAATTTATTGAGTCGAAAGAAGAGTTGGTAACTATGCCTAATGATGTATGACCAACCACTTGAGCATGTACCGGCTATAGGACAGTTTAACTTTTGCTGCTACTCTAATATATGTTTAATTAATAATACTGTAATTGAAAAAAATGTTCTTTTCTTGATCTCCCAATATTGTGGGCTAAATAGGAGTTATATATTTTGCTTTATGTCTTATTATTTTGACTTATTGATCTGTATCAAGTTGTAATTGATATGCTTGATTGTAAAATTGAAAATCTTATAAATAAAAAAATATAAAAAAAGAAAAGATAGGGTAGGAAGAAAGGGAGGGGTGGTGTTATATGCTAGAGATCATATTAAAGCCATACAATATCAGGATTTACTGGATAAGGAAGAGGCACAGTGGGTCAAATGGAAAATGTATTAACATTGGTGTGATATGCAGGCCTCCTTCACAGACAGAAGAAATGGTGCACAGCACCAGCCGTGAGCCCAAAGTCAGAAGAAAAGGACCAGGGTTCCACAACAAAACAGGGGTGTCCAAAGTCACACAGAGTGGAACCAAAACTTGGAGCCAGAAAGTAAAAAAGTACAACACTTTATTAAAAATGCAACAAAATACACACTGGAACCTTGACCCTACAAGGGCCTTGTTTCTCAGGGGTCTTATGTCCCCTCAGCCATCTCTTTTCCAAACTGAAGAGCCTTAACCGTTTTAGTCTTTCCTCATATGAGAGGAGATCTACCCCTTTACCATCTTGGTCGCTCTTCTTTGAACCTTTTCTAGCACCACTATATCTTCTTGAGATAAGGAGACCAGAATTGAACGCAATACTCCAGATGAGGTCGCACCATGGAGCAATATAGGGGCATTATAACATTCTTAGTCTTGATAACTATCACTTTTTTAATAATTCCTAGTATCCTATTTGCTTTTTTGGCCACTGCCGTACATTGGGCGGAAGGTTTCATCGTATTGTCTATGATGATACCTAGATCCTTTTCTTGTGTGCTAATCCTCAAGGTGGACCCTAGCATCTGGTAACTGTGATTCAGGTTATTCTTCCCAATGTGCATCACTTTGCATTTGTCCACATTAAATTTCATCTGCCATTTGGATGCCCAATCTTCCAATTTCCTAAGGTCCGCCTGCAATTTTTCACAATCCGCACTGCGTTTTAACAACTTTGAAAAGTTTAGGGTCACCTGCAAATTTAATCACCTCACTTGTCGTTCCAATTTCCAGATCATTTATAAATAAGTTAAATAGCACCGGTCCCAGTACAGACCCCTGCAGCACTCCACTGTTTACTCTCCTTCAGAGCTTGCCTGTGTGTTTAGATGTGTGCAGTTCCAGTACATGGTGGGCCTCAACTTTTGCTGGTGATGTAGGATGATTTTTTTCCCCTGACGCAGCTCAACGAAATGGAGATTTCCCCATTGGGCAAGAGTGGCTGAAGGGTCAAGCAGGCTAGCACATTTTTGGGTGCTTAGAAGACAGCTTGGATACCATCTGCAGCTAAGTTTTTCTGGCTTTTCGGCTCACTATAGACATTGTTTGAGACTGTGATATGTACTGCATGTTATGCTCACACACTTGAATTTTTGAAATTTGGCATGCTAATAATTTTGGGGGTCATTCCTCTGAGGGCTGTTACAGTGTTTTTCTCACTGCCGATTAGTTGCCACACGTGTGTTTGTGACTTTACCTACTCTGGTCTTACAAGTGGAGTTTTTTTGCCATATGAAACACAATTGGGGCTTTTTCTCCACTTTTCTTTTTCTTTGTTGGTTGACTGAGTGGGTGGGTGTGTCGCGTGTGTATTAGTGCAGTGGGCAGGGGGGGGCCTTGTGGTTGTTTGTTTTTATGTAATTTACGCTATTTTAAAATTTTGTTCATCGCTTAGTAATTCAAATAGGCGATTCATCAAATGCTAATAATAAACTTGAAACTTGAAAATTTGATTATATATGTCCTTTCCCTAGTGTTCTGAGTAATTGAAATCACCCATTATTATAGTGTTGCCCATTTCTCCAGCTTTCCCAATCTCTGAAAACATTTCTTCATCTGTCTGCTCATTTTGTGTTCTTTGTCATAAAGCACTTGGGGACAGACTTAAAGATCTCAATATGTATAGTTTGGAAGAAAGGCGGGAAAGGGGAGATAAGATATTCATTTATTGGGATTTATTAACTGCCTTTTCATGAAAAGATTCACTCAAAGTGGTTTGAATGGTAGTCAGGTATTCTTAAGCATTTTCTCTATCTGTCCTTGCAGACTCACAAACTACCTGGAGCAATGGAGGGTTAAGTGACTTGCCCAGAGTCAAAGGGAGCAGGCTGGGATTTAATTCATAACATCAGGGTGTTGAGGCACCAACTGTAACCACTAGGCCACTCCTCCCCTATATGGCATTAATGTACAAGAGGCGTGTCTCTTTCAATTGGAAGGAAGCTATAGAACGAGGAGGAATAGGATGAAGGTGAAAGAGGACAGACCTGGAAGTAACCCAGGAAACACTTCTTTCACAGAAAGGGTGATGAATTCGTGAAGCAGCCTCCTGGTGAAAATGGTGGAGACAAAGACTGTATCTGAATTCAAGCAAGCTTGGCAGCTCTGACTGAAATTAATGGGACAGCACTGGAACATCCTCCATATCTCCCGGACTTAGCGCCCTGTGATTTCTGGGCATTCCCAACCCTGAAAAAACAACTGTGCCACAGTCACAGCGCTAAAAGTGATGTCACAAAACAGTCTACTGCACAAAGGAAACACTGCAATAATGTACTGAATGTGATGGATGCTACTTTGAAAAAGAAAAATGTTTAGATCCTGTGGAAGTCATCTGATTCTGATTAAAAAAAAAAAAAAGTTTTATTGCTTTTCAATCAGCCCTCGTACTATAGCTGTCTCTAGGGCAGACGCCTATGTCCTTGCATCCGGTGTGCTCTTCCACATTAGTGCACACTTTTTTTGAATACAGCACATCTGGATTCAATTTTCTTACTTCACTGGAAAACAATTATTTTCTTTAAAGCATGTGTTAGGATTACTGTAACTCAAATTTAGTATAGGTTAATGGAAAAACAACTTAGAAGACACCAACTTCTGCAAAACACTTCAGTCAGACTTATTTTTTGACTTGGTAAATTTGAGAGGGTTTTTCTTTTGTTGCTACTGACTGCCAAGTACAAGAGTAAGATGGCTTTTATGTGTTTTAATTTTTATATGTTTTAAAGTTTTCATATGATTAAACTTCAGAAAAATTAGTTCATATTTTGAATATTCTTAAATCATTCCTTTAAAAACTTAACTTTCCATCAGTGCTAAATGTCTGCTGAAAACATTTTTATGAATTTACAGTTGTTTGCCAGGCAGCTTTGGTAAATTTTGCGAATTAGACAAATTAACTCTTACACTCAGTTCAGACAGAAATTGAAAACTTGTTCACATTGGATGATAGTTAAGATATAGCTCAGATCTAAGCCTTTCTTGTGTTATTCATTAAATTTTTTTGTAACTTCTCCTCAGAATGAAGTTCTCTTAATTTTTTAATCCATGTTGAACCATTAGAAAACTGTGGAATAGAAGTACTAATAACAGAATAGAAATATGAAAGCCTCTGTTGAATTTTAATGCAGAGCCTTAACACAGACATGGCTGGCCTTAAGTAGGGCCCCACATTCCTAGGGACTCCATCTTGGCATGTGCCTCCCCCACCCTACCCTAAAACAGCATTTCTCCACAGAGAGCTCAAGGCAGTGGCAGTGATTCGCAAAGGCTGTCTGCCACCAACTCTGGAGCCTGCTCTCTGCTGTGCCCAATTCTCTGTTCCCTTTAAGCTGAACCAGTGTGGTCCAACTGTACTGCTGCCAGTAGGGGATGCTACTTCAACACTGTGTTTTCAGTTGCTAATAAGAGGCAGGTTCCCCGGAGTCCTGCAGAGCTTGCCTGTACCTCATTATTCTTTAGCACCCTCCACTGGCATGAATGTACATGGAGGACTCCTGGTCACCTTAGAGCAGGGGTGTCCAATGTCGGTCCTCGAGGGCCTCAATCCAGTCGGGTTTTCAGGATTTCCCCAATGAATATGCATGAGATCTATGTGCATGCACTGCTTTCAATGCATATTCATTGGGGAAATCCTGAAAACCCGACTGGATTGCGGCCCTCGAGGACCGACATTGGACACCCCTGCCTTAGAGGAAACAGTTGTCCCACCCCTTTCTGATGTAACTTCCTGTTTCCTCAAGGGTAGGATGCAGCAGAGAGCAGGCTCTAGGGTTGACAACCTATGCAAATTGCTGCCATGAGCCCTCTATGGTAAAATGACCATTTAAAAGCAAACCTGCCATGAGGGAGACTCACTCTTGCGGTCATCTCCCAAACTCCCACTGAGAAGCCAGGATCTTCCACTGAGCAGCCTCCAACGGCAGCAGGAGAGGCCTTCCTAAGACATCATCTCCAGCTGCTACTAGTCTTACAGCAGCAGGAAATGATGTTTTAGGAATGCCTCTCTTGCTGCTACTGAAAGGAGAGGCTACTGCTAATGCAGCTATGAGTGGGGGCTGGGTGGAGTTACAGGCAGAGCGGGGCAAGATGGAGGCAGGCCCTAAAACTCCTGCTTAGGAGGTTGACCCCCTTGGCAGCTCTGTGTGTGTATGTGTGTGGGTGTTTAGTGATGGGGGCATATATCAGACTGCAAAAAAGGGGGGAGGGCCACCATACAGGGCTCCACAATTAGCAGGCCCTGAACACAGAACTTTATGCATTGGCCCCTCTGTATAAGACTAAGGTGACCATATGTCCTGTTTTCAACGGGACCGTCCCGTTAGTGGACTGACTGTCCCGTTGTCCTGACCCACCGCTTTGGGACGCCGAAATGTCCAGTTTTCAGGGACAGCATCCTGAAGCTGTGTGCGGGGACAACGGAATGCTTCCCCTCCTGCCACGCTAAAGCCTACCTCCCTCCAGCGTCAATTTAACTTCTTCCCTGGTCCGCCGCAGCCACTGCTTCTTGACACCCAGAAGCCTTCTTCCCAACGTCAATTCTGACATTGGAAAGGAAATTCCGGGCCATCCAGGCTGTGATTGGCTGGCCCGGAACTTCCTCTCCGATGTCAGAATTGATGTTGGGAAGAAGGCTTCTGGGCAGCAAGAAGCAGCGGCTGCGACGCACCCGGGGGGAGGGGGTTTGAATCAGCGTGGCAGGGAGGCAGGCAGGCTTTGGCACAGCAGGCAGGCAGGCAGGTAGGCTTAGGGGGAGGGGGTGGGAAAAAGGCTGGAAGGCAATGAGGGGGACATAGGAAGGAGGTACTGAGGGCACTTAGGATGTGAGAAGAAGGCACTAGGGGCACTAAGGACATAGGAAGGAGGCACTGGGGGCACTAAGGACATGGGAAGGGGCACTAAGGACATAGGAAGGAGGCACAGAGGGCACTTAGGACATGAGAAGGAGGCACTAAGGACATAGGAAGGAGGCACTTGGGGCACTAAGGACATGGGAAGGAAGGAAGGAGGGAATAGAAAGGGACAATTATTGGGCCTGAGTGCAGAAAGAAAGAAATGAAAGAAAGGATGCATAGTCAAAAGGAAACACAACCAGAGACTCATGAAATCACCAGACAGCAAAGGTAGGAAAAATGATTTTATTTTCAATTTAGTGATCAAAATGTGTCAGTTTTGAAAATTTATATTCGCTGTCTATATTTAGCACTATATTTGTCTATTTTTCTATAGTTACTGAGGTGACATTGCATATTTAAAGTCATCTGCCTTGACATCTTTGAAAACCCCCTAAATATACATGATAATTAACATTTTCTCTGCGTATAGTGTGCTTTGTGGGATTTTTTTTATTTTATGGCTACCATTATGAATTAATAAGATATTATGTGTACATGAAAAATGAATGGAAGAAATTGGTTTAGGATTGGGGGTGGGGCTAGGGCAGGATTGGGGGCGGGACTTACATTTAATAGATGTCTCATTTTGATGAAAAAAAAAATAAATGGTCACGTTATATAAGACCCATATCTGTCTCCTCCTTCTGGCTACCCTGCCATAAAATGCAGATACAAGTAATGAAATGTGAAAACAGAATTCAAATGATAGAACAATTTTTCAACAAATTAGACTAGGGAAACAGTTCCTTCTCTAGGAGAACTTACCATTTGTCAAACGATCAAACAGGAAAATGTCAAAATTCCACATTCCCACTTTGGACAGCATATGCTGTAAAGGAAAAAATACATATGAAGAACACATGAGAAGGAGAGAGAGCTTGTTAAAAGCTTTTTTTTAATTGAAATCTAGACGTTCTTTGAAAAAAAAAAAAAACAGAATATAAATGATTAAAATTTTCTCTGCATACAGTGTGCTTTGTGTAGTTTAATTTTGTGGTTACCATTATGTATTGTTAATAAGATTATTTTGTGTGCATATGATAAATAAATAGAAGAAATTGCATTACAATTATTATGGGGGCGGGGTTTGGGGCAGAGCTTGGGCGGTTGGTGGTTCTCGGTTGATATTTGTTAGACTTAGGGGGTACTTGGCTTGAAGACATTGAGAAACACTGCGATAGACCATCAACTCCTATTACTGATCCTAAAATTTCTAGAGATAAGTGGTAAAGTGCACAGTTGGCTAGAATGAATAGAGAAAAGATCAGAAGAATGGTCAGCATCAAGTGAGTATCCCAAGACTCACCACTCTCCCCCAATACTTTTCAATGTACTGATGTCAATACTCTAGGACACTAATTAGAAAAGAAAGACCTCCCTCACTTCTCTTATGCAGATTATATCACAATGTGCATTCCTTTCTACAAGAAAGAAAACATGATCAAGAAATCAGTAAAGTCTCTCATCTAGTTGCTGACTGGGCTGACAACATGAAACAAACTAAATAAAGAAGAAAAAAAAGAAATTTTTACTGATAAGACCACACAAAATCACCAATGATGATGACACTCAAATAACATTGCATAATGCCCCATTGAAACTGGAATAAGAACTGAGAATCCTAGGGATGATATTCGACAAGAACCTATCCTGTGAGGCACAAATACAAATGTTAACCAACAAAATATTCAGAAAACTGAGATGAATTCGACATTGCTTTGCCAAAGAAAACTTTTAGATTTTGGTTCATTCACTGGTACTATCCCAACTAGATTACTGCAATGTCCATTATGAAGGGTGCAAAGAAAATATATAGAAAAACCTACAAAACAAACCATTCAAAATGTAATAGCCAGACTTATTTTCTCAACCAAATATGACAAAGTGACACCCCTGTACTCTCAATTACACTGGCTTCCCTTCGAAGCAAGGTGTATTTTTAAACTATGTACTATTATCTTTTCAATCTTCCATGGTGAAACACCAGACTATATGATGAAGTTAATTGAAATACCACCCAAAGACAAATACAACCTGATCAGCAGCCATATAACATAACATAACTTTATTCTTCTATATCGCCATAACCGACTGATTTCTAGGCGGTTTACACCAAAGAAGACTGAACAATCACTAAAATACAAGATGATAGGAAGATACAAAATATTTCTTATAGGTACAAATGTTCTTTAAAAAATACTGTATAAGCTTTTAGTTAGAATAAAAGTTCTTAATAACGCAATTTCTCTAAGAAATGAATTTTTCAAACAATGTTGTCTTGATCAATTTCTGAAAAATACTGTAGGACGACATGGCTTGACAAATACACTTACCCAACCAAGACTGCTGTTTACCTGCTTGAAACACAAAGGTCCTATCCAGGAAAGTCTTGTATTTACAACCATTAATTTTTGGGTAAGCAAATAACTGTTGACTTCTAGTTTTTCTCATTGGACTATACCATATAAAATGTGATAAAAGATAAGTTGGAGACTTGAAACAAATACAAGAAAACTTAAACAAGACTCATGCTTCCACCGGCAGCCAGTGCAACAATCGGTAATAAGGACTAACATGATCCTTCTTCTTTAAACCAAAAATCAATCTGACAGCTGTATTCTGAATTATCCTCAATTTTCTTAATAGTTTCTTAGAGGCACCTA
Organism: Geotrypetes seraphini; assembly: GCF_902459505.1. Lineage (NCBI taxonomy): Eukaryota > Metazoa > Chordata > Amphibia > Gymnophiona > Dermophiidae > Geotrypetes > Geotrypetes seraphini. The sequence continues at coordinate 173,901,095 of NC_047086.1, read as the reverse complement.
AATAAATAATATTACAGTAATCTAATATGGATAAAACTAATGCCTGCACCAATAATCTAAAAGATAATGGGTCAAAATATTTTTTTATAGTTTTTAACTTCCACAGTGCAAAAAAGCATTTTTTTATCACTAAGTCAGTATGTTCTATCATAGCTAAATGGCGATCTGGTGTGACTCCCAATATTTTAATAGTTTTTGAAATTGGGTAGTCATAACCATTTAAATGAAGGGATGATTTGGTTATTTTATCATTTGGGATGGCTAAAAAAAGTTTGGTCTTTTCTGTATTAAGTTTCAGTTTGAAACTAATTGTCCACTGCTCTAACGAAGTCATGATGGAAGATATTTGTTTTAAAATATCAGAAGTAAAATCATTTAAAGGAATTAAAATAGATATATCATCTGCATATATGTAAAAATTTAAATTCAAGCTCTGCAGTAAATGTCCGAGAGAAGAAATATAAATGTTAAACAGGGTAGGTGACAGCGGGGAGCCCTGAGGCACCCCTGATGGATTTCTCCAAGAATGAGAATAATTACCATCGCAAACCATTCGATATGATCTCTTTGTCAAAAAACCTTGGAACCAACTCCAGACTCTCCCTGAGAGCCCCATCGTAGCCAAACAATTCAACAATATCTCATGATCAGGCAAATCAAAAGCGCTGCTGAGATCCTATAGGAATCAAATACAAAGCTATTCACTCTACATCCTTTCTATACCTGGCAGCAAAATGGTGGAATCCTTTACCAGCACAATTAAGGAACACCCCCCTCCTACAAAAAACTTTCATAAAGGCCTATAAACCTATTTGGAAAATACCTTACTTCCCCCAACAAACAATAGGCTATGACTACCAGAAACCAAACAAGACATATATCGCCTCTCCGATCTCAATAGACCAGGGGTGCCCAACGCGTCGATCGCGATCGACCAGTAGCTCAGGAAGGCAACTCGAGTCGATCGCACTCGTGTTGCCGTCCTGATCTACGGGCCGATCAGCCTTCCTCTCCAGTGTTCTCCCTATGGCCTTTTAGCTGGGCGGTCCGCCCAGCTGTCATCTGCCGCTGCTGAACATTAAACCCCCCCCCCCCAAAAAAAAAAAAACCGGCTTGGAAATTTCAGCCCCTAGCGAACTTATGCTCCGGGCTCTAACGTGTGCGTGCAGGCTTCTCTTCTCTTCGAAACCGGAAGTTATGTCCGGGGAGGGGGGGGAGAAGGGAAGCCTGCACGCACATGTTGAGAGCCCTGAAGCAAGCGTTCGCTACGGGCTAATGCGGGAGACAGGTTAGTGAAGCATTTGTTCTTGTTCCTGCCGGGTTCTGCCTACTTGCTGTTTCCGCGAAGGCAGGACCCGGCAGCATTTCCCCCAATAGGTTGATCACGATCTTGGGCTGATCAGCCTTCCTCTTCCCGACGGCAGAATTGACGTCGGGGAGAGGAATGCTGGTTGGCCGAAGCAGGGAGAGCTTGGGGCCTGTTATTGGTGGTGTTTGGGTCCTGGTCCCCGATGGTAATGGCAGTGGCTTGGGGAAGGGCAGGGAGAAAGAAAGAAAAAGGGCAGGCAGGGATACAGAAGGAAAGAAGAGAAACAGAAAAAAATGAAAGGGAGGCAGAGAGAAAGAAAGGGCAGGGAAGAGGAAGGAAAAGTTGGGGGGAAGGAATGAGGTCTGGAGGAGAAGAAGCATACAGGCTAAAAGAAGGGAAGAAAGATTGTATGCACAGTCAGAAGAAGAAAGTGCAACCAGAGACTCATGAAATCTCCAGACAAGGTAGGGAAAATGATTTTATTTTAAATTTAGTGATCAAAATGTGTCTGAATTTATATCTGCTGTCTATATTTTACACTAAGGTCCCCTTTTACTAAACCGCAATAGAGGTTTTTAGCGCAGGGAGCCTATGAGTGTCGAGAGCAGCCCTGGGCATTCAGCGCAGCTCCCTGCGCTAAAAACTGCTATCATGGTTTAGTAAAAAGGGAAGGGGTATATTTGTCTATTTTTGTATGGTTGTTACTGAGGTGATAGTGCTTAGAGTCATCTGCTTTGACCTCTTTGAAAAACCCTGGAATAGGAATGATGATTAACATTTTCTATGCATACAGTGTGCTTTGTGTTTTTTTTAAAATTTTATTGTTGGTAGATCATTTTGACTTGGTCATTTAAAAAGTAGCTCGCAAGCCCAAAAAGTGTGGGCACCCCTGCAATAGACCATGCTCCCTACATGACCATGCTCCCTACAAACCAGGAAAGTGACACCCATACCAAAATTTGTAATATCAAGATGACTTCTGCTTTAGGTGTCATTAACTCATGCTCAAGTCCTAGCGACTTGATGAGTTACAGATCTAAAAAGAAATTGGTTTTGTGCTAGTCCGATAAGGTCCTCCAGCATCATCCCCATGTTTGTTTTCAATGTGTTCAGCCATCTGATTGCAGGTTGCCCTTTTCAACTTAGACTACACCAGATATAGCCAATCTTCTCTCCAAACCATATGCCATAATCATACACCTACACAAACACAAACACAAACCAAGTTCTCTGTGTCATGAACCTTAATGAAATAAAGTAATCCTTGGATATGGCCAGGCCCTTCTAAATTGTAAATTGCATTGGGTGGGAAAATTGACTGGATTAGATGGCTTTATAGCCAAATTTTATAAGACATTTCAAATAATTCTGATCCCTCCCCCTTGCTGCGCTTTTTTAACACCTTGGTAGATAGACAGGAATTGCCCTACTCTTGGCGTTTTGCTGGTATAACTTTGATACTAAAACCGGATAAAGATCCGACATCCTGTTCCTCCTATAGGCCTATCTCACTGTTAAATGTGGACTATAAATTGTTTATTAAGATTTTAGCCAAACACTTACAGACATATATGCTCCATTTAGTAGTTGATGATCACTCTGGGTTTGTACAGGGCCGCCAGATGCTTGATAATATTCATAGAGTTTACCATATATTGTGGCAAGCTTCTGGTGGACATGATTCGACTCTTATTCTGGGTATTGATGCTGAGAAGGCATTTGATAGGGTATATTGGCCCTATCTATTTCAAGTATTAGAAAAGATAATAATAATAATAATTTATTTCTTATATACCGCTATACCAGAAGTTTGAAGCGGTTTACAACAAAAGTACATACAGTCAATTTAAAATACAAACTAAAGAGAAGTTTACAATCTTAAGTGAAATAAAGTCTATAAAAATGCATCTTTTAAAATCAAGTTAAGAGAGACTTGTATATTTCCTAAAAAAAATGACCATATCACAGAGGCATACCATGACTCGCACTGGCTTCCAATAGAAGCGAGAGTACACTTCAAATTCTACTGCTTACTTTACAAGGCTCTCAATGGAAAGGGCCCAACCTACTGGAATAGCCGACTAAATCAATCCTCCTCAATCAGACACAGAAGATCCCACTCACTTTTCTCTCACCCATCATCCAAAGATGTCAAACGAAAAAAACTTTATGACAACCTAATAGCCTCCAAAGCAGCTAAACTGGACAGACAAATCACTACTCTGTTATCTTCAACTTCAGACTACAAAGCCTTCAGGAGAGATATTAAAACCATACTCTTCAAAAAACACATAAAACCTATCCAGCACAACCAATCCCAACCAAATATCTAACACTCTATTTACCCTTAGATCTCTCTAATACTCTTTTATCTATCAAACGTTATCTAAAACCCATAATTTCACCCTATTCTTATCTCCTAAAGACCTCCACTTCCCTTTGGTAACTCTTTATCCAATGTTTATTACCTTAAAAAATTCTATGTCATTGCTTATTCTATTCCTTTTAATTTGAATGTAATTCTTGTTTTTAGTTTGAATGTAATCCACCTTGAACCGCAAGGTAATGGCGGAATAGAAATCACTAATGTAATGTAATGTAATAATAACATAGTTTAAATGAAACAGTGGTAATTAAGGAAGGGCCACTGATAAAATCGTAGTAAATTAAGACCGGTAGAAATTCAAGTAAGTTATGGCCATAGACATGATTTAGGATTGAAACTTGTCAAACAGATGTGTCTTCAATTGTTTTCTGAAGTCAGCATAAGAGGCAGCTTCAACTATGAGTTTACCAAGCCATATATTCAGTTTGACTGCCTGGAATGTTACAGTTCTATCAAGAAACTTCTTATATTGGCATGATTTCAGGGAGGGATAGTTAAATAAAGTTTTTCTATGAGTGCTTGTGTTGGAACAGTTCAAGAGGAACTGGGAGGCGAGGTAGACTGGTAACATCCCGAAGACTGTTTTATAATTAATACAGGCAAATTTAAAAAGAATTCTAGATTCCACAGACAACCAGTGGAGTTTTTGGTAATATGGGGTAATATGTTCCCATTTTTTTAACCAAAGATCAAACGAACTGCGGTATTCTGGATTAGTCTTCATTTTTTAAGAATTTTTTTAAGCGCCCCCAAGTAAATGATATTACAGTAATCCAAAGTACTCAGTATAGATGTTTGCACCAGTAAATGGAAAGATAATTCATCAAAGAATTTTTTGATGGTGCGAAGCTACCATAAGATCTATATACATTTCTTAAACAGTAGGTCTGTATGTTTTTCCAAAGTGAGGTGCTTGTCAAGAGTTACACCTAATATTTTTATAGTAGGTTCAATTTTATATTCTCGTCCACACACTTGAATCGAATTTTCTTTTATCTTTTCATTGGGAACTTTTCTCCACTGGCTTCGACAGTTATACACAGCCCCTTTGACCTTGATTAGTATTAATGGAAGCTACACTGACTGTTTTACTTTGGGGAGGGGGACCCGTCAAGGTTGTGCTCTATCACCTGTATTCTTCGCATTAGCTATGGAGCCTTTCGCTCAATCGGTGCGACAAGCTTTAAACATTACAGGTATAAGCTGTGGTGGATTGGAGACAAAAATATTACTATTTGCAGATGATATTCTTTTTACAATCCGAGATCCTCCCACCTTGCTGAAAGCTGTAGTAGAAACTCTGACAGCTTATGGACAGGTTATCAGGATTTCGGATAAACATGTCTAAGTCAGAAATCTTGGATCTTACCCTGTCAGATCTAGGTCGTAGATGGATTTCCAGTAATTATTCCTTTAAATGGGCTCAACAATCACTACGATACTTGGGGATCAATTTAACTAAGCAAATTGACGTGCTGTATACTGCTAATTATCCTCCCCTTTGAAAGCAATCTGGCAGGACATGGAGAGGTGGAAACATCTTAATATCTCCTGGCTAGGCAGGGTACAAACAATTAAGATGGTGGTGCTCTCGAGCCTGTTGTATCTTTTCTCAGCCTTACTGATCCCTCTACCTAGTAAATTTTTTCTTCACTTGGAGTGAAAGATATTTGCTTATATTTGGCAATATAAGATGCCAAGGATAACTCGTGTCATGATGTATCAACCTAGGAAGTTGAGGGGAATGGCAGTTCCACATTTCCGATATTACTATCAAGCAGCCCAATTATGCTACTTAATTAATTGGAAATGGGATAAGGGAAAATCATGGGTGCGTATGGAGCAGGAGTTATTGGGCACGCCCCCACTTTGGGCAATACCCTGGCTCCAATACTCACAACTTTTTGCTATAGCTAAGAGGTCTAACCCTACAATACGACATACTCTTGATTTGTGAACCCAGCTGCTTAGGCGATGTTTTGGAGATCTATTTTATGGGGGCAGCTATTATATATATGCCTAATTTGGTCCAGGTGAGGTTGATGTGGCCTTCCACCTATGGGGTAAGAAAGGTCTTAAAACATTGGATCAATTATTGGAGGATGGGAAAATTACCCCTGTTGAAGTATTGGTGGAAGAATATGGTCTCTTACCGAGAGATCTATTTTATTATAAACAAATTGAAAGCTTTATTAGAAAAGTGGTCCTTAAAGAAGTCATCGCTGAACAGTCAAATTTAAGGAGGGCTATGGTAAAAGAAAGTGGGAGAGGTAGTATTACTAAATTATATAATGCACAATTGGAGCATCTTCACTCCCCTTTTAAGTACAGGTGTCATTGGGAAAAGATCATTGGTAAATGCTATACTGATAAAGAACGGTCTAAAATAATGCATTCCCTCCTCTATGGCACTATTGCTAGCAATATGATAGAAAATGGTCATAAGATGTTTTATTGCTGGTATTATACTCCAGTGCGACTGCAAGCTATGTATGGGAAAGGATCGCATAAATGTTGGAGAGGATGTGAGGAAGTGGGTACGTTTGAACATATATGGTGGTATTGTATAAAGGCACAAGCATATTGGGATAGAGTGATATCCTTTATTGATTCAGTGCTAGGAATTTCGATACCTAAGACTATAGAGTGCTGTCTGCTGAATGTAGGAACAGCTGCCTTGTCAATTAAACAGCAGAGGTGGATACATTTGATAATGACAGCAGGGCGACTGGTTTTGGCATCGGCTTGGAAACAACCAGATCTTCCGGTGTTTCGAGTGCTGTTGTCTAAAGTCCAATTTATACAACAAATGTCAAAATTAACTGCTCTCCGGAGAAACCAGATACATAGATATAATACCATTTAGGGTACATATGAAACTTGGATCAGTTCCCAAAGGAGTAGTACCATCTCTGAATTATGGCTTTTCACACTTTTATAGCTTATGAATCTCCTGCACACATCCTCTCACCTGGAGGGGGGGGAAAGGGAGGGGGGGTTAAAGAAGATATGTAGATAAATATTGATATTCTTAGTATGTATTAAGAAATAAGATATATAATGAGCTAATGTATTGTTAAAAGCTTGATTATACAAGATTGGTGTTTTAAAAAGTATTTAAATTATTAATAAAGTGCTTTTGAAGAAGAAAAAAAAAAGTAAATTGCATTGAACTCCTTCTGGGGCATATTAGCAGTCCATAAATACTAATGTAATGTAATATAATATGGGAATAGAGTAAACCAGTTCTTCCCATCTTTGGCCACAAACTTCTTCAGCATCTGCTTGAGAGTCTTATTAAAATGTTCTACCAGACCATCTGTCTGGGAACAATAAATGAATGTCCATAAGGTCTTCACCTTGAGCAGGAAACACACTTGTCTCATGACTCTAGACATAAAAGTGGTGCCTTGGTCAGTCAGTATTTCAGAAGGAATCCCCATCTGGGAGAAGACTTCCCACAGGGCATTGGCCATAGTGGTAATTTTTATATTCCACAGGGAAATGGCCTCTGGGTAGCGGGTGGCATAATCCAAAATAACCAAGATATACTTGTTGCTATGAGTGGTATGTTCCAGTATCCCCATAAAATCCATAGTCACTCAAATGGGTGATGGTGTTAACAATGGGCATGGGCACAAGAGAGGCAGATGGAACCCTCGCAGGACTACTCAACTAGAAGGTTGGGCAGGAGTAACAAAATAGCACTACTTGCTAGAACACACTTGTGTCTGTCACAATATCTATGCAATTATAGCACCATATAAATATTTGTAAGTCAGTTTGCAACAAGCTAGCGACTCTGCACAGGCAGGAGTGACTTTCCTTCACTCCTGCCCATGCAGAGCCGCTAGCTGATAGGCTGCTTGAAGTTCTCGGGTTCCCACGAGAACTTGCGGCAGTCAATTAGCTAGTGGTTCTGCACGGGCAGGAGTGAAGGAAGGTCTCTCCTGCAATTCACCGCTGGACCACTAGAGATATTTAATGTATGTGGAGGAGGTTGCAGGGAGATAATAATTAGAATCGGGCTGGGACAGGAGGCAGGAGGGATCCGTCCTGTCCCGGCCACTGCTGGACCATCAGGTCTCACGGCAGGAGACCTGCAAGGCATTGAGAGGGGGGAAAGGGTACAGAACCTGGTAGGGAGGAAAGGGGGGCTGCAAAGTATTAAGAGGGGGGAAAAGGGCCTAGAACCTGGTAGGGAGGAAAGGGGGCTGGGTGTAGAGACTGGCAGGGCAGGGGGTGAGTGAGTGAGGGGGATGGATACAGAGCCTGGCAGAGCAGTGAGGGAAGGGGGACAGGGTGCAGAGCTTAGAAGGACAGGGCAAGGCACTGCATTTGAATATTAATCCCCCCCCCCAGTTTATATTTGAGTCCTTTTTTTGTCCTTTTTTGGGGGAAAAAAGGTTTCCTCACGGTATTAAAATGGGGCCATAAAGGCTAAATGTTTGGGAAATAATGTAACATTTCCTTACGCAGGAAAAAAAACCTGCTTCCAAATGTTTTCTGTATTCTGCTAAAGAGAGAAGTCACCAATGTGGGCTACCATTACAACATGGTCATTTCACTGTTATTTTACGTATCAGTAACTACATCTCATTGAATTAAATGGGATCTCTGGTAAAATAACATATCTTAACCGTAGCTTAAACTGATTACTATCTTCCCCTCCCCCTTTTACAAAACCATAGTGCGGTTTTTAGCACCAGTCACGGCAGTAACAATTCCAACACACACACGAATTCTATGAGCGTCAGAGCTGTTACCACCATAGCCGGCGCTAAAACCCATGCTGCGGTTTTGTAAAAGGGGGGGGGGGGGTATATGCCTAAAAGTCTTTCTTTTCTGATTTTTTAAAACTCCTTCTTGCACAAATCTTTTAGCTCAGAAATATTCTTAGATCTCCCAACAAGGTTTCTATAATATTTAAGCGGGAAGACTGTGAAGGCCACTCCACCTTCTTTCATGATTAGTTTTGAGCTATATTTCAGGTCTTTTCCTTGCTGAAACATCTAACCTCTTTTCAACTTCAATTTCTTCACTTCACTAGAACATTAGTTTCTACTTTATGTTGATATTAAGTTGAAGAAGTTCTTCCTTTCACCCACACAAATAATCTCAAATCATCATAGATCTGTCCTTGTGCTTACTGGTTGGTAATGTAGGTTTTTTTCTTCACATACCTCACCCTTTTTTCTCCAAATATATCTTGTGTGGTTATGGCTGAACAGTTCAGATTTTGTTTCATCAGTTCAAAACACTTTGGCCCGGATGTTCATAAGTGTTTCTTCCAAGTAAGAGTGGTTAAAACCAGTCTTACTTGCAAGGAAGTTTCCACTTTCTGTGTTGAAAAGGATTCTCTGGGGTTTCTATCGATAGCAGTAGCAGCCTCTGAGAACCCTATGCAAAAACGTTACAAGGAACTCATTAGTATTTAACCCCCCCTCCCCTTTAAAAACCATAGTAACATAGTAGAACATAGTAGATGACGGCAGATAAAGACCCGAATGGTCCATCCAGTCTGCCCAACCTGATTCAATTAAAAATTATTATTTTTTTTTTCTTCTTAGCTATTTCTGGGCGAGAATCCAAAGCTTTACCCGGTACTGTGCTTGGGTTCCAACTGCCGAAATCTCTGTTAAGACTTACTCCAGCCCATCTACACCCTCCCAGCCATTGAAGCCCTCCCCTGCCCATCCTCCTCCAAACGGCCATACACAGACACAGACCGTACAAGTCTGCCCAGTAACTGGCCTAGTTCAATCTTTAATATTATTTTCTGATTCTAAATCTTCTGTGTTCATCCCACGCTTCTTTGAACTCAGTCACAGTTTTACTCTCCACCACCTCTCCCGGGAGCGCATTCCAGGCATCCACCACCCTCTCCGTAAAGTAGAATTTCCTAACATTGCCCCTGAATCTACCACCCCTCAACCTCAAATTATGTCCTCTGGTTTTACCATTTTCCTTTCTCTGGAAAAGATTTTGTTCTACGTTAATACCCTTTAAGTATTTGAACGTCTGAATCATATCTCCCCTGTCTCTCCTTTCCTCTAGGGTATACATATTCAGGGCTTCCAGTCTCTCCTCATATGTCTTCTGGTGCAAGCCTCCTATCATTTTCGTCGCCCTCCTCTGGACCGCCTCAAGTCTTCTTACGTCTTTCGCCAGATACGGTCTCCAAAACTGAACACAATACTCCAAGTGGGGCCTCACCAATGACCTGTACAGGGGCATCAACACCTTCTTTCTTCTACTGACTACGCCTCTCTTTATACAGCCCAGAATCCTTCTGGCAGCAGCCACTGCCTTGTCACACTGTTTTTTCGCCTTTAGATCTTCGGACACTATCACCCCGAGGTCCCTCTCCCCGTCCGTGCATATCAGCTTCTCTCCTCCCAGCATATACGGTTCCTTCCTATTATTAATCCCCAAATGCATTACTCTGCATTTCTTTGCATTGAATTTTAGTTGCCAGGCATTAGACCATTCCTCTAACTTTTGCAGATCCTTTTTCATATTTTCCACACCCTCTTCGGTGTCTACTCTGTTACAAATCTTGGTATCATCTGCAAAAAGGCACACTTTTCCTTCTAACCCTTCAGCAATGTCACTTACATACATATTGAACAGGATTGGCCCCAGCACCGAACCCTGAGGGACTCCACTAGTCACCTTTCCTTCCTTCGAGCGACTTCCATTAACCACCACCCTCTGGCGTCTGTCCGACAGCCAGTTTCTGACCCAGTTCACCACTTTGGGTCCTAACTTTAGCCCTTCAAGTTTGTTCAACAGCCTCCTATGAGGAACTGTATCAAAGGCCTTGCTGAAATCCAAATAAATCACATCTAGCATATGTCCTCGATCCAGCTCTCTGGTCACCCAATCAAAAAATTCAATCAGGTTCGTTTGGCACGATTTACCTTTTGTAAAGCCATGTTGCCTCGGATCCTGTAACCCATTAGATTCAAGGAAATACACTATCCTTTCTTTCAGCAACACTTCCATTATTTTTCCAACAACTGAAGTGAGGCTCACCGGCCTGTAGTTTCCTGCTTCATCCCTGTGACCACTTTTATGAATAGGGACCACATCCGCTCTCCTCCAATCCCCAGGAATCACTCCCGTCTCCAGAGATTTGTTGAACAAGTCTTTAATAGGACTCGCCAGAACCTCTCTGAGTTCCCTTAGTATCCTGGGATGGATCCCGTCTGGTCCCATCGCTTTGTCCACCTTCAGTTTTTCAAGTTGCTCATAAACACCCTCCTCCGTGAACGGCGCAGAATCTACTCCATTTTCTCGTGTAACTTTGCCGGACAATCTCGGTCCTTCTCCAGGATTTTCTTCTGTGAACACAGAACAGAAGTATTTGTTTAGCACATTTGCTTTCTCCTCATCACTCTCCACATATTTGTTCCCAGCATCTTTTAGCCTAGCAATTCCATTTTTTATCTTCCTCCTTTCACTAATATATCTGAAAAAATTTTTATCTCCCTTTTTTACATTTTTAGCCATTTGTTCTTCCGCCTGTGCCTTCGCCAAACGTATCTCTCTCTTGGCTTCTTTCAGTTTCACCCTGTAGTCCTTTCTGCTCTCCTCTTCTTGGGTTTTTTTATATTTCATGAACGCCAACTCTTTCGCCTTTATTTTCTCAGCCACTAGGTTGGAGAACCATATCGGCTTCCTTTTTCTTTTGTTTTTATTGATTTTCTTCACATAAAGGTCCGTAGCCATTTTTATCGCTCCTTTCAGCTTAGACCACTGTCTTTCCACTTCTCTTATGTCCTCCCATCCTAACAGCTCTTTCTTCAGGTACTTTCCCATTGCATTAAAGTCCGTACGTTTGAAATCTAGGACTTTAAGTATCGTGCGGCCGCTCTCCACTTTAGCCGTTATATCAAACCAAACCGTTTGATGATCGCTACTACCCAGGTGAGCACCCACTCGAACATTAGAGATACTCTCTCCATTTGTGAGGACCAGATCCAATATCGCTTTTTCCCTTGTGGGTTCCGTCACCATTTGTCTGAGCAGAGCCTCTTGAAAGGCATCCACAATCTCCCTACTTCTTTCCGATTCCGCAGACGGAACATTCCAGTCCGCATCCGGCAGGTTGAAATCTCCCAACAGCAGAACCTCCTCTTTCCTTCCAAACTTTTGGATATCCACAATCAGATCCTTATCAATTTGCTGCGATTGAGTCGGAGGTCTGTAGACTACACCCACGTAGATAGAAGTTCCATCTTCTCTTTTCAGAGCAATCCATATCGCTTCTTCCTCTCCCCAGGTCCCTTGCATTTCGGTCGCTTGGATATTGATCTTTACATAGAGAGCTACTCCTCCACCTTTATGACCATCTCTGTCCTTCCTAAAAAGATTATATCCCGGTATGTTTGCATCCCATCCATGTGATTCACTGAACCATGTCTCTGTGATAGCAACAATATCTAGATCTGCCTCTAATATCAGGGCTTGCAGATCATGAACTTTGTTGCTTAGACTGCGAGCATTTGTGGTCATCGCTTTCCAGCTATTTTTCAGCGATAATCTCCTTCTTCGTATGGATTTTTGTGTCGTTTCACTTTCCGTTGCAATACTAAGAAATGAGTTGCTGATATTGCTTATGTTGCAGCCTTTACTACTATCACATCAGCAAGAGTTTTTTTAGTGCCGGCCAGTGCGCTGAATGCTTTATGCTACTCTGACGCTCATAGGAACTCTATGAGTGTTGGGAACAGCGCAGATCATTCAATGCGCTGGCCGGCGCTAAAAACCTCTTGTGCAGTTTTGTAAAAGGGGGGTAAATGAGCACTCTTTGTCATGCTCAAAAGGGAAAAGAAGGAAACACCCACCTCCTACTGTGGAAATTTTTACAGCAGGTCTGGAGCTGCTGGTAGTTGTTGTGCATGTGTTGTATGAGTGCTTGTTCTGCACCTGACACAAGCGCAGGACACACACTCACACAACTCATGCAGCTAATCCCCTCCCCCCCCACACATACACAAACAATACAGCTGAGCCAGCAGCCCTGCTCTCACCCTGCCGGCTCATCTGATGGGGGCTCTGGAGTTGCAATCAACTAAGCTGGCAGGGGAAGCCCCAAACTGTTGAGCTGGCAACTCATTGGTGCTGCTGATAAGCTGAGTCAGCACAGAAGAGCAAAGCCACAATCAGCTGATCCAGCAGCAGCGATGACTCAGCTGATTGCAGCTCTTTTCCCTGTGCTGGCTGAACTGTTCACGGCTTCCCCTGCCAGCTCAGCTGATCGTGGCTCTGGAGCTCCAATCAGATGAGCCGGCAGAGGACAGCAGCAGTGGCAGAAGAAGGAACCAGCTCCAGAGAAAAAAAAAAAAGCTTGTGACAGGAGGGATGAGGGGAAGGAGCTGTGCCTACTGTTTTGCTCTTCTGAGCAGATGCCAAGCACAGTTCCTTCCCTTTTCTTACTGAGCTGATCTGTACAATTAGTACACGTGCGATTTGCATGCTATTGTGTTGAGCATAGCACAGCAAAAGAAAATCACTCATGACTCGGCTTTCTTTGCTGGGTTGCCCGGAGCTTTGTGCATTCAGCTCTTTGTTCCAAAAGGTTTAGGCTTAGCAAGGTTTTCTATCATATACATTGGATCAGGCTTGCTAACCATTTTTATTGGGTGCTACATTTAATATTTTATAACATTTGGAGAGCCACAACATGCACACATGTGAGCATACTCACACTCGCGCTCTTTCTCTCTTATGCCCTCCTCGCTTGTCCCGCTCTCAAGTACCCCCCAGCCTTCACTCAGACTCAAGTACTCCCCAGCCTCCCCTCAGACTCTATTTCTTTCATGTACCCCCATCAGTCTTCACCCAGTCTTTTTCTTCTGTACCCCCTCCCAGCTTTCACTCAGACTCCTTTTTTCTCCCCTCAGACTTCACCCAATCTCTTTCTCTCTCATGTACTCTTTTCCCCTGCCTTCACCCAGTCTCTTTCCTCTCACCTTCAGATTTCTACCACGGGATCCCTGCTTCCCCACTGTGATTCATCCATCCTTACATTTGAACAGCAAATGTCAGAAGTTTGGCTATTAAGGAGGGTTATCTCATATTATGGACCCTCCAACCACACTGGATGAGCTGATTTAATTGGCCATTCAGACTGATCATCAGCAGAGAGAATGGTAGGCAGAGAAAGCTAACAAGCCCACCTGGGTGTCTCCAGTACACCTTGAACCTTTTAAAATCCAACCTATGCATCTTGGTGTCACCATTTTATTTCCTGAGGACAGACTCCTTTGTCAAACCCTGAGACCTTGCTTATATTGGGAGGTGCAGGACAGACTTAGTGATTGCCCATGGAAAACAGGAGATTCCTAAGTCTAGATGGGGTAAGGGAGACCCAATTAGGTAAGAAATTCATACCCTCACTGACCCCTGCAGGATATTCTTATTTGAAACCATTTCCTGGAAGGGGCAACTAACTATAGTCTGGGCTTTTCTGGACTCTGAACCAGCTGACAACTTCTTAGATATAACTAGCTCAAAGGCTGAGGATCCCCTAGAATTCCCTGCCTACATCAGTCCAAGTAGTGGCAGTTGATGAATGGCCACTAACTGATAGGTTGGGTTTTACATCTTCAATCACCATAATGACTGGGTTGACTTTTCATTCTGGCAGAATTTGTTCATAACAGTGCCTCCCATCAAGGGCTTCCCAATTGACGAAGCATTTTACGCCAGTGCCAGTAAGCTAGGGGTTTTGCAAAAGTCCAACTTTACAAAATACATTTGCGAGCAATCAAACATATTTTACGACACAAACGAGGTCCCCTATTCATATGGCCATATGCTGTAGGGATGTCCAGTACCAACTGATGCACTGTGCCTTGAATAGACCTGCCCATGAGAGCTGACATATAATTAACCACACGTTTCCAGAACTGCTGAATTTTAGGGCAGGACCAAAAGGTATGGCCAAAGGAATGCTCCATCAATCCACATTTAAGACAAAGCGGGGATAGAGTGCCTTCACTAGAATACAATAGGCACGCATGAGAACTCTGTATTAATATTCCTGAAGCCAAGCACTCTGCGTCAGTTGGGGCAGGGTCCTAATGTTGGCCATTATATCCCAAGTGCCCAAGTCAACAGTCAAATCCCTTTCCCATGCCCTGCGACAGTTAAGGAAATCCTTACCCAGGAGCAAGATATGAATTGCCTTATATAACCCAGACACTGTTATCCTACCAGCTGAATCAGTACAAAAGAAATCTCTCAATTTAGCCCCTATATGCTCTCTGAGTTGCGCTCTGTCAAGGGATACCACATAATGGCCAATCTGGCCATATGTGAGCTCATTGCTCCAAGTGTCAGCCCCAAAGGGCTGGAGTGTCAAATGCCTGCAATGCCCCTTCCTTATCCAATAGATATTCCAAATAAACTATACTCCTTTATTCCCAGTCTCAAAAAACTTTGTTTTCTCTCCCCAGGTCAAACCACACATTTCCCCTAATAGGCAATAAATCCGTCACTCCTGGATCCCCTCTCAATAGCTTAATGAGCCATCGCCAAGTGACCTGTAATGAACAGAGGAGGAGGCTGCCTCAAAAATTCAACGGGATTTGGTTCCACGGCTTATGCAGCAATGCAATGAGATGATGTAGAGCAAAAAACAACCTTTCCATCTCTGTGGGCATATAGTGCTGTGCATGTGCAAACCAACCACCCAAATGGCACAAGAGACAAGCATAATTATAAGCCTGAATGCTAGGCAGCCCAATATCCCCCTGAGGCCATCCCCTCACCACCATCTGGAATTGTAACTTAGGCTTCTTAGAGGCCCAGCAAAACTTCATGAACAGACTATGCAGTTTACGCACATCCTTATGCAGCAAATGCAAGGGCAATGTCTGAAACAAATAAAGCTATTTCAGTAAAATAATCATTTTGATAAGACTAACACGACCCATCAACGAGATTAGAAGATCCTTCCACTCCTCCAACAATACCCGGGTCTTATCCATCAAACAAGTCACATTCAAAGAATACAAAGCAGCGGTATTCATGGCCAACAAGATACCCAAATACACAAACGAATCCTCTGCTCAGCACAATGGAAAGTGCTCCCCCCACAACCGCTTGACTTCTGGAAAGGAAGCAAGAGCCTCTCTCCCATCCCTCAGTGCAGTGGCTTTCCATTCCATCCCTGCATTCCATTCCTCCTGTGCAGCAGTTACCGATCAATTACTCGCCCCCCCCCCCCCCTCCCCACGATGAGACCTCAACTTTTGGGCTTCGTAAAGCAGCAGCAGCGGTTGTAGAGATCAGCAGTAAACAGGTTGCTAGTGCCCTGCCTGCCAGGGCTTCCCTCTGCCGCACCATCAGTGATGTCATCAGTGATGTGGCAGAGGGAAGGCCCCTGCAGGGCAGGCCAGGAGAAGCCTGTTCACCACCTGTTTCTGCCCGCTGGCCTCCACCACCACGGCTGCTGTTTTAGGAGACCTGGACGTGTCAGAAGACTGAAGGATTCACTAAACTGGTGAGTCTGATTTTTTTTATTTTTTATTTAAGTGAATCAATTTAACATAGAAACATAGAAGATGACGGTAGATAAGGGCCATTGCCCATCAGGTCTGCCCACTCTACTGACCCACCCCCAAGTCTACTATCCTAGGGATCCCACTCCTGGTGACAGGTTCCCTTGGCTTAACCCTCTAAGGCAGGGGTGCCAAAGTCGATCCTCGAGGGCCGCAATCCAGTCGGGTTTTCAAGATTTCCCCAATGAATATGCATGAGATCTATGTGCATGCACTGCTTTCAATGCATATTCATTGGGGAAATTCTGAAAACCCGACTGGATTGCGGCCCTCGAGGACCGACTTCGACACCTGTGCTCTAAGGGATCCCACATGTGCATCCCATTTGCTCTTAAATTCTTGTATGTTGTTTGCCTCGATCACCTGCACCGGGAGCTCGTTCCAAGGATCAACCACTCTCTCGGTGAAGAAATATTTCCGTGTCGCCATGAAATTTCCCGCCCCTGAGTTTGAGTGGATGCCCTCTTGTGGCTGAGGATCCTTTGAAAAAGAGAATCTCTTTTTCCATCTCGATACGGCTGGTAATATATTTAAACGTCTCGATCATGTCTCCTCTCTCCCTATGTTCCTCGAGTGAGTACAGCCGCAAATTTTTCAGCCTTTCCTCGTACGATAGATCCTTGAGCCCCGAGACCATCCTGGTGGCCATCCGTTGCACCGACTCTACTCTCAGCACATCTTTTTGGTAGTGTGGCCTCCAGAATTGCACACAGTATTCCAAATGAGGCCTCACCATGGTTCTGTATAATGGCATTATGACTTCAGGCTTCCGGCTGACGAAACTCCTGCGGATGCAACCTAACTGTCTTGCCTTAGATGAAGCCTTCTCCACATGATCAGCAGTTTTCATGTCTGCGCTGATGATCACTCCCAAGTCTCGTTCTGTTGAAGTTCTAGCTAAGGTCTCACCATTCAAGGTGTAAGTTCTGCATGGATTTCTGCTGCCGAGGTGCATGATCTTGCATTTCTTAGCGTTGAAGCCCAGCTACCAGGTCGAGGACCAAAGCTCCAACAAATGTAGGTCCTGTGTCATACTATCGGGTGAATTGCCATCTCTCACTATATTGCATAGTTTGGCGTCGTTAGCGAATAATGTTACCTTACCTTGAAGCCCCTGAGTTAGGTCACCTATGAATATGTTGAAAAGGAGCGGGCCCAAGACTGAGCCCTACGGTACTCCACTGGTCACCTCCAATGTTTTAGAGAGGGTACCGTTAACTACCATCCTCTGACATCTGCCACTCAGCCAGTCATTGACCCATGTAGTTAGTGTTTCTCCCAGCCCCATTGATTTCATCTTGCTCAACAGCCTGCGATGCGGGACACTATCGAAAGCTTTGCTGAAGTCTAGGTATATGACGTCCACATCCACCTGTTCTGCCTGCCCAAACTTCTGCCTGTTCCTGGACACTACCTATGCCTGTCATTTGGATTTCATTCCGCTCCAGTTTTTCTCCCACCTCCTATTTCAGCTGGTGTCCGGTGCCCACCTCACTCTGTTGAAATACCAGTGCTTAAGTCCTAGGAGCTTCTGAGTACCAGAAGACTCAACGCAAAGGGAAAAGAAGTTGCTATAAATGAATGTGCATCTCCTGTTCCCCTAGAATGGGCCTGGTCGTGAAAGTGAAATACTGAATGGCACCTATTTTACAAAGGCAATACATGACTCTATGTATAAAATAGGCTCCTACAATGACCCCCAGTAGTAGGGTTACCAGATTTTACCCATGGTCCTGCCCCCAGGCCCACCCAGCCATGTTCTGTTCTGCCCAAGTCGAGCCCTGTTCCGCTCCAGCCTCGCCCCCTCCCCTGCCTCGCCCCCTCAACCTGTTCTCATGCTTGGAGCTGTGTCAGGAGGGCATCTGGGCATGCACAGGTGTGACGTGATGGTGTCGCATGCATGCACATGATGTCATTGCATTGCATCTGGGCATGCGCAGATGCCCTCCCGATGCGGCCCTGAGCTGGAAGCTTTTCAAAACCCGGACAAAGTGCAGGGTTTTGAAAAGCCATCCGGATGCCTGCACATGTCCTCTAAAAAGAGGACATGTCCGGGTAAATCCAGACATCTGGTAACCCTACCCAGTAGCATACAAATTCTCTCAATAAAAATGCCTGTTTCCACAGTGGATATGTATTGCTGAAATTTAAAATAAAACTGGTCGACTGTGCAACTCTCAGCATTTTCTAAAAACTATTTTGTCCACTGAGAGTTTACAATCTTCACCTTCATTACCAGCTCCCAGCTCTGCAATACAAACATGATGGCAGATAAAGGCAAAATGAACCACTCTGCCGCACTGTATGACTGAAATGGACTCCCTGAGGCTGAGAGGAGATATGATTGAAGTCTAAAAAATTCTGAGTAGAGTAAAACGGGTACAAGTGGATCGATTTTTCACGCCTTCAAAAATTACAATGACTAGGGGTCACTTGATGAAGTTACAGGGAAATACTTTTAAAATCAATAGGAGGAAATATTTTTTCACTTAGTGAATATACCTCTCCCTCCGTATTCGCTGTGATAGGGGATTAACAGACAAGCGAATATAGAAAAACCGCAAATAACTTTTTTATATGTTATCTGCTGTTTTCTATTAAAAACCATTGTGAATAACCGCGAATAACATGGTGGGAGACCTGGCCTGTTCCTGAAGGAGAGGCAAAACACGGTGTAGAAGGTCCTTGGAATCAGTGATTTCTCTATGCAAGCTGACGTAATTTGGGGGGGGGGGGGGAGGAGCCAGCAAGCTAAAAACCACGAATAATTGAAACCACAATTGCTGAAACCGCAAATACGGAGGGAGAAGTGTAGTTAAGCTCTGGAACATGTTGCCAGAGGTTGTGGTTTTAAGAAAAGTTTGGACAATTTCCTGGAAGAAAAGTTCAGTCTGTTATTGAGAAAGACATGGGAGAAGCCACTGCTTGCACTGGATCAGTTGTATGGGATGTTGCTACTCTTTGGGTTTTGGCCAGGGTGACCTAGATTTGGCACCGGGAAGAATGGGCTACTGGGCTTGAAGGACCTTTGGTCTGACCCAGTAAGGCTATTCTTATGTTCTTATGAGGTACTGTGTCATTCTTTCCCAACTGCCAAATTCACAGTTTTGAGGCTGTTTCTAAATCTGAGACATTGGTCCTCCTTATTCTAACCTTGTTGGTTTCAGCCATTTTTCTGTAATAAATATAATTACTGAAGCCTCTAATGTCTTGACTGTAGGAACTAGGGAGTTGAGGCTGTCCCTCGTTATCTGAATTTCTACAGTTCTGCAAATATTTAGTAATGTTACAACTATCAATGACAGTTGTAGTGCTATTACAGCATCGCATCGTTCTCTCACCCGTGCTTGTCCAAGGTAGTCCTCATCCAGTAAGTGCAGAGAAGCTTGTGGTACAATTCCACGCAATAGCCTAGATGCATGGAAATATCTCTGAAAGCTTAAGAGTCTTTTCACTTTCTTCTTGGTGCCAATTTCCCCTGAGTATGTTGTATCTGTGAGAAAGAAACATTAGAAACGTATGAGATTAAAAGAATGATTCTGAAAAGCATTATCACAGGTAAAATGGTGCTTTATCTGCAGGAGTAGGCTTTTATTAAATACCAGACCCAATACATGGGTAAGCTTACATGCCTCCAGCATGAGGAGTGGCCTAGGGGTAGAACTGCTGTCTCAACACTCTGAGGTTGTGGGATCAATCCCAGCGCTGCTCCTTGTGACCTTGGGTAAGTCACTTAATCCTCCATTGCCTCAAATACAAAATAAGTACCTGTATATATGTAAATCACTTTGAATGTGTAACCACAAAAAGGAATATACAAGTCCCATCCCCTTTCCCTTAATAGAGTTGTTCCTGGGTTTAGGGCCGTGCAGAAAGTTTGCACTTAGGAATATACTTTGAATATTCAAGCAGTTACATGTAAGATAAACCTGATAATTTGTGAATGCCCAAGAACAGGTGTAAATTTGTCTTCTAGATTCATGTTATGGTTGATTTCATTGGTGTTTAGCGTGGAAAAGAATATGTAATAACTCAGTTCTGGCAGGATTTGATGGTTTGGTTATGTATTGTGATAGAGAGAGAAGGGTGCTACAGATGAAAAGGGATGCAAGCGGGAGGAATGTTTACATGGTGGTAGAGGGAATGGAAGGAGAGATGCAGTATGGTGCTGGGGAGGGGTGATAGAAGGAGAAATGTTGGGCATGGGGCTGGTGGGCAAAAAAGATGCTGCTCAGGGTCCAGGGAATGAGAGAGGGAGAAATGTTGGATATGGCAGTAGAGGGGGTAGGAGAGATACACCCTGGATCCCCTTCTCTCTTTCCTCACTCCCTTTGAAGCAAGGGAGAGAAAAAGAGAGAGAGAGAGAGAGAGAGAGAGAGAGAGAGAGAGAGAGAGGGAGACATGTTGCACATAGGGGTGGAGGAGAGAGAGGAAGAAATGTTGTGCAGGGGTAAGGAGGGGGAAAAGAGGGAGATGGATCCAGGACAGCAGAGAATGAGGATGCTGTACAATGGGAGGGAGGGAAGAGAGAAGGCGAAATGCTGACCCTTGGTAGGAGAAACCGATGGACAGCAACCACTTGAAGAAGAATTTGCTGAAGATAGGAAGGCAGAAAAAAGGAATTTATTGACTCAAATACATCAGTTTTGGTAAATGTATATAGCAGATGTCTTTGTATTGTGGTCAAAGGAAATGCATTTCTGGTTTTATTTCTCCAGTGTTGAAATATTTGCTGAGCCATGATGTAGTTGGTGGGGATCCCTAAGCAATGCCAACTGAGGTAGCCAGAACTCTCTTCTACCAAGCATAGCAGTCATTGGCAGCATCCTTGAGCCACTGAGGTGCCAGCATCTGTGGCTTAGGGATGTTGCTGCTGCCGGCCAAGCTTGGTAAAAAGGATTTTTGGCCACCTTCAGAGGAAGTCTTCAGCTGACATAGCTTGAGGGTCCTCATCAGCTGGAGTATTTATATTTTATATTTACATTAGAGTCTCTGGCAGAGACCCATTTTACAAAGTATGTATTCTTCCCAATTCATATTTCCAAATTAATAAAGTGTCTTTGCCTATTTGTAAATGGGTCTCTGCCAGAGCCTCTAATTCAGTAACATAATTAAATGGAATAACTACTTCTGAAGTTTATGGGGATAGGCAGGGATGGAAGAGGATACTTGAGGAGACGGACAGAGATGGATTTGATTCCAGCAAGGAAGGATGGAGACAGGTTTGATATCTGTCCTCACGCAACTCTCTAGTGCAGATTTTGCACCTAACTTTGAGTGCCAGCATTTACACCTGTGAAGGTCGGCACCCAGTTTACAGCAGTGAGGTGTGAAAGCTATTGTATTCTCTAACATCATGCCTAACTTCTGGGAATGTCTCCGATCTGCCCATACTCCTCCCACAGCCACACCCCTTTTGAGTAACATGCTACGAAAGTTACACATGGGTGTTAATGAATAGCACCTAGGGTAGGGTTACCAGATTTCTTCATGAAAAAAAAAAGGACACATGGCCCTTCCCTGATCCACCCTAGCCCCACCCCAAATTTCTCTTCTTCCCCAAGTCCAGGCTGCATCTGGAGGGCCTCCAAGCATGCGCAGATGTGATGCGATATCGCATGCATGCCATGTGATATCATCTGCGCATGCTCGGAAGCCCTCCAGATGAGGCCCCGAGCTCAGGGCCTTCCAAAACCCAGACAAGCTTGCCAGATTTTGAAAATCCATCCGGGCACCCTGGCAGTCCTCTAAAAAGAGGACACGTCTGGGTTTTCATGGACATCTGGTAACTCTATCCTAGGGTAGATGTGCCTGTAACTCCAAATTGATGCCAATTATTGATCAATGCCCCATTAACTAATTTGCATGCACATCTGCCCTAGGTGCCCAAATTTGTGCGCCCAACTTTGAACCACCTATATAGAATCCAGGGGTAGCTCTCATTTCATAAAACGAGACCTGAAGCAATAATCTGTGGTACTATTTTACATGTTAAACCTCCCCTTGATAAATTTAAAAACCATCTTTTCTTGATTTTAACTGGAATTGCGGTTCAAATGATCACAACAAACTGGAAAAATCATGACAGGTTAAATTATACATTTTGGTGGACAAATGTATGTAATACATATTAATATGAGAGAATGAAGGCAGAATGTTTAGGGTTTAGTGTTTTATTTAACAAAATATGGAGTCCATTGGCTTTATTTGCTGTTTCACATTAAAGCAATGTTACTTACCGTAACAGTTGTTATCCAGGGACAGCAGGCAGCTATTCTCACTAGTGGGTGATGTCATCAGACAGAGCCCCGGTACGGACGTCTCACAAGCACGTGTTGCTTGTAGAAACTTAAAGTTTCTAGATGCCCGCACCGCGCATGCGCCGGTGCCTTCCTGCCCGGAGATCCGGGCGTGTCTCATCAGTTCAGGTAGCTAGCCTGAGAAGCCAACCCAGGGGAGGTGGGTGGGACGTGAGAATAGCTGCCTGCTGTCCCTGGATAACAACTGTTACGGTAAGTAACATTGCTTTATCCCAGGACAAGCAGGCAGGTATTCTCACTAGTGGGTGACCTCCAAGCTAACCTCAGTGGGATGGAGGGGGAGTTGGCGACTTAAGAGAATAAATTTTTCAATACTGTTTGGCCAAACTGTCCATCCCGTCTGGAGAGAGTATCCAGACAATAATGTGAGGTGAATGTGTGAACCGAGGACCAGGTGGCAGCCTTACAAATTTCCTCGATTGGTGTTGATCTGAGGAATGCTACTGAGGCTGCCATTGCTCTGACCTTATGGGCTGTGACCTTACAAGGAAGTGATAATCCAGCCTGGGCATAGCAGAAAGAGATACAAGCCGCCATCCAATTAGAGATGGTGCGCTTCGATACGGGTCTTCCCAACTTGTTAGGATCGAAGGAGACAAAAAGTTGAGGAGTGGTTCTGTGTGGCTTGGTGCGATCCAGGTAGAAAGCCAAGGCACGTTTACAGTCTAGAGTGTGAAGGGCCGATTCTCCGTGGTGAGAATGGGGCTTAGGGAAGAATACTGGAAGTACAATGGATTGGTTGAGATGGAATTCGGAGACCACCTTAGGCAGGAATTTCGGGTGAGTGCGTAGGACCACCTTGTCATGATGGAATACTGTGAATGGTGGATCCGCCATCAATGCCTGGAGTTCGCTGACTCTGCGAGCGGACGTAAGGGCTACAAGAAAAAGCACTTTCCAGGTGAGGTACTTAAGAGGGGCCCTGTTGAGTGGTTCAAACGGGGGCTTCATGAGATGGGAAAGGACTACATTGAGGTCCCAAACTACTGGGGGTGGTTTGAGAGGAGGGTTAACATGGAAGAGTCCTTTCATAAATCTGGCGACCACTGGATGGGCCGAGAGGGGTTTCCCTTGTAGGGGCTGGTGGAACGCCGCAATAGCGCTCAGGTGGACTCGTATGGATGTGGACTTGAGCCCAGATTGAGATAGGTGTAGGAGATAGTCCAGCACGGAGGATAAGGAAGCTCGCTGAGGTTCCTTTGACTTAGAAACACACCATGAGGAGAATCTGGTCCATTTCTGGGAGTAGCATTGTCGAGTGGCGGGCTTCCTGGAAGCTTCCAAGACCTCCCTCACTTCTTGTGAGAATTGGTGAGGGGTTACGTTGAGAGGAACCAAGCTGTCAGGTGGAGAGACTGCAGGTTGGGATGAAGTAGTGATCCTTGATGTTGAGTAAGTAGTGAAGGAAACACTGGAAGTGGTACTGGTTCCCTGCTGCTGAGTTGGAGTAGGAGGGAGAACCAAGGTTGTCTGGGCCACCGAGGGGCTATTAGAATCATGGTGGCCCGTTCGAGTTTCAGCTTGACCAGAGTCTTCTGGATCAGCGGGAATGGTGGGAACGCATATAGAAATCGTTTCCCCCAGTTCAGTAGAAAAGCATCTGCCTCGAGGCGATGAGGAGTGTAGATCCTGGAGCAAAACTGAGGCAGTTTGGAGTTGTGGGGAGCCGCAAAGAGGTCTATCTGAGGCGTCCCCCATTGCGTGAAGATTTGGTGAAGGGGGCTGGAATGGAGAGTCCATTCGTGCGGTTGTAGCAGACGGCTTAGTTTGTCTGCTAAGACGTTGTTCTCCCCCTGGATGTATACTGCTTTGAGTAGGGCGTTGTGGCGCACCGCCCAGTCCCAGACTCGTAGAGCTTCCTGGCAAAGGAGGGCCGAGCCCGTGCCTCCTTGCTTGTTGATATAATACATGGCGGCCTGATTGTCTGTGTGAATGAGGATTACCATGTCGTGAAGTAGATGTTGGAAAGCTTGGAGCGCATTGAAGATGGCTCTGAGTTCCAGTAGATTGATTTGGTGTAGTCTTTCCGCACTGGTCCAGAATCCTTGGGTGCGGAGACCATCCAGGTGGGCCCCCCATGCATAATTCGACGAATCGGTTGTGAGAACTTTCTGATGGGGGGGAGAGTGCATCAGCAAACCTCTGGATAGATTCGAAGAGGTCATCCACCAAAGTAGAGACTGCCGAAGAGCAGGTGTGACTGAGATGTGTTTGGATAGTGGATCGGACATCTGATTCCACTGTGATGCCAGGGTCCACTGGGGGATCCTGAGGTGGAGTCTGGCAAAGGGTGTCACGTGTACTGTGGAGGCCATATGGCCCAGGAGCACCATCAGTTGTCTCGCCGGTAGAGTTTGGCGAGTAGACACCGCCTGGCAGAGATGAAGAAGGGACTCCATGCGTTGCAGGGGCAGGAATGCTCGGAGTCGGGTGGTGTCCAGGACCGCCCCGATGAAGGGGAGGGACTGGGAGGGTTGTAGATGAGACTTGGAAAAGTTGATCTCGAAGCCCAAATTTTGGAGGAAGTAGGTTGTAGCCAAGGCCGCCGAAGTGACCTCTGGGGCTGACGGGGCCTTGATGAGCCAGTCGTCGAGGTATGGGAACACCTGTAGACTCCTGTCCCGGAGTGCTGCGGCCACTACCACCAGGCACTTTGTGAAGACTCTGGGGGACGAAGATAGGCAGAATGGTAGCACTCGGTACTGTAGGTGCAGATTTCCCACCCGAAATCTGAGGAACTTTCGGGAGGCCGGGTGAATGGGGATGTGAGTGTAGGCCTCCTTGAGATCCAGGGAGCATAACCAGTCGTTCTGCTCGAGGAGGGGGTATAGAGAAGCCAAAGTCAGCATGCGAAACTTCTCTTTGACCAGAAACTTGTTGAGGGCCCGAAGGTCTAAAATGGGTCGCAGGTCGCCCGTTTTCTTCGGGACGAGGAAGTACCGGGAGTAAAACCCTCGGTTCAATTGGTCTAACGGGACCGGCTCGACAGCCCGAAGCTGAAGTAAGGTTTGGACTTCCTGAAGAAGAAGGGCGGTCTGCGTCGAGCTTGAAGGATACTCTCTTGGAGGATGGTCCGGGGGGACCCGGTGGAATTGAAGAGAGTATCCTTCTCTTATGATGGTGAGGACCCATAGGTCCGTGGTTATGGCCTCCCATCGATGGTAAAAAAGATGGAGGCGGCCCCCTATGGGAGAGGCCGAGGTTATGCTCCCGGGAGGGGCGTCAAAAGGGCTGGGGAGCCTTAGGTGCAGCCGGTGGCTGAGGTTTTTGCTGAGACTTCTGGGGAGGTTGTCTCTTCGCAGGCTGCCTCGCAGCAGGCGTTTGTCTGGGCATGTAACACCGCTGGTAAATCAGGGGTGGCCTGGAAGGTCGAGACTGTTGAGGTTTGGGTTTGGGCCGCAGGATGGATTGAAAAGATTTTTCATGATCCGACAGCTTCTTGGTAACAGTTTCGATAGACTCATCGAACAGGTCAGCTCCAGCACATGGTACGTTGGCGAGTCTGTCCTGGAGGTTGGGGTCCATATCGATTGTACGGAGCCATGCCAGGCGACGCATAGCTACCGCGCTTGCGGCGGCGCGTGCCGAGAGTTCGAATGCATCGAAGGAGGATTGCATCAGCTGGAGGCGTAATTGGGAGAGGGAGGCTACCACTTCCTCGAACTCGAATCGAGCTTGGTTGTCTATGAACGGAGTGAACTTGCGGAGCACCGGCAAGAAGAACTCCAGATAGGAAGAGAAAAAGAAATTGTAGTTTAGCACCCGTGACGCCATCATGGAGTTTTGGTAGAATTTTCTACCAAATTTGTCCATCGTTCTCCCCTCTCGGCCCGGCGGTACAGAGGCGTAGACCTGGGAGGGATGAGAGCGTTTAAGAGAGGACTCGACCAGTAGGGATTGGTGGGAGAGTTGAGGGCCCTCAAACCCTTTATGGTGCACGATGCGGTATCGAGCATCGAGTTTGCTGGGGATCGCCGGTATGGAATACGGTGTTTCGAAGCACTGCATGAAGGTCTGGTCCAGTAATTTGTGCAAGGGGAGCCGAAGCGACTCCGTTGGAGGGTTAGGCAAATGCATGGTGTCCAGATACTCTTTGGAGTATCGGGAGCCCGTGTCAAGGGTCACATCCAGATCATCCGCCATTTGTCGGAGGAATGATGAGAAGGACAATTGTTCCGCCAGCGTCGGTCTGTGGGACGGGCTGGAGGAGGAGGAGGCCTCCAGGTCCATGGACATCGGGGAGTGGCAAGGAGAATCGGGCACCGATGTCTCCTCGTACTCCGGGCCCCCCGGAGGGGACACCTCTGATGAGGAGTATCCCCTACGTTGCAGTTTTTTCTGCGGTGACACCTCCGAATGGCGTGAGGAGTGCCAGGATGAGTGTCTCGATCGGTGCCCGTCTCGGTGGCGAGACGGGGATCGGGATCGTCTGTGCATCGCATGGTCTCCCGAGGCCCCCAAGTGGATAGGGCTGGAAGCGGTGGATCGCAACTGGGTTTGCGATGCGGGTTCTTGCGATGCTACCCAAGTCTGGTAAGGAGTACGGAAGAACTCTTCCTGACTATGCCCAGGGCTTCGAGTATCGATCGGAGGTCTGGTCCCATGTTGGCGCGGAGGCGTAATGGGTTCTAATGGCGGCATATCGGTAAGCGAGGCTTGCCGCGTGGGCATCGCCGCCCTCCCCCGTTCGTCCTCGTCGGTTGTCGAGGTCGAACGGTGTGGGGGAGGGGGAGGGGGCGGACCGCCCCTTTGGACCGGTACCGGGAGGTCACCCTGTATGGCAGCGATGAGCCCGGGTCCGATGGTCTGCATGAGCTCAACGAATTGAGCTTCCAGCACGGACCGTAGCGAAGCCGATAAGGAGGGATCCGCACCGAAAGGGGGTCCTCCTGCACGGACATCGCGCTCCTTCGAGGCCGAGTGCTTCTGCTTAGTAGCTTTCGGCACTTTGATGACCACTGGTGGCACTGTGGAAGGAAGAGGTACCTGAACCGAGGAGACCGGGGCAGGCACCGACGTCGAGCTCGTGGATGGTGTCGGGTTGAGCGATGCCGGTTTCACCACACTCGATGCAGGAGGGGTCGATACCGGTTTCGCCCGAACCGGGGAGGTATCAGATGAAGTGGAGGCTGAGGGATCCTTAGCTGCGTCCATCTTGAACATCGATTCCCACAATAGGCAACGCCGCTTGAATGAGCGTGCCGTAAGGGTAGAGCAAGGCCTGCACGATTTCGGGATGTGGTTAGGGCCCAAACACTGCAAACAGCGCCAGTGAGGGTCCGTGAGTGAAATCGCGCGTTGGCACTTGCTGCACTTTTTAAACCCGGTGATTGGCCGGGACATAGGCCGGAAAATCTCCGCCGCGAGGTCGAAGCCCGTGGGCCTGAGCCACGTGGCCGGCCCGTTCGACCCGCCGGAGGAAATAATCTTTTTTTTTTTTTTTTTTTAACTGAAAAAGAAAAGTACTGTTAACTGTAATTAAAAGAAAGCGAAAACGCGGACAAGGAAGGCAAATTTAACTGAATTCAGCTAGCGCATGAAGAAGTTGAACTTCTCAGCTCCGCGGAAAAGAAAGAACTGAGGAGACACGCCCGGATCTCTGGGCAGGAAGGCACCGGCGCATGCGCGGTGCGGGCATCTAGAAACTTTAAGTTTCTACAAGCAACACGTGCTTGTGAGACGTCCGTACCGGGGCTCTGTCTGATGACATCACCCACTAGTGAGAATACCTGCCTGCTTGTCCTGGGATAAAAGATAATATGTTCCCTTCTAAGTTTTTTCATTACACATCTGGGATGGGATGGGATGTGGGGTAGGATAGGGAAAGGTAATGAAAATATAGATATTAATTCTTCATATTAAAGATGTTTAATATTGTCAATATTAATAATTGATGGAAAGGGGTTGGGTATAGCTATGATTCTATATTATTGTTTGAGATAGTGTATTCTTTGTTATATTTTGCTATTTTCAATCTAAATGTATTACAATATTGTAACTAAATAAAATAATAAAAATGTAAAAAAATAAAAAAGTGACCTGTGCAAAAATAGCTTGAGATAGTGGTAGAATGTCTTATGTGGTAGTCCATGTTCCTCTTCTTGTGTTGGCATTCTGTCCTACGATTTGAATTTTGAATTGTAACCCACTTATATGGCCTTGTGCTTTTAAGCAGGTAAGGAAATGAAATAAACCTGAACCTGCTCACTTATATTATATTTAAATAATGTTTCAAGCAGCATTTTTCTTACGAGTCTCCACATATCAGCTTTTCCATGTATCTACTACCATAGGACTTTCAGGGATCCCTGAAGAAGACTATCTTGTCGAAATGCAGACAATGTTGGGTCCTACACTTTCAGCGGACTAGGTCCTTTAGGTTTTTTTTATGTGGATTGCCTATTTGTACTTTTGGAACTTTGATATTTTTAATAATGTCCATTTCAGGAACATCATCACTCCACAGTGTTCTTTTTGTTTCTATTAGATAATCAAACACGATTCCAAACAAGTACAGCAATTTTAGAGAAGAATCACATCAATAACAAGTTAGTTCAGCCAAACATGACAATCTCTCAACAAGATTCACCTGCTCCCACCCACGAGAACCCAATAAAGAATACGAAATATATCACTGAAAATTTAAAATTCTACTGTGTGCTGCAGTGAACGTAAGCCAGAAGGGCTCCCAGATAACAGAATTGCCGTCATATCGACGAGGCAAGATCAGTATCTGCATAACGTTCCATGGTAAGATGTTGAATCATCTCTACTCTACACAGGGACATCATGGGAGCCTCCTTTGCTCATTTATATTATAAAATATACACAAATATTGCAACGGTACCACAACTCCTCCCAAACTACACTCTTAGGAACATCTACTCCCAGCTCTATCTTGTGGTGTGCGTACCTTTTGCATCTGTGTAGTTTGGAGCAGTTTTATAAGACCCTGTTTCTGCTATAAAACAAACTTTATACATAGAGAAAGCCTTACAAAATTAATCTCAAATTATATAACACGGAGTTCTAATGACTGCAAATTTTTGAATATGACAAAATATGTTTTCTTCTTTGTAGCTTTGTAATTCAAATACACAATATTCACGGAAATTCATATTTACTGTTGTATGCAAAGCTTAGGCATCTAAGCGAAGTTTCTGCAAATTTTAATGCACAATTATCATTTATTTGCTGACTTTTACAGATTAAGACACTTTACATAGAAAATTGAGATCGGAATTGAGACATCCAGGTCAGGGCCTGGCGGTATTTTACAAAACTTGTTTATAAGGGCTTGCAGGGCCAGGAGCAGCCATTTTACAAATCTACACATTGTAAAAGTGAATTGTACGAACCTGGCAGTTTCCACTTGGAAGTGGTGACACTTTCATGTGTAGCTGTCTCATTTTACAAATCTAGATGTGTAAGTGCTGCTAATTAAGTAGTGAGCCCCTCTTCATTATGGAGTCAGGAGCAAGTTAGGGATTGGGGAGAATTATTTCCTTAATCCCTTTTGTAAAGCTTTGGCCAAAACAAGCACTTCATAAAAAAATCTGGGCATGCCTTTGAAACGGTGTAAAACCCGATGGGGAGATTTTTTTTCTTATAAACATGTATTTCCTTAGCAAAATGGGCAATACCCAGGTCATGCCCCCTTGAAATCACTGCATGGTGTGGATTTCAAAGTGTAAATAACAGCTTTCTGAAATTACCATTTACATGTGTATGTGGTAAAGGCTGAACGAACTTTGGTTTCAGTTTTGGCACTGAAACCAACCTGAAATTTGGGTTTGGGTTTTGGCCAAAAATGCCTGTGTATTTTCTTTGGAAACTGAAAAAAACAGCCCTGTCCCCTCACTGCTTCAAGCCTGTTCCTTCCCCCATCCCCAAGCCAAATAGAAAACCTGAGCCTGAGTAGTCCAGTGGCCTCTTCGGGGCAAGAGCATCCTGAGCTGCTCCTGCCCCCACTGGCTACATTGTCAAAATGGAAGCCTGACTTTGGAACTGGGAAGGACATGAGCTATTTCCTCTATTGGTGTTTTAGCAGCTAAATCTGAACCAACCTACCTGAAATATCTTGATATCCATTTCTAGCAGTTCACATCAAGATTGTGATTTCTTGGCAATCACACAGAGGGCAATGCTTGAAACAATTCATCCGGGTAAAACAACCTATGCCGCTCCTGCTCACTTAAATCATTTTGAATATCAGCTGGCAGAGTCTAAGCTCCTTGTTTCCTCTCCCTGACCACCCCTAGTGTCCAGCAACTTACTTACTTAACTTATTCAGTTTTCTATACCGTTCTCCCAAGGGAGCTCAGAACAGTTTTACATGAATTTATTCAGGTACTCAAGCATTTTCCCCTGTCTGTCCCCACGGGCTCACAATCTATCTATCTAGTAGTCTGCTTACCTTGCAGGATATGACGTCTGGGTGGGAGTGTACTTAATAAACTAAACTAAACTAAACCTTAGGTTTGTATACCGCGCCATCTCCGCAGGCGCAGAGCTCGGCACGGTTTACAGAGTTAAGAGGAAAGGAACTACAATAAGGGATAAAGGAGAGGGACTATGAGGAAAGAGAGGGACAGAATACTGGAGAATGGGAGGTGATTAGATTTTTGCAAAGAGCCAAGTTTTCAAGTGTTTGCGGAAGGATTGGAAGGAGCTTGAGTTTCTGAGTGGGGATGAGAGGTTGTTCCAGAGTTCTGTGGTTCTAAAGGGGAGAGATGTTCCAAGTTTTCCTGCGCGGGATATACCTTTTATAGAGGGGAATGATAGCTTCAGTTTTTGGGAGGGTCTGGTGGAGTGTGGTTTTGAGGAATTCCAAAAGAGTGGGATGACGGGAGGAAGGACGCCATGTAGGATCTTGAAGGCTAAGCAGGCACATTTAAAGAGGACTCTGGAGTATACTGGGAGCCAGTGAAGCTTGGAGAGGAGTGGGGAGACATGATCGAACTTGCCTTTTGCGAAAATAAGCTTAGCCGCGGCGTTCTAAATTAGCTGAAGTCTATGGAGGTTTTCCTTAGTTAGGCTTATATAGATGGAATTGCAGTAATCCAGTCTAGAGAGGATAGTAGATTGAACGAGGACGGTAAAGTGAGAATGATGAAAGCAGGATCTCACCTTCCTCAACATATGAAGGCAAAAGAAGCATTTTTTTATCAAAGAGTTGAGGTGATCATTGAAGGAGAGAGAGGAGTCTATGACGATGCCTAGGACTTTGCTTGAAAACTCAAGCTGAAGAGTGGGTCCAGAAGGTAATGGGATGGAGGTGGGTAAATGATCTAATGTTGGGCCGAGCCAAAGTAGTTTTGTTTTGGACTCATTCAGTTTCATTTGTACAGATTGGGCCCAGGATTGGAGATTCGTAATACAAGTGGATATGTTCTCAGCGAGGTTAGAGAGGTTCGAGTCGGTCTCGAGGAGGATGAGGATGTCATCGGTGTAGGTGTAGAGAGTTTCTAGGGGGGATAGATGAAAGAGTTTCAGAGAGGACATGTAGATGTTGAAAAGGATAGGAGAGAGGGGGGATCCTTGCGGGACTCCACATTTCGGTTTCCATGGGGGGGATGAAGTACCGTTTAAGTTAACGGTGTAGGAGCAGAAGCGTAGGAATTTCGAGAACCAATCTAGGACTGTGGAGCTTATGCCTATTTCGGAGAGTTGGAAGATAAGGATATCGTGATGGACGACGTCAAAAGCTGCGGAGAGGTCGAATTGTAGGAGAACAGTGAATTTGTTGCGAGAATGGAGTTGTTGCACCTTAGAGATTAGTGAGGCCAGAAGGGATTCGGTGCTGAAGTTGGGTCTGAAGCCGAATTGGTGGGGTAGGAGGATAGAGAATCTTTCTAGGTAGGATGAAAGTTGAGTGGATATGATGGATTCTAATAACTTGGTTAGGAGGGGGATATTTGCTATTGGGCGGTAGTTTGATGGTATGGAGGGGTCAAGGTCGGTCTTTTTCAATAGAAGGGCCAATGAAATATGTCCCATGTCAGAGGAGAAGAGGCCCGATGTTAGAGCTGAGTTTATAAGTTCGGTGAGGGAAGCGATGGCCTGTGTAGAGGTGTTCTCGAATAGGTAGGAGGGGAAAGAGTCCAAGGTGCACTTGCAAGTTTTTAGTTTGAGGCAAGTTTGGAGACTTGTGATTCGGAAACAAGTTCGAAGACGGTCCAGGATCTGTCGGCTGGAATGGGGGTGGAGACAGGTAAGGTAGGGTTGGGGTCAGTGGAGACCAGGGAGTTGTAGGAGACTGTGGGTGGAAAGGAGCATCTTAGGGTGGTAACCTTTTCATTAAAGAAGATTGCAAGGGCATCAGCTGATATGGACGGTGGGAGCAAGGGTGGGTCTTTTTTTGTAGTTAGGGAGCGCCAGATGTTAAACAGTGCACTGATCTGGTTGTTGGATTTAGAGATCTTGTCTCCGAAGAAGTTCTTCCTGGCTTTTTTTAGTGTTGAATTGTAAAGCTTAATATTGTCCCTCCAGGTCTGTCTATCAGAGGGGGATTTAGATTTTTTCCATTTGCGCTCCAGAGCGCGACATTTCTGTTTCAAATCTCTGTGAAGAGGTAAGTACCAGGGGGCCTTTCGGGGGTAGGAGATGGTTTTAGTGGATATTGGAGCAAGGGAGTGGTAGGTGGACTCTGAGAGGGCGGTCCAGTTGCGCCAATGGGATTCGGAGTCTGTAGGTCTAGGGTTGGAGGAGAGTTGGTTGAGGAATTTGGACCAGAATAGATTGCTCGAGATTTTTTTGCGGTAGGTTATGGAATGAGAGGTGTGGGGTGGGGATTCAAGATGTGACATGAAAATGGGGAGGCAGGTAGTCCCTAGGAAGTGGTCAGACCAAGGGACTTGTTCCCAGCGAGTGTCGTCGATTGAAGTTTTGAAGGCGGTAAGATAGAGGAAAGTGGTGAAATCTAGTGTGTGCCCTTTTTCGTGGGTTGGAGATGGGGTGGGTGAGGGAAAACCTAGTGAAGTAAGGAAGTTGTTGAATTCAGTCGTGTCCTTGCTGTTGGAGTCGTCAAGGTGGAGGTTGATGTCACCAACGATCAAGAGTCGTTGAAATTTAAGGAAGGCGTTTGTTATGGCCTCAAAGACAAGGTTGGAGGAATTGGCCCAAGGGGTAGGTGGGCGGTATAGTAACAGGATGCCCAATGGGTGGGTGCGGAGTTCATCATTGACTGAGGCCAGCAGATATTCTAGAGACGCGTGAGTGCCCGTGTCGAGGAGCTGGACGTCAAAGAAAGATTTGTAGAGGAGTGCCAGACCACCTCCTTTTCGATTGGGTCTGGGGGAGAAAAGGCCTTGGTAACCGTGGGGGAGGAGTTCGTTTTGTGTGAATAGGTCGTCTTTGGCGATCCATGATTCTGTGATGCACAGGAATCCGGGGTCAAGCTTGTCTAGGAGGTCCTTCAAGATTTGGGTCTTATTGCACGCGGATCTGGCATTGCAATAAAGTGTCGGGACTGGGGTGAGAGAGTCCGAGGCAGTGTAGGGAAGATTGGCAGGGGGCAGGGGCTTCAGTGAATCTTGGTTGACTTTTCGGGGGGTTTTCTTGAGAGGTGGATTTCTGGTGCGTAGCAGTGTGGGGATTCTGAGTCCAGGGCAGATGTTATTGGTATTAGAGGGGTCGAGTAGGTTGGGAGAGGGAGGTTTCAGACAGAGGTAAGTATGGAGGGGTGAGCAGAGTAGGAGGAGAAGGAGCCAGAAGGATGGATTCATGGCGGGGTTAGGTTGGAGTGTGAGAGTCTGCAGTAGGAGGGGGGGGGGGTAGAGTTAGTTGAGGAATGGAGCAGGGGAACTTGAATTAGGCTGGCTGATTGTAGGGCTAAGAGCGGGAAAAGATATTTTTATTTTTTTAGGAGTAGGTCAAAGGGGGGGCTTTATCGGTGAAGGTAATTAGCAGCTGAGCGTTTTCCTTATGGAGCTTGAAACGGAGAGGCTAGGGGCAATAGATGGATAACAGGGTAGATGCGCAGTTAAGGTTAGTGTGTGGCCCAAGGATGTGCTGGGGGTGGGACAGGGTAACAAGGAGGTGAGAGACTGGTGAAACCTTTGGCAGAAATATAGTTTGGTGCTGAACTAAGCAGAGACAGAGTAAAATTTGGCAACTAAACAAGAGCATAGACAATAATAGAGTATAACACTGAAACAGGAATATAAACAATGGTAAACTTTGGCCGCGGGCAGGAACCAGGTTGGACAAGGGGAGCTTTGAATCTGGGGGCCCCCAGTGGACTTCGATAAGTCAAGGAGGGGAGAAGGTGGTGAGGTGAGGCAGAGAGGAGTCCGAACATGCTTGTACTGTCTTGCACGGACTTCGGCGGTTCCTGGGTGGGCTATGGACGGCGGAGTTCAGGTGAAAAGCAGGAGCAGGGCTGATCACTCCTGCTTGAGTGGCGTCGGGCGGAGGAGGGAGGGACAAGATGGAGGAAGCTTCCTCCTTCCTCTGCCTTGAAGTCGCTGAAGAGGAACAGAAAAACTTTCGGCGGCCCGCAGTGAGCTGAAGAGAAGCCGGGTCACGCTGGAAGATTGGTCTTTAGCAGCCCTCGGATGGGTTGGGGGGAGCAAGGCTCGCAAATGAGCAGTGCAGGGCAGATCTCTCCTGCTCGAGTGGCATCGGGCGGAGGAAGGAGGGACTGTAAGAGGGCTTAAGAGGGCTGTAAAGGCAGGCCAGGTGCCGAAGTGACTGCTGGGGGCGGGGCAAACCGCCGATCTCTTCGCTCCTCCGGTGCAGTGAAGGGGGACGACTCGATCTCCCTTCCCCTTCACTGTGCTGGGGCAGGAAAAGGCCCAGTCTGCAAAGCCCTTAAGAGGGCTGTAAAGGCAGGCCAGGTGCCAAAGTGGCTGCTGGGGGCAGGGCAAACCGCCGATCTCGACGCTCCTCCGGTGCAGTGAAGGGGGACGACTCGATCTCCCTTCCCCTTCACTGTGCTGGGGCAGGAAAAGGCCCGGTCTACAAAGCCCTTAAGAGGGCTGTAAAGGCAGGCCAGGTGCCGAAGTGGCTGCTGGGGGCAGGGCAAACCGCCGATCTCGACGCTCCTCCGGTGCAGTGAAGGGGGACGACTCAATCTCCCTTCCCCTTCACTGTGCTGGGGCAGGAAAAGGCCCGGTCTGCAAAGCCCTTAAGAGGGCTGTAAAGGCAGGCCAGGTGCCGAAGTGGCTGCTGGGGGCGGGGCAAACCGCCGATCTTGACGCTCCGTGGTTTGTTAGCCGCGGGTTCTCTTTTGAATGCCGTTGGTCTAACAAGTAGTGTTCATGTTACCTTGAGGTACGTTAAAGACGGTAGGTTCTGTGTATATATATAGTTTTCTATCACTCTGGGTGAAGAAGAACTTCCTTACGTTTGTACGGAATCTATCCCCTTTCAACTTTAGAGAGTGCCCTCTCGTTCTCTCTACCTTGGACAGGGTGAACAACCTCTCTTTATCTACTAAGTCTATTACCTTCATTATCTTGAATGTTTCGATCATGTCCCCTCTCAGTCTCCTCTTTTCAAGGGAGAAGAGGCCCAGTTTTTCTAATCTCTCACTGTACGGCAACTCCTCCAGCCCCTTAACCATTTTTGTAACTCTTTTCTGGACCCTCTCAAGTAGTACCGTGTCCTTCTTCTTGTACAGTGACCAGTGCTGGACGCAGTATTCCAGGTGGGGGTGTACCATGGTCCAGTACAGCGGCATGATAACCTTCTCCAATCTGTTTGTGCTCCCCTTCTTAATCATTCCTAGCATTCTGTTCGCCCTTTTCGCCGCCACCGCACAGACAGCTTCATTGACTTGTCAACCAGTACTCCAAAGTCTCTTTCCTTGGGGGTCTCTCCGAGTACTGCATCCTGTATTCGTGTATAAGATTTTTCTTACCGACATGCATCACCTTACACTTATCCACGTTATTTGCCATGTCGTGACCCATTTTTCGAGCGTGTTTATGTCACATTGCAGGTCTTCGCAATCCTTCTGCGTCCTCACTACTCTGAATAACATTGTATCGTCTGCAAATTTAATTACCTCGCTTATCGTACCAATTTCCATGTGGTTCATAAATATGTTGAAGAGCACGGGTCCAAGCACTGAACCCTGCAGCACTTCACTCGTGACGCTTTTCCAGTCCGAGAATTGTCCATTTACCCCCCCACTCTCTGTTTCCTATGTGCCAACCAGTTTTTAATCCATGTGAATATTTCACCCTCGATTCCATGGCTCATAATTTTTCGAACTAATCGTTCATGTGGGACCTTGTCGAACTCATTCTGAAAATCCAGATATACAATGTCGACCGGGTCACCCTTGTCTATCTGCCTGTTTACTGCCTCGAAGAAGTGAAGCAAGTTCGTCAAGCAAGATCTTCAGCTGAAACTGTGCTGGTTGGTCCTCATTAGATTGTGTCCGTCTAGGTGATCAATGATGCAGTCCTTTAGCTTGATAAAAGGGGCTGTTTGATTAATTCCTTTTTAAAGCTCTTGTATCCCACCAAACAGAATCAATTCAGTTTCCATATCAGCTTCTATAGGGAGGATAGGTTTTACTATAGTAAAGTCTATACACATGTTGGGAGTTACAGTGGATGAAATACAGAAATGTTTCTTTAAATTAAAAATGATGCGATCTGTAATTCCTTTTTTAAATCAGATATCATTAAATGCCAAGAAGCCCATAGGAATAAAATGGGTTTCTTGGCATCTACCCCCACATTCTGTATATGGCACCCGAGGTTGTGCGCATACACTGGTGTGCATAACTAATGCATGTGCACAATTTAATTGATTAATTGGCTAAAGGCTAGATTCACTAAGCAAACCGATCATGTACCAATTGGTTTGCGAGCCCTTTGCGACCCGATTTCCCTCCGACCTGATTCACTAA
The DNA here is from genome assembly GCF_902459505.1 of Geotrypetes seraphini. Classification (NCBI taxonomy): domain Eukaryota; kingdom Metazoa; phylum Chordata; class Amphibia; order Gymnophiona; family Dermophiidae; genus Geotrypetes; species Geotrypetes seraphini. The sequence goes on along the minus strand of NC_047086.1, from coordinate 173,863,639 downwards.
CCTCTCCTCCGATCCAATCCCGATCCATGCATGCAAATGAGGGGAACTGGCATGCAAAGCAGGAAAGACGCGATTCACTAAACTTATCAACTGGCTAGCCAATCAAAAACTAACGACTGGTGCTAAAACCCCCGATTCTCCTGCTCTGGCCACCCTGCTCTCTGCCCCAATTCTCCTGCCTGCTGTTCTGCTCCTCTGCTCTCAGCCCCAATCCTCTCCTGCCCTTCCCCGCAGTGCAAGCCCGTGGTTTTAACCCGCAGGCTTAAAGTGGGTTAAAACCACGGGCTTGCAAAAAAAAAAAAAAAAGTTTCTACTGAGAGCATGCGCAGATCATCTGCAGGCAAGGAAGATGGTCTGCGCATGCTCAAGGATCGCTCTCTAGCAATCCGTGCAGTGGGTGGGGGCATGCCAATGATTGTCCCCATTTGCATGCAGGCCTTTAGTAAATTTGTTGGCCTGCATGCAATCGGGCGATCGGGCACGGAAAGGAGGTTAGTGAATCTAGCCCTTAGTGGACTCTGATAATTGGCAATTAACACCTCATAACTGATGCTGATTGGCACAAATTAAAAGTTACACGTACAACTCGGAAAACACGCGTCTATAAAAATTATGTGCGAGTTATAGTGCACGAATATGAAAGGAGGCAGGAGTGTGTGCCGTGGAGCTTGTGGCACAGTGGTTGGAGTTACAGTCTCAGCACCCTGGGGTTGTGAGTTCAAACCCCGTGCTGCTCCTTGTGACCCTGGGCAAGATACTCAGTCCTCCATAGCCTCAGGTACGTTAGATAGATTGTGAGCCCACCGGGACAGATAGGGAAAAAAATACTTGGGTATCTGATTGTAAAACCGCTTAGATAATCTTGATAGGCAGTATATAAAAACCTAATAAACTTGAAACTTAATAAACTTGACTAGGGATGGGTCATGGGCATTCCTAAAAGTTATGTGCGTTGTTATAGAATACATTCAATGTGCAGACAAACCTTGTCTAGCTGTATAAATAACCTGCCTGAGTTTAGCTTCCCATCTACTGTATTTATACCACAAATCTTATCCCCATCTAATATCTGCATTTGACCCCTTGGCTATAGGCTAGGCTGCATTATCGGCCATATATCTATGTTATCTGAATGTTCTGATTTGTGCTTATTAGATGCTTCATAAGTGTTATATCTCTCATTTGAATTTCAAGTGCTGTTTATAAGTATATTATTAAGTTTCAGTTTACTCATTGTATTTATGTTTATATCTGGTCTTATTACTACTGTTATGCTGTTAACAAAATTCGAAGTTTTATATTGAACTAGCTGGGTACCTGGCATTGCCCGGATATTTATTTATCCCAATCTTCTATTAGACAGGAAAAGGAATTGTGGACATCTTCAATTTTAGCAGCAATAATGGCCCTCTCTATGGGGCCGAACTTGGACTTAAACACCATTGAGAGTGTCAGTATTCATCTCAACGAGCCCTCTCATCCTGTAGTCATGCCTCACACTGCTGAAGCTCTAGATGCAGCAGATCTCAATTTCATATTCTTTAGTCAGGCCTTTAGCTGCTGGACTATCTCTGAAGCTCTAGATGTAGGTGGTTTCTCGTGTAGCATCGCAAGTCTTGTATTCATGTCCTCGGGAGTTTCTTGTCTACGCTGTTGTTTCATTTTTTAGCCTTTGATTGCACTTGGCCAATTTCCTTAAGTTTCCTTGGAGGCAATGTTACAGCAATATCTGTAAGGCATTGTTACAGCAATGTCACTCCCTTCCCACCCCCACAGTATTTTTTCCCAGATAGTAAGTCATATGTATAGCAAGTTTGGTTGAAATCTCTCCATGCGTTTCAGAGTTATGCTGAGTAATAATCTCAGCGAGCCCAGTAAAATCTGTTGTTTCGATAATTTTTACACCCCCACAGTATTTTTTCCCAGATAGTAAGTGATATGTATACCAAGTTATATATATCCATGTGTTTCAGAGTTATGCTGGAACATACATACACATATACATCTGATTTTATATATATATAGATTATACCTGCTGTACACTGACTTGGGTGAATTTATTCATAAAAAGTGGTTAATAAATCCCAATGAATAAATACATAACCCCCTCTTTTACAAAAGCCTGCAGTATGGGCCGACATGGTAAATGTTCCGACGCTCATATGAATTGAATGGGCACCAGGGCATTTGCCGCGCGGTACTCAGCTGCTTGACTTTGTAAAAGGTGCCCTAAATTAGGTGCAGACATCTAGGCCTGGTTTTAGCTGACCTAAACGGGTGCACTTAAAAGTTATGCAATGAACAGGCAGTAAGCACAATTCTATAAAAGGTATATACACCTCTCATAGAATCGCACTAAGCGACTTTTTTGGGGTACTATATATAGAATCAGGCCCTTAATGCACACTAAACTTTAGTAAAAGGGCCCCCTGATTGTCACTTTATTCCACATACACTCTCACAAATTCTTCAGTTGTAACAATTTTTGATAATACCCTCATTTTGTCAAATAAGATTTGAACAATTCATTCTTCCATTTTCAGTGTTACCACTCTGACCTTCAGGAATAATCTACCCTGTTTTTTTATGGTTAGATCCTTCTTTTTAAAAATTTTAATAGACTGGATTGGTCACTGTGAAGACAAAGTACTGGGCTAGATGGATCATTGGTCTGACCCAGTAAGGCTAATTTTATGAGGCATAACACTGTTTGGAGATGAAAGCAAATTTGGGTCTCTATATATAATTTGAATTTTTCTGAGTGTGTATGTGTGTGTGTGTGTGGGGGGGGGGGGGGGGGGCCTTACCAAGGCTTATTATTGGAAGTCTCCCTTGGTATTAGAAGCTATTCCCCTTTGTTTTCTATCTTTATTTGTTTTTCAAAAACAAGAAATATTGTTAAAGTATAAAGATTTTCAGTAAGGTATAGAATAATTGTGTTATCCTGAACCAGTCCAAATCTCTGGTCATAAGAATCATTGGCTGCCCATCATGTCCACCGTTAACGCCTACTCCTCAAACTACACCCATAAGAAAAGTCTGTCAAATGAAATTTCTTGGGATCTACCTTGACCACAAACTTAAGTTTTGAGACTCAGGTACCTTTAGCTTTTCTATGCTTTATAGAGAGTTTGCATGGTCTGAACCTCACTTGATGGAAACTTCTCAATTTACACTTTTGTGTTGTAATAGTGTTATGCTGGACTTAGCCAAACTCATATTTGCCGGCTCCAATCTGTGCACAACACAGCCAGTGAAGGTCCAAAATCAGGACATCCAAAAGCAATGACCAAATAGGAAGACAGGTCCAAGCCTAAAAAGAAGGACATCCTAAGTTAGGCCTGTTTCAGGGTACTGGCACGAGATCTCCTTAATCCCCCAGTGGTTGATGTCCCCCTCTGCCTCTCCTGAAAGTGAAACTGAAAGGGGATACCAGATTCTACGACAGCTTCAGGTAATATGGGCATTTTTAGCAATAGCTAGTACAGTGGTCTCAAACTCACGGCCCGCCAGGTCCTATTTTGAGGCCCTCGGTATGTTTATCATAATCACAAAAGTAAAATAAAACAGTTTCTTGATCATATGTCTCTTTAGCTATAAATTACAATATTATTATTGAGACTTAGCCAAAAGGAAAGATTTATAAACTATAAAGAGTTTTACCTCATGCAAAATTGCCATTTCTTTAATAAGACATTAACTATTTTTTCTGAGGCCCTCCAAGAACCTACAAATCCAAAATGTGGCCCTGCAAAGGGTTGGAGTTTGAGACCACTGAGCTAGTAGATCCAAGGAGTTGCCTGGTGGTCAGTGAAATGGACTTTAAATCAAGGCTCCAGGTTCAAGTTTCACTTTAACTTTGGGTTTGTTTGTGTTTTTTTGTGAGCCTTCCAGAAACAGAAAAATACACTGTACCTAAATACAGAAGCCACCTTCAAAACTGAAAGTTATTGAAGTAGTGCATATTCAGGTACAGCACTTAGGGCTCCTTTTACTAAGGTGTGCTAGCGTTTTTAGCGCACGCAGATTAGTACATGCTAATCTTGCACTACGCAGCTAGAACTAAAGCCAGCTCAATGATGGCATTAGCGTCTAGCACGCGCTATTCCGCGCATTAATGCCCTAATGGAGCTTAGTAAAAGGAGCACTTAATTTTATGTTCTTGGAAGGCTCATACAAACTAAAAAAAGGAAAAGCAGGAGCTGAACTTGAGTCTCTTGGCTTAAAATCCACCGCACTAAACACTAGGCTCCCCTCTCAGTGGCTTAGCAAGGGTAGGAGGTGCCTGGGTTGGTGGCGCCTCCCCTCATGCCCTCCTCTCCACCCCCCCTGCTCCTTTCCTGCCCCCCATGCCATACTCGTGCCCTCCCTGCTCCCCATACTTCTTTAAATCATCGCCAGAGCGAGCAGCTTCTCCAGCCTGCTGCTGACGTCGGCGTTGGCTTTCCCTCTGTCAGGCCAGCACGAGTAGCAGGTCGGAGAAGTTGCTCGCGCTGGCGAATACTTACCCTCTCTTTCACAGAACCACGCAAGAGGTTTTTAGCGCCGGCCGGCACACTGAATGCTCCGCACTGCTCTGATGGTCACAGAGCTCCTATGAGCGTCGGAGCAGAGCATTCGGTGCGCCGGAAAGCGCTAAAAACCTCTTGTGCGGTTTTTGTAAAAGGAGGAGTTAAGGAGGTACGAGGGGGGACGGGGTGTGATGGAGAGGTGCTGGCGCCCCCCACCAAGATGGCGCATGGGGCTGTCCGCCCCCTCCCCTTTACTACACCAGGGATGTCAGTGTGGCCATTCTTGTGAGAATGCTGCCAGACAGACAGACATCCTTGTCCCTGCTTGTTTTGCAGTTCTTACATTGGACGCTCCAGTTTGTAAAATGGCTGCTCGTGCTGGACATCCTCAGCACACAAGACATCTATCTCACATATTTTCGAACAGAAAATCTTGATGTATTTCCTGTTGAAAAATATATGTGAGATGGACGTCCATTTTGGACAAAGAGCTGGACATTGCCATTCTAACTTGGACGCACTTCTGAAAATGCCCCTCATATTCTCCTGAAAATAACTAACTAACTAATTTGCTTTCCATTCAAGAAAACCTACCATAAAATTAACCTCTCGGGGGGGTATTTATTAAGGTGTGGTAAAAGTCAGGCTTTTACCAAATATTAAACTAAACTAAACCTTAAGTTTATATACCGCATCATCTCCACAGAAGTAGAGCTCGGCACGGTTTACAAGAACTTAAAAATGAGAAAGGGTAGGAAAAGGTTTACATAAGTTTATAAATCGAGTGGAAAAGTAAGGGAAAAGAAATTACATGTTAGAGAAGAGCCAGGTTTTTAGTTGCTTGCGGAATAAATGGAGGGAGCTCAGGTTCCGCAGCGGGTACAGGATCAGCCTAACAGCAATATTATTCTCATTGCCCAGGAACATCATCAGGTCTCTAAGCCATAGCCCAGCACTCAAAAGTCACTTATATGTGGAATAACTTCTAAGTTGTGACGTCATTCCCTTCTTGGTTGGGCTGAGAACATTTTCAGCACCCCATCATATTTAACTTATCAATTTCTAATAGCCTGCTAATATTGATAATGTTAATGTTTATTGGCATTTGATATGCCTCTCTATCTTGGAGAAGTTCAGGGCTTTGTACAATTTTTTAAAATCAGGTACACTAAATATTTTCCTTAAGATTCCTTATTCATGATCTGATGAAATATTTGTAGTAAAATAATCAAATAATAACTGAATTGATTTAAAAGAAGCCATTAAAATAGATATCAAAACACATATAATATGTTCCTGTTCATTTTTCCGTTGTACTTGCCAAAGGTAAAGGGAATAGGAATTCCCTAACAAGACTGCTGTTTCAGAATTTCAAAATAAAACTTACAGCTTACACTATAATCTTTATAATATTAATTATATAAAGAAAGCTCGATTCATTAGAGACTACCACCAGAGGCTGTGTGCAGTTCTGTCATGTATCTAAAGCCAGCTAAATTGTGTAACAAGCACCTGGCTCAAAACCCCCTCCTCCTAAAAACATACAAAAAAAAAAGAGAGAAGCAAAAAACTAGCTAGTTACATGTGATAGGTTGAGATGGAACCAGAGCAACCAGCTGAAACAAATATGCGCACGGGGAACTGTGTTTTTCCTTTCTACTTGAGTGTTTACTAATCCTTATTTTAAAAACGACATGGAATTGCCAAAAACAAATGTCAGTACAGTACATAATGATTGCATCAGATACATTTGATTTCAGCCATGTCGTGTACCCACAGCTCCCTTCTGTGGATACCGCAACCAGTGAGAACATTGAAGCATGAGGACACTCCAGGAGCCTCTTCACCAGCACACTGAAAACCAAACTGAGAAAAGGTGTTTTTTGTTTTTTTTTTTCCTTCACATGATGTAAAATTAACCTGTAGCATCTACTGTCAGAGAGTATGGTCAAAGTGATTTAACATACTAAAGCTACTGGATGAGAAGTTAATAAAAATTATTTGCCATAGACTTGGGAAAGACAGTTCTTATCTTTGGAAATGAAGTACGAGAAATAGATCAACTTTCAATAATCTGCCAAGTACTTATGAGTAGAGAATGACACGGAGACAAAATTTTCCCTGTCCCCGCGGGAACTCATTTTCCCGTCCCATCCCCGCGAGTTCTTTTCTTGTCCCTGTCCCATCCCTGCAAGCTCTGTCCTCATCTGCACGAGTCTCAAATGCTATAAAATCATAAGTATTTGAGACTTGTATGGTTAAGGCAGAGCCTTGTGTGGTAGGGCAGGGACAAAGACAGCGACAAAACTCACGGGGACGGGATGGGGCAATTGAGTTCCTGCAGGGACGGATAAAAAATTTGTCCCCGTGTCATTCTCTACTTATGACTTGGATTGGCCACTATTGGAGGCAAAATGCCAGGTTCAATGAACCTTGGTCTGATTCAGTATGGCTTTCCTTATATCCTTAAACTTGGAGTTGATGGCAAAAATAGAGACCACCAAAATATTTAGACCATAGGAGACAGCTGGCTATCTCCTGTGGTCAACAGCGAAACCAAAAATTCAGTGTCGGTGCCGAATCTGGCGACTAGTATTGAATTTCCAGGGTTATTTTGGCTGACCAAGACATAGTAGACTAAGCCAATGCCCATTGGCTCGCTGGCTAAGTCCTAGTGGCCAAAGAGAAACCTACTACTCATCTGTAATTCCAGACATTGATCTTTTCTCCATTTTGATCTTTTGGGATGGGTGTTAGAATGATTTTTCTTAGTGTCTGGGGAATATTCCTTTTTCTAGTGAGTTGCTCAGCCAGTCTAACAGATAGTTGTGATTTATTTTTGATGGCTTTTTTTGTAGGAAAATTGGATGGACATTTAATCGGCATTGAGATTTGGTGATTGGGGAGAATTCCTCCCAATACCTAACTGCTGGGCATTTTGTTTGTGGAGGGTCTTTTCTCTCTTTTGATTTTGTGCTGTTTCCTAGTACTTCTATGCAGTTTGATGCATTTCCTTTGTTGGTGTCTGTTCTGATGTGGTCTACTTTTACTTTCAAAAAGATTGCCAGTTCAACTGTTATTGGGTTATTTGTTGATTTGGTTGTTGATTGAGTTGGGTTAGCTAGAAAGTGAGATGCCAGTAGGGGGTGCCAGGAGGAAAGAGGGCCAGAGAGAAGGAGCGGCACTGGCGATTGCCTACAGCAGTGTTTCTCAACTACTTCAAGCTAAGTACCCCCTAAGTCTAACAAATATCAAATGAGTACTCCAATCACAAACCTCCCTAGGCCCACCCAAGCTCTGCTCCAGATCTCATCTTTACTAATTGTAATGCAATTTTTTCCATTCATTTTTCATTCACACACAATATACACAGCAGATATAAATTCTCAAAATTCACATTTCAATCACTATATTGAAAATAAAATCATTTTACCTACCGGCGATCCTCTGCAGGCTGATGTAATTAGCTTTAAAGGTGAGACCAGGAGGCCAGTGGGGAAGCTGGAGGACGCTAGAGAGAAGGGGGAAGCATGCAGGCCTTCGGCGAATTGGGCAGCGCTGGCGCTGTACCACTTAGGGAAGTCAGCTGGCAGGCACCTCTCTTCCCTCCTCAGTGTGCCACGGCACACTTGGAATCTCAGGAGGCACACAGTTTGAGATACACTGCTCTAGACCTTTATTGCATTCTGTTGCCATATAGAAACTTTCTGTATTCATCCAACACTTTTGTGTAGTCTGTCACTGCTTTTGTCCCCACCACCTCCTGTGAAAAAGCATTCCAGGCATCTACCACCCTTTCCGTGAAAAACTATTTCCCGATGTTACTTTTATGTCTCCCTAATTTCTGTCAAGCACTAAAGAGAAAAAAGAAACCATAAACCATAAGCACTAATTTATTTCAAGGTATGCACTGGCAGCCTACTATACATTATATCATGAAAAATCTTAATGCTTAATAAGGATAAGCAATGGAGATCAGCAGGTATAGCAAGCATGTACAGTGGAGCTATATGTAGCATGGGTTAACTGAAATAGTTCTTCCTTCTGACAATATTGTTTTCACTTTTAAAAAATATATATATATGCATATATAAAAAATGCAGTTGAGAATTCATTGTCCCCAGTGAGAATTTCTCCCTTTGGCTTGTGCACTGCTTCAGAATCTAATTAAAAGAGATCTTGCCAGTTGTGCAGACTGGGAAAAAGATTGTTATTCATCATAACTATAAAACCCCCTCTTAGCTCCCAAGGCAGCTCTGTGATAAACAGAACATGAAAGAGGTATAGCTTAAGCAAGAACAGGCAAAACAGGGGAAGATATTGCAAATTTCAGCGTATAAGGCAGGAAAAGGGAACAAAGTCAAAAGACATCAGAGTAAGAACACACTCTGGCTGAAAGCCTTTACTTATTGAGTAATTTTAATAATACATGTGAACATGAATTTCAAGGGGAGAGAGAGAGAGAGAAACACAGAAGGGCAGGCTTAAGTGAAGCTTCTACTTTTTCATAGCAATGATAACCATACTGATGCTGATTTTCGCAAGAGTTTATACAGGTAACTAGAGAATGACACGGGGAAAAAATCTGTCCCCGTCACCGTCCCGTCCCCGGCTCACCGTCCCCTTCACTGCCCCGTCACTGCCATTCACTACACCGCCCCGTCACCGTCACCGCCATCCCCTTCACCGCCCCGTCACCGTCACTGCCATCCCATTCACTGCCCCGTCACCGTCCCCGCAGCATCCATATAAGCCTCAGTACTGCGAAACACCATGAAGACAGAAGAGAGTCCTGCCACTACTACTACTGCACTGAGAATCTGTTTCAGTGCCTCTGCCCTGTAGTAAAAACAGAACATAAAATAAATCAATTGACTTGTCCTCCCTTGCAATGACGTGTCCCCCATGTTCACCTATAGCTCGAATCAGGTCAATTGTGCACACTAAAAATGCAGGAGGATCTGGAACGTGAGCGCAGGCAGGCAGTGATACAAAAACAGCAGACACCCGACCGATTGCAGTGTTCCGCCATCTCTCTCCCTCCATTTCACCTTAGATGTAGAGTATCCCGGCTTTCTTTTTCGCCCAACCGCACGCATTCAAAAAGCCGCGCATGCGCAGCTGCTCATTTGTTCAATATTCTCCTCTGATGCAACCGGATACAGGAAGTTGCAGGAGAGAAGATTGATCAACTCGAGCTGCCGCGCATGCGTGGCTTTTTGAACGCGTGTAGCTGGGCGAAAAAGAAAGCCGGCATACTCTACATCAGTGTTTTTCAACCTTTTTACACCTGTGGACTGGCAGAAATAAAATAATTATTTTGTGGACTAGCAAAGTACTAGGACTAAAATTTAAAAACCCCATTTCCACCCTATCTCCGCGAGCTCGGTCATCTCAGTAACTATAGAAAAATAGACAAATATAGTGCAAAATATAGACAGCAGATATAAATTCTCAAAACTGACACGTTTTGATCACTAAATTGAAAATAAAATAATTTTTCCTACCTTTGCTGTCTGGTGATTGATTTCATGAGTCTCTGGTTGCGTTTCCTTCTGTCTGTGTATCCTTTCTTTCATTTCTTTCTTTCTGCACTCAGGCCCAAGAATTGTTCCTTTCTATTCTCTCCCTCTTTCCTTCCCATGTCCTTAGTGCCCCTTCCTATCTTTGGTGCCCCCAGTGCCTCCTTCCCATGTCCTTAGTGCCCCTTCCTGTCTTTAGTGCCCCCAGTGCCTCCTTCCCATATCCTTAGTGCCCCTTCCTGTCTTTAGTGCCCCCAGTGCCTCCTTCCCATATCCTTAGTGCCCCTTCCTGTCTTTAGTGCCCCTAGTGCCTCCTTCCTATGTCCCTCTCACTGCCTTCCACACTTTGTCCCACTCCCACCCCCGAAGCCTGCCTGCCTGCCTGCCTCTGTCCCTCCCTCCCTAGCCAAAGCCAGCCTGCTGCCTCTCTGCCGCTCAAAAAAAAAAAAAAAAAAAGCCTCCTTCCTTTTCCCCTGCTCTTACCGCCATGCTGCAGCTGTTAAAGCCGACAGGAAGTCTTTCCGACGTCAATTCTGAAGTCGGAGAGGACATTCTGGGCCAGCCAGGCAGCGATTGGCTGGCCCAGAACGTGTCCAGCCATCTGATTGCAAGTCGCCCTCTTCGCCTGGTTTCTTCATTCTTCCCAAACATGATGTCTTTCTCCAGTGATCTCTCTCTTCTGATGGTGTGACCAAAATAAGACAGTCATAACTTTATCATTTGGGCTTCAAATGACATAGCCGGTTTAGCAAATAAGATTCCAGTAGATCACATATGGGATCACTTTGACCTACTCAGGCAACTCAGGGAAGATGGAGACCGTAGAAAAAGCCTGGTCCCTACTCAAAGGAACGGTGCAAAAGGCACAGAACCTGTACGCCCCCAGGTTCAGGAAAGGGTGCAAAAAGAATCGAACAAAAAAACCCAGTGTGGATAACAAATGCAGTGAAAAAAGCGATGTGATAAAAAAGCATCTTTCAGGAAATGGAAAAAGGACCAAATAAAGGACAACCAAATGGAACACAAAAGACACCAAAGAGAATGTCACCGAGTGGTTAGGAAAGCAAAAAGAGAATATGAGGAGAGACTGGCGGGGGAAGCAACAAACTTCAAATCGTTCTTCAGGTACATAAAGGGGAAGCAACCGGCCAGGGAAGAAGTGGGACCATTGGATGATGGAGACAAGAAGGGAGTGGTAAAGGAGGAAAAAGAGATAGCTGACAGGTTAAATAAGTTCTTCTCGTCGGTCTTCACGAGAGAGGACACATCAAATATTCCAGAACCCGAGGAGATCATAAATGGGGATCAGGATGAAAAGCTGGTTCAACTAGAGGTAAGACAAGAGGATGTCCTCCGACAGATACACAGACTAAAGAGCGACAAATCACCGGGTCCGGACGTCATCCACCCAAGGGTACTCAAAGAGCTAAGGAACGAAATAGCGGAACCACTTCGCCAAATATGTAACCTATCCTTAAAAACTGGGGAGATACCGGAGGACTGGAAAATAGCAAATGTCACGCCCATCTTTAAAAAGGGTTCAAGGGGTGACCCAGGAAACTACAGGCCGGTGAGCTTGACCTCGGTTCCGGGAAAGATGATGGAAGCACTGATTAAGGACAGCATCTGTGAACACATAGAAAACAATGGACAACTGAAGGCGAGCCAGCAGGGCTTCTGCAAGGGAAGGTCGTGCCTCACAAACTTACTGTACTTCTTTGAGGGAATAAACAGTCAGATGGATAAAGGGGAATCCATAGACATCATTTACCTTGACTTCCAAAAAGCCTTCGACAAGGTACCCTACGAACGGCTGCTTAAGAAGCTGTGGAACCACGGGGTGCAAGGGGATGTCCACCGTTGGATCAAAAACTGGCTGGCAGGCAGGAAACAGAGGGTTGGAATAAAGGGCCACTACTCAGACTGGCTATGGGTCACGAGTGGAGTCCCGCAGGGGTCGGTGCTGGGACCGCTACTGTTCAATATATTTATTAACGACCTGGAGGCGGGAACAAAATGTGAGGTTATAAAATTTGCGGATGACACCAAACTCTGCAGCAGGGTTAGGACCGCGGAAGACTGCGAGGACCTGCAAAGGGACCTAACGATACTGGAAGAGTGGGCAGAAAGGTGGCAGATGAGCTTTAACATAGAGAAATGCAAGGTCATGCATGTAGGGAAAAAGAACCCGATGTTCAGCTACAAAATGGGGGGATCACTACTAGGGGTAAATAACCTTGAAAGAGACCTGGGGGTGATGGTAGACACAACATTGAAGGCGTCGGCACATTGCGCGACGGCATCAAGGAAAGCAAACCAAATGTTGGGTATCATTAAGAAGAGTATCACGGCCAGGATGAAGGAAGTCATCTTGCCACTGTATCGTGCAATGGTGCGCCCGCATCTGGAGTACTGTGTCCAGTATTGTTCGCCGTATCTCAAGAAGGACATGGCAATACTTGAGGGAGTCCAGAGAAGAGCGACTAAACTGATAAAGGGTATGGAAAACTTCTCATATGCTGACAGGTTGAAAAAGCTGGGGCTATTCTCCCTGGAAAAGCGGAGACTTAGAGTAGACATGATAGAAACCTTCAAAATCCTGAAGGGCATAGAAAAGATAGACAGGGACAGATTCTTCACACTGTAGGGAACCACAAGTACAAGGGGGCACTCGGAGAAATTAAAAGGGGGCAGGTTTAGAACAAACGCTAGGAAGTTCTTTTTCACCCAGAGGGTGGTGGACACATAGAACGCACTTCCGGAGGCCGTGATAGGACAGAGCACGTTACAGGGCTTCAAAGAAGGTTTGGATAGGTTCCTAGAGGATAAGGGGATTGAGGGGTACAGATAGGAGTTGAGGTAGGTTATAGGAATAGTCGGGGACCATTGCACAGGTGATGGGCCTGGAGGGCCGCCGCGGGAGCGGACTGCTGGGCGGGATGGACCTCTGGTCTGACCCAGCGGAGGCAAATTCTTATGTTCTTATGTACTCACGGTACATGAGGTTAGGTCATTCTTAACTAAATATGCCAAATCTAGCTGTAGTTTGGCATTTGCCCAGCTCATGAAATAAAATTGATGTCAGTGCTCCTTTTTTATTTGTATTGACTGAATGGTTAAATTGAGTTTGGGGTGCTTTTCTGCAGAGTGGTGTAATATTGTCCTGATGCCTATCCCCAAAAGCCTTAAAGGTAATATTCAGGAGATGAGTTTCAAGTTTTATTAAGGTTTGTTGTACACGCAATGTCAAATACTTCAATGCTTAGAACATTTTAAAAATAGGGGACAAAACAGAACAGTTTCATACAATTAAATACAAAATATATACATACTAATAAATAATTGGTACAGAAGGTGAGAGGGATGAACTACAATCTTTAAAAAAAGAGAAGAAACATTTAGGGAAAAACACATATGGTGGGTAACACAAAAGAAAAGAAATATAAGGCAGAAATAATCATAGAAAGAAAGAAGATAAATTTATGACCTGCCCGTAGGTCTAATTAGGATCTAAGAGATTTAATGATTGATAAGTTATACTATCTATATTTCAAATGCATCCTTATACAGGAAATTTTTTAAAGAATGCTTGAATTTTTCCAAAGAGGATTCATTTCGTAAATATATTGGTAAATTATTCCAGAGTTGGGGTACCATCCAGTTGCTTCCATTCATCTTTTTGTTAAAATATAAGAAGGCTATGAGACAAAATTCTTGGAAGAATATTTTAGATAGTTATAATATTTTATAACCACCACAATCTGGATCCCATAAAATCTTTAGTACTGAAACTGTGGTGAGGTCTGTTATTTTTCTAGGAAAATCTTTATTGAGTCATGGTCAGAATTCTGCAATTATCCAGTTTGATTTGTCTTGCACTTTAGATCTCGTTGATCATAATCTTATGTCATCAGTGTTTAATGAAACAGGTATTTAGGGCAGAGTGTAGAACTGGTTTTCTGGTTTCCTGTCCACTTGATATTATAGTGTTAAGAAGCCAGATGGCTTGTTTGTCAGCTCCTTGGAGAGCTAGTTGTGGAGTCCCACAGGCTTCCTCTCTATCTCCCCCCTCCCGCCCTCCCCACCTCCATGTTTAACATGTCGCTTCAATCACTGGGAACAGACTTAGACAGGCTTAATGTAAATTTTTTTAATTTATGTTGATGACATTACTGCATTGCTCCTAGTTTCTGTAGATTGGAAACCGTACAGAAAGGCATTTTTTAATGCATAGAGGCGATCGAAGATTGGATTTCATCCTGTTGGTTGAAATGGTGTAGTGGCCATGTTAGTCCATTAGCCAAGGTAATATAAAGAAATAAAATAAAGGAAATAAAGTAATACTTTTTTTTTTTGGACTAACTCAATGCATTTTATGATGAGCTTTCAAAGGTAACCTTCTTCTTTAGATCAGAAATAAACAAATGTTGACAAATACACATGAAAGTTCTGCCACCTCGCTGTCTCCTGCCCTCCCCTCCCTTTTCCTATTCCTTAAGTGCTTTCATGTTTTCCTTATATATACAGATATTTGCCAACATTTATTTATTTCTGATCTGAAGAAGAAGGTTACCTTTGAAAGCTCATCATAAAATGCACTGAGTTAGTCCAAAAAAAAAAAAGTATTACCTTATTTCCTTTATTTTTTGTTTTATCTATTTCTGTTGGCTCAAATTGAATCAAGAAAAATTGGCTAGTATTCAGCGCTATTTAACTAGCCACAAATGGTGCTGACCAGTTAAACAGCGCTTAGCCAGCAAAATCTGAATATTCAGTGTGAGATAACTAGTTCTCTCTGATGAATATCCCTGATTAGCGGCTAAAATTTAACACTAAATCACACAATATACACAGATTTTCAGTGCTGTCCGGCCAAGTTTAGCGGCCAAATTGGGCCACGCCATTAGCTGTTGGTTGCTATAACTTAACCAGCCAACACTGAAATTTGACTTAGCTGGTTAAGTTTAAGCTGGCCAAGGATCTACGACAATTGATTTGCACAGCTGCACTGCTAGCAAAGAAGAAAAGTTGACTCTACTAGCAATTGCTTTCCCTTCCCTCCTTCCCATTGGAGGCCCCATTAAAGAAGCAACACATAAGGAAGCGGTCATTCAATCTGTAACATTTCTAATCATTGTAAACCGCATAGAACTTCACAGTCCTGCGGCATATAAACTGTTATTATTATTATTATTCTGGTTCATAGACAACCCCGCGAAAGACAAAGGCGCGCGCCGACAACTGAGCGCAGGACGGAGGCGCGCGCTGAAGAAAATTACAGTTTTAAGGGGCTCCGTCGAGGGGGTTTGTTGGGGAGCCCCCCCAGTTTAGTTAATAGAGATCGCGCCGGTGTTGTGGGGGGTTTGGGGGGTTGTAACCCTCCACATTTTACTGTAAACTTAACTTTTTCCCTAAAAACAGGGAAAAAGTGAAGTTTTCAGTAAAATGTGGGGGGTTACAACCCCCCAAACCCCCCACAATGCGGCGCGATCACTATTAAGTAAACCCCAAGCCCCCCCCCCTCCGTCGGAGCCCTAAAAACAGTAATTTTCTGTGGCGTGCGCCTCCGCGCTGCGCTCAATTGTCTGCGCGCGCCTTTGTCCCGGCGCACTTTTGACCTGACACCATTATTCCAGTCTTCATTACTCATTAAAAAAAAGTCACACTTTACTGTGTACAAAAGTTACTTTTTTACATTTTCTATGTGCAAAAGAAACATTTTGTTCAAGACAAGGAAGGATCCCCCTCTGTGTATTCTTTATATATCAAAGACATTCCTGTCTAGGCTTTACAGTGATAAGTTTAATGTTAAACCTAGAAATTACTGTGACTCATAACCTTCAGCTGAGGAGTAAGTGCATCCTAGAAAGCAGAGCAGAAGCAGGGATGGAATTAGTGATGATACGTCTAGAGAAGGAAGCTTGTCGGTAGCACTGCCTGGCCTAATTTCACACTGACATGATTACCGAAGTCTCCTCAGACCTCTAATTAGCTCAAGACTTTTTTTTTTATTTCCGCTTCCTCGGAATACCCAGAAGAGAAGGATTATCAGGTCTAGATGCACTAAACAGGGTCGGTAAGACTGTGTGGGTTTACTGCGGTCCAATTTTTGGCCAATTCCAAAACAGTGGCTGATGCTCAAACAAGTTTACATGCAAATGATTTGAGCGGAGGTTCGTCGTAATCCGCATCCGATCCCGCCGATGAATCATTGAGAGAGCAACTCTCATACATGCGCAGAGCTGACAGGGGAAGCCCAAACAGCTGAGAGGCAGGGGAAGCCCTAAAGCAGCCTACTGCCACTCAGCTATTCGCGGGCAGGAAACCTTTTTTTTTTTTTTTTTTTTAATGGACACAGATATTGTTCATGTTACCCATGCACAATATCTGCCCCCTTTAAAAAAAAAAAAAAAAAAAGTAGTGCTGGTCCCCCCTCCTGACCACAACCGTTGCACCCCTCCTCCCATGACAAATTCAGGTCCCCGAACCCCCCAATGATGATGGCCACCCCTGCAACAGTGACACACCCAGAGAGATAGAAGGGATGCCCACTCCCTCCTTCCTCAGCAACCCTGTTGTGCATCTGAGCTACCTGGAACCCCCAGCACTTCCCTACACTCTCATTGATACCCCCCCACCCTGCACAAAGATCCCCCCTCCCACCACCCTACCAACAAGACCCCAAAAGACAGCCCTGGGGGGCTGGGGGGGGCTGAGCTCAGAACCCTCCAGTTCAAGCAACCCCCCAGCCCCTCCCCCATACCTCATTGTAGAAGCTGGCAAGAGGAATGCCCACTCCCTCTTGCCAGCAGGCACGCCTCTTCGAAATGTCGGGCCTTCCCCTTCCCGGTGCATCCTGGGATTTACTGGAGGGAGGCCTAAGACTCCGAATGGCCTGGGTACCTAAGGTCCCTATCAGTAGAAGATACATCAGCCCCTAAAAGCTCCTCATTTACCTGGCAGGTAAATGTAATAGTGATGAATTAGACTGTAAAACTGCCATCCAACTTTATTATAAACTCAGCTTCCACTGAATGCACCAAGGGGGGAATTCTGTAAATGGCATCTAAAAAGATACACAAACCCCCAGACAGCACCCTCCCAAACTCACACAGTCCCTACCACCTTGAGCACTACCATGTCTCGTCCCACCGAGTCCTCCATACCAGCAGGAGGAAAGGGAAGCACGCCTTTGTGTCTTATTGTAAGTGGGCACTTTCCAACCTGTCGTTTTATAGTCTGAAGCTGTGATTTCATAAGGATGACTTTATATTTTATTTTGCTGCTGATTTTATGTCATAGCTCCTGAAACTGAAATGCCATTCCCCTGGTGCTTATTATGAAGATTCACTGCCAACAGAAATAGAGTTCTGATCATCAAGACCAGGGGTCTCAAAGTCCTTCCTTGAGGGCCGCAATCCAGTTGGGTTTTCAGGATTTCTCCAATGAATATGCATGCGATCTATGTGCATGCACTGCTTTCATTGCATATTCATTGGGGAAATCCTGAAAACCCGACTGGATTGCGGCCCTCAAGGAGGGACTTTGAGATCCCTGATCAAGACTGTCCAATTAGCAAAGAGGGAAGGCATGCCATCCCACTCATCTACTAATGCATTAATGAAGCAAACTCTTGGGGATACTGGCTGCAGGAAAGATTTCCACTAGTGCAGGGGTAGGCAATTCCGGTCCTCGAGAGCCGGAGCCAGGTCAAGTTTTCAGGATATCCATAATAAATATGCATGAGATAGATTTGCATCTCAAGGAGGAAGTGCATGCAAATCCATCTCATACATATTCATTGTGGATATCCTGAAAACCTGACCTAGTTCCGGCTCTTGAGGACCGGAATTGTCTACCCCTGCACTAGTGAATCAGCTTATTGCGAAAGTCACCATGCCGCACCACACAGGAATCCCTTCGCTCAGATGGGAAATTACTTTGATGGGCTCATGGGAATAACCATGCAATGTTGTTACAGTGTCTACAACTAGTTCAAAATTCAACAGTATGACTTATCTATGGACTATGGAAATCAGAACATCTACAGCCTTACTATAAGAAACTACAGTGGCTGCCCATAACCGCAAGGATCAAGTTTAAATTAGGAATCGCTGCCTTTAAGATCCTGACAGACAATGCC
The DNA here is from genome assembly GCF_902459505.1 of Geotrypetes seraphini. Classification (NCBI taxonomy): domain Eukaryota; kingdom Metazoa; phylum Chordata; class Amphibia; order Gymnophiona; family Dermophiidae; genus Geotrypetes; species Geotrypetes seraphini. The sequence continues at coordinate 173,845,463 of NC_047086.1, read as the reverse complement.
CCCCAACTACCCGACAGAGTTGGCCATCCTATGCCAGGGTGCCTCCAACAGATATTCCACCGGAAATCTTTTCCACTTAAAATTTAGACTTAAAGTCTAAAATCAAAAAATAAATTGCAGATGGAAATGTACAAGGACAGGAATCTTTATTAAAAACCATATACATTCCTTTCACTTTTGGCAGCCGGACTCACTCAGTGCGTCAGCTCAGAAGGAGAGATTTTTTCACATCAGTTTTCGAAAATTTTGATAACCATTTTATCACGTTGTTTTCTGCATCACTCTCTACATGTGATAAAATTGGCCATTTCGGACCACTGAGGAAGGAGTGTTTCTCCGAAACACAGACCGTGTAGGGTCCCCGATCCATGCATATGAGAGTCATTTTCGAAGGATTACAAATTAATATGGTTTTTAATAAAAATTCCTGCCCTTGTACATTTCCATCTGCAGTTTCTTTTTTGCTTTTGGTGTTCGTTTTTCACTGCAGATTCGTTGCATTTTTCTTTGCTTTACAATATAAAGTCTACCAGGCAACTCACCTTGTCCATCCCATATCAATTAGCAAAATGCTGGAACCAACTACCACTTACACTACAATCTTGTGACCACTATGTCAGGTTCAGAAAACTTTTAAAAGCATTTCTGTACTAAGACAGGGAGCCAACCTGGAAGTAACTGACATGGTAATTGTAAAAGTCCATTTCTAAATTGTCCAGTGCAACTCCTGGGACATAATGATGAGCCAAAGATGACTTACTTAAATTTGTAACTATGACCTAACTATATTAATAACTGTGCTCATCTACCTGTACTAGCAACTCTATTGAATGCCCTTGGTCAAACCATCCAATGTAAGTAACTTCCTGGGTAACTCACCCAACCTCTTGTAATATAATCTGACCTTGAACTGAATAGGTAAAGGTGGAATAGAAAACCTGATCAACATAACATAACTTTCATAATTTTATTAATAAAAATAATAATAATAATTTATTCTTATATACCGCCAAAGCTCTAATAGGTCAAGGCGGTTTACAACAAGAAGTACTGGACAATCAGTAAAAAAAAATACAATGAATAAAAATGAAATTAAACACAAATACATTAAGAGAAAAGAATGAAGTTAAAACTGATAAAACCTTATGATATAAATCGATCAAACAGCTGCGTTTTTACCGATTTTCTAAAAGTATAAGAAGAAGAAGCAGGTTTAAAAAGTTGACCAACCAATTATTCATTGTGCCTGTTTGAGAGGCAAGAGTTCTATACAAGAATCTTTTATATCGACAGATTTTTACTGTCGGTGAAGTAAACAGATGGATTCGACGTGTAGGTCTTTTGGAGCAGTCCAGAGAAAATGCGAGACCAGGTACTCAGGTGCCATACCAAATAGTGATTTAAAACAAATACAAGCAAATTTAAAAAGAACTCTTGCCTCCATCGGCAACCAATGTAATTTTTTGAAATAGGGGCTAATATGCTCCCATTTTTTTCAAACCATAAATCAGCCGAACTGCTGAATTTTGAATGATTTGAAGTCTTTTAAAAGTTTTCTTATAAGTTCCCAAGTAGATGATATTACAATAATCAAGCATGCTCAATATGGAAGATTGAACTAGCAAACGGAATGAGAATGCATCAAAAATTTTTTTAATGGTCCAGAGTTTCCATAAAACCGAGAAACATTTTTTGACTAAATGGTCCTTGTGCTTATCTAAGGTAAGATGTCGGTCCAACGTCACACCCAAAATTTTTATAGAATCGGCTATAGGAAAATCTTGACCATTCAGAAATATCAATGCATCTTTAAATTTTGTCATTAGGGGTGGCCAAAAAAAGTATTTTTTTTCAGAATTAAGGGCTCCTTTTACTAAGCCGCGCTAGCGGTTTAACGCGCATAATAGCACGTGCTAAACTGGCTCCTCTTGAGCAGGTGGTAGTTTTTGGCCAGCGCGGGGTTAATGCGTGATGAAAAGTCACGCGCGTTAACCCTGCTAGCGTGGCTTGATAAAAGGAGCCCTAAGTTTCAATTTGAAATTGAACATCCACAGTTCAATCTGGTGCAAAATAGAAGATAGATGGTTAATAATCTCAGGAGTCAGATTGGTAAAGGGAACAACTAAGGTAATATTTTCCGCATAGATATAAAATTTCATTTTTAAACTATGCAGTAAGTTCCCCCAATGAAGCAAGATAAATATTAAACAACGTGGGAGATCTTAAACCTATTTGTTTTTGTTAATTATGTCGTGGGTAAGTTCCCTACTGGCTATTTTCTTAAAAAGTGTTAAGTACAACTCTATAAAATCAAAGCAGTCAGAGAAATTGCAATATTTATTCTTACTGTTTAGGAGTCGGAAGTCTATGAAAGGGTAGGAGCCACGGCGCTCAGAGAGAACCCCTGCTGGACTCCTCAGTCGTGCATCTCCTGAAAACACAAAACACATCAAATGCTACCACCCAAAATGGTTCACATTAAACCAGTGGTCTCAAACTCAAACCCTTTGCAAGGGCACATTTTGGATTTGTAGGTACTTGGAGGGCCGCAGAAAAAAATAGTTAATGTCTTATTAAAGAAATAACAATTTTGCATGAGGTAAACTCTTTATAGTTTATAAATATCCCCCCCCCCAAAGACCTGCATGTACCCCCCTTCTTTGTAGCATCCTCCCAGGCTTCCCAATCTTAGTTTCAGCTAATTGCTGAAGCCTGCAGAGAGAATCGCTGGTGCTGTAGCGTTCCTTGCAGGCTGCCATCGGTCTCCGCAGCATGTTCCCTCTGCCGCAGTCCTGCCTCTCTTCTGACGTCAGGGGCAGGATCGTAGCAGAGGGAACATACTACTGAGGACGACGGCAGCCTGCAAGGATCACTACAGCACCGGCAATCCTCTCTGCAGAAAGTGGTAATTATCTGAAGGTAAGAGTGGGAGGCAAAATAGGGAAGCTGGAGGACACTGCAAAGAGTGGGCAGCAAAATAGTACCTGGTGGGCCGCTTGTGGTCCCCGGGCTGCGAGTTTGAGACCACTGCATTAAACCAATCAAATAAGCAAAGTGAAAAAAGCATCCATAAGAACACCATATTTCTGGAGGTCAACTACTTAGCTTAGCCGTGAGCAAGCTTTACGCTTCTGTTATTGAATTCATATAGATGGCAGATACCATGAAAGAGGAAATGAGCATGTACCACATCCAAACACACTAAGGCAGAGCTGAGATCTTGTAGCAGTGCTTGAAATTTAGATCACATGCAACTACCAGACAACTAATGTTATTGTAACACCAGTACATGGAAGAAATAAGCTGGTATGACTGGTGTTACTGGAAGATCTGGCTGAGTCAGAGGCTTCCAAATCTTGCCCATGCCCTGGGATATTCTATTCTCCTGTCCCCCATTTTAAGTAAAAATACAACTATGATGAAAGGCTACAAGATCAACACTAGTCTTGGTTTTTGTAAAAAAAAAAAAAAAAAAACAACACAGGGCCCCGATATTCAGCCGGCACAGGGTAGCGCACTGTTTGCCCAATGCCAGCATCAGTCCAGATATTTGATGCTGGGCTGTTTCCAGCAACTGGCATTAAATATCCTTTTCTTTTTGGCTGGCTCTAACTTACCTCGCCCCCCCCCCCCCTTTTTATGAAGCCGCGTTAGGCTTTTTTAAATTGCTAGTCATGGCAGTATTAGCTCCGACGCTGCTAGGATTTCTATAAGCATCGGAGTTAATACTACCACGGCTGGAAATAAAAAAAGCCTAACATGGCTTTGTGAAAGGTGCCCTTAACCAGCTACATGAATGGTCCGCACTGGCTGGTTAAGTTAATAGAGGGCAAAGATAGGATGCCTATTTATGTGGTCCGATTTGCCTGCACTATATATTAATCGCTAGGTGCATAAAAGTCACACGACATACCTGGCTTGTGGCTAACTGCAAATATTCAGTGGAGATACCTACTGCTGAATATTAGTGGTTAGCTAGCCAAATGCTATTTAACTGGCCAGTTAAATAGTGCTGAATATCAGGGTGAGGAGACATTGTAGGAATGTGACAGATGGTAGGATGTGAGCACTTCTGCTGTGGCCCCTTGGAACTTATACTGAGGCCAGCAAGTTTTTAAATCCTTAATGAGATGAGCTGAATGTGTATTTTATTTCTTTCAGAAAGCAATGGAAGTAAAACCCGGATGTCTCAATCCATCCTCCTTTTTCTGGAGCCATATGGTAACCAAGTTATTGTAGACATGGCCGCTACACTTATCGCAGCAAGGGATCTCCCTGCCATGATAATTATAGCAGCCGTGGCTGCGGTAGCTAGTCTCCCCCCCCCCCCCCGAATGTGGCAAGGAGGGTGCCCAATCCCTCCTGCCAGCGATCTTCGGGGAGGGGTGGGGGGTGTTCCGGGCAGGAGGGATTGGTAATCCCTCCTTCCACGTTCGTTTGGGGGGGAGGGGGACTAGCGGCCGCAGCCATGGCCACTATAATTATCATGGCAGGGAGATCCCTTGCCGCGATAATTATCGTGGCAGGGAGATCTCTTACCACGATAAATGTAGTGGCCGTGTCTACAATAACCCGGTTCTGTAACATGGATGTCGGTTACACAATCGGGTTTATTTTAGGTGGCCTTAGGCCCGATTCTGTATAGGATGCCTGTCGGCTTCTGAGCCGGGCATCCTACAAAGAATCCAGGCCTCGGTATTTAAATATTACAGTAACACATACTGTACATGCAAAACAAATCGGTGGTTGGATTTTCTGCTAGAATATAAGAAGGCAAAACAACAAAGAAAAATCCAACGAAGGCTGCAGTGTAGGAGCAACAAGCAAAAGCTGCAGACAATATTTACAAGATGCAGGCTATGTTTATTATATCAAATATTATATTAAATGGTTTATTATATCAAATATTAAATGGTTTATTGAAAGGTGCTATAATTGACCGCATTTAATATTTGATATAATAAACACAGAATATAAGAAGGGTTATTTTCTACTGGTATTTAGAAGATATTTTTACCTATCACATCCAGACTCAAACAAGACTACAAGGTGAGTTATTGTTCCATTAAAAGTAAAGCAGAATGTGTATGTGTACATATAAACTCCAATTATGCGATGATTATTCCTTTCTCTGTAGTGCTACAGATATAGAACAGTAAAAATACAAAGTGAGTTTTGAAAAGTTTGTTAAAAAAAAAGCAAGTTAAACAACTTAGGGGTCCTTCTACTAAGGCACACTAGTGCGTCTTAGCACGTGCTAATTATTAGCGTGCGCTAAATGCTAACACATGCTAACGTGTCCATATCGTATACGTTAGCATGTAGCGCGTGCTAAGACACACTAGTGCACCTTAGTAAAAGGACTCCTTAGGGCTCCTTTTACCAAGGTACGTTAGCATTTTTAGCACGTGCTGCATTGCCACGCGTGCTAACCCTGTGCTAAGCGCCAAAAACTAACACCAGCTCAATGCTGGCATTAACGTCTAGCGTGTGCGACAATTTAGCAAGCTTTAAGCGTGCGCTAAAACCGCTAGCGCAGCTTAGTAAAAGGACCCCTTAGTCTCGATTGACGGCTATATACGTACTCCAGCAAGATTCCTGTTTTTTCGAATCGTAGGAAAAATAGCTTCCAAAAAAGCTGGAAACTCACTTGACTAACCCCTTCTTCTATTAAACTGCATTAGCAGTTTTTAATGCAGAGAGCCGCGTAGAATGGCCCGCGCTGCTCCCGACACTCATAGAGTTCAGTTCCTATGAGTGTCAGGAGCAGCGCAGGCCATTGAGCATGGCTCACCGCGCTAAAATCTGCTAATCGCAGTTTCGTAGAAGAGGGGGTAAGTGTGTAGCTCTCAATGGAGACTATGTTGCATAACTTACTTTTTTACCAAACTTTTCAAACTACCCTTCTACCACATTGAGCTAAACTATAATAACATTTGTAATTACCTATCTATTTACGAGAGGAAACCTCATTAAAAAGATTTAAAAATTCACTGAAGAGTTTCCTCTTCAAAGACACTTTTGGAGACTAAAAAAATTACATTGACAGCATTTGTCTCTTTCTTAATTTAACCTGCCAGATTTTTTTATGATTTTAAACACTGCTCGCATCTTTTTCCCGCTCCGATGTTCTTATCTTATATGTTCTCTGTCCTATTAAGATTTGAAGTTCCTCCCTTTATCCTTATGTTTTTGTTTAGTTAATTGTTTTGTTTTTGCATGTGTGAGACTTGAATATTTATGTTACTGTGTTCCCTTTTTATTTGTACATCGCTTAGAAATACTTGAAAACTTAAAATCCACAGAGGATTAGATCTTTGTCAGGTTAGGAACTGAAGACAGATATTGGGTCTCCTGGGAGACAAACTTCCATGAAGAATCTGTCGAGGTCAATTTCTGCAAATGATTAGTTTTGTGTTTCACACACATTAATAAAGGGAAAACAAAAATCAAACACTATAAAGAACTCAATATCTGTTTTCTTGTATGTTCACAGGAGGGTCGCTCTTTAGAGAAGGTATGCAGTCAAAAACAGATAGTGGAGAAAAAAGCCTCAAACCACCACGATAGCACCTTACTAAAAGTAGAATAAGCTGTCTTAACACAATATCATTGGCATAAAAAACACCACTAACTTGTTGCAATAGAGAGCTCAAAATGAAACAAGCCCCACCATTTGCACAAACAAACTTATCTGGTGCTGCCAGGCCCCTCCCGGCTATTTTTCATTGATAGCTCTAGTCACATCTCCCATTGAAAATCTTTAAATACAGATCCAAACATAGGCGCCAGCTCTGTGGGTGCTATGGGTGCCCGAGCACCTCCAATATTTTTGGGAGCTCACGTGACCAGTGCCAGCATGAGGTCCAGGAATCTCTTCCCCTTCTGACCCCGTGCACCTCCCTCCCTTACCCTCACATTCCCACAGCAGCTACAAAGGCGATGCTCCGTGGTCCGGCATCACAAACTTCTTCCGGCAGCAGCAGCATTCATGATTCGCTGCTCTCAGCTTCACGCCTTCCTCTCTGCTGGGTCCTACCTACTACCTGTTTCCGTGAAGGCAGGACCAGGCAGAGGGGAAGGCCCGAAGCTGACAAGAGCAGCGAACTGTGAATGCTGTGCTGCCAACTGGGGAGGGCAGCGGAAGGGGAGATAATTGTTGCACCCAACTGGGGAGAGGGATGGAGAAGGAAGACCAGGGAAGGGAGGGAGGGAAAGGAAAGGAGATACCAAACCATGGAGGGGGCTGGAGAGATGGAAGGGAAGGAAAGAAAGAAGAGAGAAATCAGTGCATTTGGAGAGGGAAGGGAAGGAGGCAGATGCCTAACCAAGGGGAAAGGAAGGAGAGGAGATGCCAGACCATGTAGGGGAAGGAGAGGATAGAGATGCCAGGGCATGAGAGGAGAGATGGGAAGGAGACAGATGCCTGACCAAGGGGAAAGGAAGCAGAGGAGTTGTCAGAGCATGGAGGGGAGGGAGGAAGAGATGGAAAGGAAGAGAGGACAGGAATGCTATTGCCAGGGCATGGAAGGAGAGAAGGGAATGAAAGAAAGGAGAAGAGAGAGATGCAAGAGCATAGGGGAGGGGGTAGAGACAGAGAGAACAAAATGGAGAGGGAGTGAAGCTGAAATGAAACATATACAAAAGAGAGAAGGGACACAGAATACAGAGTTTATGGAAGGGACATAGAAAGAGGGAAGATGCCATAGGAAAAGGGGAGAGGGTAGACAGTGGATGGAAAGGGCAGAGAGAGAGGGGGCAGACAGTGCATGGAAGGAACAGAGAAAGAGGGCTGACAGTGGATGGAAAGGACTAGATGAAAGGGGCAGATACATGGAAGGCAGAGAGAGGACAGATGTAAGATAAAAAGAAGAGAGTGAGGAAAAGATGATCAAAGCAGAAATGACAAAAGGTAGAAAAAAAGATTTTTTTTGTTGCTTTAGAATAAAATAGTATTGTAGTTGCATTGATAAATGTTTATAAACAGAAAATGGAAATAAGGTAATCTTTTGATTGGACTAATTTTAATAAATTTTTTATTAACTTTTGGAGTCCAAATCAACTTTTGTCAACATATCTCTCTTTTTAATTTGTGATTACTTATTCCATACTGGGCAAGGGTGTATCTGCGTTCTGTATGTATGAAAAGGACATTGTTTTCTGTTAACATTGACTGTGCAGGATTGATCTGTATTAATCTGGCTTGTTTAGTTTTACAGTCGTTGTACTGATGTTTTAGTGCTCACTGCAGTGTTTAAGATGCTGCCTTTTCCTAGGTGCACCCTTGTTGTATGACTCATGGATTATAACTAAAAATATATATTTGTATATTGAGGAGGGGGTGTTAATAAAATGATCTGCTCCGGGTGTCAAATATACTAGGTATACCACTTCCTTCCCGGTCTCCTTTCAAAATAAAAATCTTCTTTTCAAAAGGGGCCCTGACATGGCAGCCTTTCTCACAAGCTACTGCTGCCGCCTTGAAGCTTTCCATCTGCCGCGATCTATCTCCATTTGATGCAACTTCCTGATTCCACCTGGGTGGATCACAGCAGAAGGAAAGCTTTGGGGCAGCGCTGGCAACCTGTGAGAAAGGCTGCTGCGCTAGGGCCCCTCTGAAAAAAAAAAAAGATTTCAACTTTGAAAGGAGACTGGGAAGGGAGGGAGATAGGCAGAAGGGAAAGAGATGCCTGGACTGCAGAGCCCATGGAGCTGTTTTAAGTTAGCCCAGGGGTGGGGGTGGGGAGGGGTGAGAGCAGGGGGAAACGCAAATCAGGGGAGGGGAGATGTTGCACTGCAAGGGGCAGGAGGAAGGGAGGGAGAAATGTTACACTGGGATGGAGGAGAGATAACTCAAGGAAGGGAGATATGTCAGATTCCAGAGAAGGGTGATGGAATAAGAGAGAGAGAGATGCCAGACCATAGGAGAAGTGTTTAGTGATTAAAGTGTTTTAGTTTTGAGAATTTATATTTGCTGTCTATAGTTTGAACTGTTCAGGAAGAAACTATTTTCTTTCTATTTCTCTGGTATTGTATTGCATGTAGAGTCCGGCATCTTAGGGTTTCATTTATCTAACCTAATCTAATCTAAGATTTGAGTTTATATACCGGATCATCACCAAAAGGAGCTTGATTCAATTTTAAAAAAAGTCGAAGAGTAACAAAAAAGTCTATTAGTTACAAAAATGTGGAAAAAGATAAACATTCTTAATAATATGCAGCTAACCTAATACAAGATAAGATTCAAGTAGTTCCTAAAGATTATTGGATCATCTAGAATGATCACCTAAATATTGTGCAAATAAAGCACAGTTACTTACCGTAACAGGTGTTATCCAGGGACAGCAGGCATATATTCTCA